>NC_052947.1:17839149-18198149 GCF_013358895.1 Oreochromis aureus
GGCGCAGCTCTGTGCAACATCCAGCCGGTTTATCAAATCAACATTGAACACAGCGACCCCAAGAAGCAAGCCGAGCTCCATTATCCAACCGCTCTCCAGACATCCGCAGCAAAAACAGCCACCGCTGAAACTCCTTCTCTCAGATCAGGGATGCCCCCAGAGACAGCCGTTGTTCCTGTGTCTGGATGTGCTGACAGCAACAACGCTGCGCAGGCCCTGCCAAAAACAACAACAACAGCACCAACAACAACAGCAGCAGCAGCACCAGCAGCAAACACCACATCCAAGTCTGATCTCACTAAAAATAGAGATGTGAGTGCAAAAGAAAAAAGCAAAGAAGCAGGAAGTAAAGCCCAGAGTAAGGAGACAAATTCTGGCAAAAAGAAGGTGGAATCGGAGAGAAGCAACGAAGAGGACGATCAGTCGCGGAAGCAGAAAGGAAAGAGCGTCCACGACGTCGTCTGGGACGAACAGGGCATGACGTGGGAGGTCTATGGGGCTTCCGTGGACCCCGAATCGCTCGGCTTTGCAATTCAGAGCCACTTACAGAGCAAAATAAAGGAGCAAGAGAGAAAACTGATGGTCCAGACCTCGCTGCGAAAGTCAATCTCTGGTGCTGATTCGCCGCGACATGGCAACAAGAACAAAAGGAGGCAGCAGAACATTTTCAGGTCAATGCTGCAAAATGTCAGACGGCCCAACTGCTGCGTGCGCCCCCCCCCCTCCTCCGTCCTCGAGTAGCAAAGGACAGAGGTAGCCATTGTCAGACTCCTCCCTTTTCCTAGAGGTCGAAACGTTTGTCCTCCCCTCATCAAGATTTTCAATGCCAAGTGAAACATTAACGGGACGCCGATCCCTGTAAGTAAGTATACTGGAATGTCGTAGCATAAAAGAGTCAAAATACTTGTGATGATGTTTGTGATCCAACAAGGTAGGAAATAGAAATATCAGATGAAACAAACAAAGAGTAAAAAAATAAAGACTTATTTTTTAGAAATAGATATGAGAGAGAAAACAGTTTTTTAATAAAAATAAAGAAAACAAAACAAAGGCAATAACAGTGAAACGCATGTATTTCAGTTACAGTGACAGTTGTATGACCTAATATGAAGTCCAGACCTTCACAGCAAGGGGCACTGATCATGGGATAGACATACTAACTCACTGTCAGGATATCTGTGCAAATATATTCAACCGACGTCTCATCGCATCTGGTGCATTTGATATATGTTCATGAGGTGTTTTTGTTTGTTTGTTTCCGGGGCCCTATATTTATCAGGTTGCTGTGTTATCTTTTCTTTTTAGTAAGTACTTAAAGGGGCACTGTATGCATACATGTACGCTGTTCGATCTCTGTTCTTCTTTGGTTTTCTATTAAAATAAGCCAAAAAATGCGTTGACTTTTACACCGTCATTTCTCACTTTTCGTGGGTGTAGTGTTTCTGTTCTGGTGATTCTTTTGTTTTGTTTTTAAAGGAGATTCCACGTGTAAATCTGATGCAAAAAGATTTATTTCGTCAGGACTCACACACAGGAATAAAAGGTTTTGAAAATAAATATTTAAAAGACTAAATGATAAATCAGAGTAATGATGCAGTCCTTAAAGAGAGCGTGAAGTACGTTCAGAGACAAAGATTTGCTCCAAACTATAGGCATAGGTTTTAGTTGAGCACTTGCAGAGGAGGAATATTAAAGGGCTGTGGTCTTTGTATCCTCCCCTCAGTACGTTTTAGGGGGAACATGTCCCAATGTCCATGTCCTGAAATCTACAGCCATGCTTCCCAGGAGGAAACTAAGCCACTATGTTTCCTCCTGGGACTCTTGGGTAGAGTTGGGGTTCTTATGTATGGAGACTGCAGGTTTTCTCTGTGCATGCCAGCTTTAATCTTCAGAAACATGCATGTCTTCTGTCACTGTGCTTTTACCAAGTTTACATGTGGAGTTGGTCCCCAGCGGCTGAATGCAGAGTATTAGTTTCCCTTTAGCTTCCGTGTGTTGATCAATAAGCTTATCTCTTTCACTGACAAGGTATTTAATGCTTGAATATTCAAAAATAAAATGTTCTGGACTCAGACAGGCAAATTTTAAAACCAGTACTTGCTGTAGCATAAAATCTAGACTTTTTGTGTGAGAGAAGGTTTTAAAGAAACAACCACCACAGCATGACTCAGAGTAAAATAAATAACTAAATGAGCATAGAGTGATATATACTATTTTAATCTGAGGATGACTTCAGATGCTGCACAACAACCTGCTAAAGTCAGAGACACAAAGCCAGCCGGCGTAAGAAGACGCAGCGGTGACTAAGTGATTCCTTTTTTTTCAACCTGATGTTGAATTTTTAAAATAAAGAGGTTGAAAGCAGAAGGTGTTAAAAGTGTACTCACTGGAACTGAAAAATTTACTTTGCCCAGCTATCTCCATTTTTTTGTTCTTTGAATGGAAATAAGCATGCAGCAGTAACACATCAGCAGCATTGAAGTGTCCACCTTTAATGCTGCGGAAAATAAACGCTCGCCACTTCAGGGCATCAGCTTGTTGTGATCTGAAGTCTGAATCAAAGAACAGATTTACGAGAGATTGTTTTGAGTAGAACTCTTAATGTGAAAACTGATTTTTATCTGCATTTACCTGAAAAAGAAACTGCTTTATTACGAGCAGCGGAAACGTCAGGTCAGTGGCAGGATAATTTTACCGTTTTTGAAGAAGCAGAGAGAAAACAGACCTGCAGGACACAAACAGATCTGACTGTTTTTGGCTGATTTTTTAAAACATAGCAACTCAAAGGGAGTCATTTCTGGAAAGTAAAATATTTGAATAGCTTTAATTGCCCTTGGGCAGGCTTTGGGCTCAAGGGAAGTTGCTTTGTTGCTTTTAACGCCTAAAATCTGATAATTTTAGGGCTGCAGGATATTGAACCAGTTTGCACTTTCATCTAAAGGCTTTGCAGCTGTTTTGACTCAGTTTAAAAAAATTAAAAGTCACGTTTTGGTAGTAGATTAATCATTTAGATCCAAGAAAACATGGCAAACATTGGCTGTTTTCAGCTTCTGAAATGTAAGCATTCATTTCAGGGTCACATGGCATCCTGGTATTCCCAAACATAGTTGTCTGTTGTAGAGGACACAACCGTTTACGAGCTGTCATGGGGCAAGAGGTGTTTTCCTAAAACTTGGGCTAATGTTTGGACAAAATTATTCATCTGCTTCAGGTTCCAAGAATTTTTATTTTTTTCTTTATTTGCTAATATTGCACATTGGACGATGGAGTGCCCAATGCGCATAATTGCAGAGATCTCTGTGTATGATTTGCCTGCACACCTAACTGAATTTCAAGTGGAAGGCTTTCTGCATCATCACCAGCTCTGTCCTTTGTGTGTTCTCCAGCCTTTTCTTTCCAAGGCCCTTTCTAAAACACTTCAGAGTGAATTTACTGTCTTGAGTGGCGTAACACTGATTTCAGGCGACTGCTGTTACTTTCTTAACAAGCACGTCGCTACATATTAACGTCAGGGCGTGATAACAAGAACGAAAAAGTCCTCTATGCCCGTTGTGCTGTGAAATGTCACAACCTGTAAAGAACAGTGCAGCGTATATCTGTCCCACCCTATACCTGATTGGGTTTTGTGACCCCAAAGCTCTTTCCACAAAAACCAAAAAGAGGAAATCTGTTTTCTTCTTCTGCTACAGCGCTGACTGAAAGGTGTCAAACCAAACTGGAACGTCGTTTTAGATACCAGCCTCAGGCAGTTAATGCTTTCTCGCTCCTTTCCATCAAGGTCAGTTTCACACTCTTACATTTCTGTAGGCCTGGTCACCAGCCTTAATTCGTATTCTTTCACCCCGGCTTTAATTAGCCACGTTTCAATTTTTAATAACCCCCTACTCACTGTGTCGTTATGACCGGTTCCTATTTGGAAGTGCAGATTAGATTTGGCCACAGGCGGTGGGTAACACGGGGGAAGATTTACAATGACAAGGAGCACGGGGAGAGATTTCAAAGTGATACCACCCGCTGCTGCAACCAAAAGAGGACAGAGTTTAGCATGCCTTCAGTGTTCACCTGTTTGGCTGCACTTGTTGTGACCTCCATGGGTGTTTTAATGAAATGTGGCCTTTTTCCTAGTTTTAAACATGTTAATAATTCTCTTTCAAACACCAAATAATAAACATGATGAACACTGAATCTCTGTTTACTACCGAGAAAGTAGGACTCTCGACAGTTCTGACTCAACACGACCAAAATCCTCAGAAAATATATTTTTTCATCAACAACTGATGACTCATCACACAAGATTAAGTTACATATATACACTCACCAGTCACTTTATTAGGTACACCTTGTTAGTACTGGGCTGGACCCACTGTTGCCTTCAGAGCTCCTTTAATCCTTCATGACATGGATTCAACAAGGTGTTGGAAATATTTCTCAGATTTCGGTCCATGTTGACATGATGGCATCACACAGTTTTAGCAGATTTGTTGGCTGTACATCCATGATGTGAACCTCCTGTTCCACCACATCCCAAAGGTGCTCTGTTGGACTGAGATCTCATGACTGTGGACTCACTGTGATGTTCAAGAAACCAGTCTGAGATTATTTGAGCTTTGTTTGGAATCTGGTATCCTGCTGGTCATAAAGGGATGGACATGGTCAGCAAAAACACTCACAGGCTGTGGTCTCGTGGTCCTGGGACTTCAATCCAGTTTTTGTGTTTGTCATGGTTTATGTTCTAAGTTCTATATTGGTGTCTCTTCAGCTCAGTCTTCCCTATTCTCATCTCTGTGTCTTTCAGCCTTCCCAGTCATGTACCCATGTCTGTCTGTTTTCTCCCCAGTCCCTTGTGTCAAACCCATGCGTCTTACTCTTGATCTCAGTGTTTCTACTTCCTGTTTTATTTTGACAGTCTTCTGTTTCATGTGTCTTATGTTCAGTTTTGCTTCATGTGTCTTGTCAGTCAGATTAGTGTCAGCTGTGTTCCCACCAGTGGCCTTTAGCATTAACACTGTGATTATTAATTCAGTCCTGCATTTTTGGGTCCACAGCTCTGCCTGTCACACACCTAAGCCTGTGGATATGACATAAGGTGCATAAATGATGCTCATTTACTCCAAAGTGTGCAAAGAAAATATCCCCCACACCCTTACACCACCAGCAGCAGCCTGAACCATTGAAATGAGGCAGGATGGATTCATGCTTTCATGTTGTTTACTGGGGTTACATTTCAGACCAGGTGACTTTTTTCCAATCTTCTATCGTCCATGTTTGGTCCATGTTAACTGTAGCCTTAGTTTCCTATTCTTAGCTGACATGAGTGAATCCTGTCGTGGTCTTCTGCTGCCGTAGCCAATCTGCTTTAAAGTTGGATGTATGCAGAGATGCTCTTCTGTAAACATCGGTTGTAATGAGTAGTTATTTGAGTTACTGTTGCCTTCCTGTAAGCTCAAAGCAGTTTGCCATTCTCCTCTGACCTGTGGCACCAACGAGGCATTTTCAATCAGTGTATAGAGAATAAAGAACGCTCTGTTTACACCCCAGAGATGACATAAGCAGTTTATGAAATACTCGGACCAGTTCATGTGGCACCAACAAGTATGACAACTATGGTGGCCAGTTTGAAGTTCAACAGGTCCTCTTGACCATGTCTACATGCCTAAATGCAGCGATCTTCTGCTGTGTGATTAGCTGATTAGGTATTGGCATTAATGAGTATTTGTAAGCGGTGTCTGGCGATGTGTATCTGCCATTCTGCCATCATGTG
The DNA here is from genome assembly GCF_013358895.1 of Oreochromis aureus. Lineage (NCBI taxonomy): Eukaryota > Metazoa > Chordata > Actinopteri > Cichliformes > Cichlidae > Oreochromis > Oreochromis aureus. Next base: position 17,844,911 of record NC_052947.1, read on the forward strand.
TGTCATGAAGTACAAAGTCAGACCACATTTTCACTGCATAACCTCTAACAAAGTGCTGTTAGAAACACTGGCGATTAAGGCGACAGCACAGCCCTAACGCACAGCTTGGTAGTGAAATAATAATCTCTCAAGTGTTACCACTTAACAAGGAAACTCCCAGGCTGTGTCATAAGCTAAAATTAAAGACTGGTAGTCCATGAGAAGAAGGAGTCCCTCTGTTACAGCCCTAGGGTCTAACCTGATTCCTGCTGAGATGCTGAAACTAATGGTGCCGCCACTGTGGCTGGGCTGACGAGCTAAAACCACGACACAATGTTTCAAGGAGGGAGAAAAAAAAGTGGCACTTCAGTGTGCAGTGAAACATTTACCAGTTTGTTACTTATAAAAAGGCAAATCATTCACGCTAGTCTATGCTGAAGAGAATGTACACATTTATGGAAATGAGTTGTGCATAAAGTAATTAACCTTCAGCTGCTCTGGTTTTGCTGCACTTGGATAATTAATAGCAGTCTAGAAGTCTCAGTGTTTGAAGGCACTTTGAAATACCAAATGAGATGTTCTTGAGTGGAGAAGATTAGACACTATCTTGCTTGACTTAGTCCTATTTGGATGCCACTGAACATGTGTGTGTTTTTTAATCATTTCAAAGTGTAAACACCGCTATGCGCAACAGCATCCTCGGATTCTGGAAGAAATTGAGGGCAGCAGCAGCAGCAGCAGCAGCATCATTTTGGAGCTATAATTGAAGTCCAAGATAAGTTGCAGTGGTATTGGGATTTGAGATCTGCTCACAGTGACCCAGTTAGCTTCATAAACACACAAGAGTCTCCAGTTCATATAGAAACTCTTATAGGAGGCCCTTGGAAGAAGCCATTACTATTATCCAGACCATCACAGGGATGAAATATGTCCTCTTGCAGATCATTTGTGGAACATTAGATGCGCTCTTATCTTGGGGATGAGTGCTAATAATATTTACAGATCATATTTAGAGATTGTGGAGTGGGTAATTAGTGGTGGCTGCTGATCACAGAGAATTTGTGACAAATTCACCTCCTTTCTATTTGTATTGAGACAATATCCTTGCAATAACGTCAGAAACACCACAGCTGTGACGCACCATTAGTGAGTGTGTGAAATCAGCTCGTGTATATATATTCAGATGTGTGAATGCATTGAAATGTTTTGATCAGGTGAATTCAGGCGTTTGAATATGTAGAAAACAAAAAGCTGTAATTATTCGATCTGTCGGGAGATCTGTAGCTGTGCACAAAAACTTATATGGAAAAGATTTGCACAAGTAATTTATCATATCTGAGAACACAGAGAAGATGTGGACAAAGGTTTACAGTTCAATAACAAAGATTTATGTTAACACATCTGGTTTGTACCTGTGGGTGATAGAAAAGGGAAACCAAAACTCCAGCGTGAGTGTGAATCTCGGGTTTATGGCTAAAAATTAAACCCGCAAGTACAGCTTAAACATATTCACCTGCATTTGGCACATCAGAAATGTCATTTTAACATCAATGAGATAATTTGTTGATTCCTGTCTAGTTGGAATATGACTCTTGTAGAAAATCAGAAGAAGGCACGTCTACTTAAAGACCCATCTCTGTCTTGTGGTAAGCTGCGTTAGCCACTCCACAATTGAAAATCCTGTATCTAACTTAAATGATACTTTGCAGTTCAATGATTGCCATCACTCTCTACTAACACTGCTGCTGCGTTATCCAGTAACTTAATTGCAAAGCTTTGCTGTGAAACTACTAACCTTTGTGCAAATCTTCTTTATGCACTCACATATTGAAAATTATTCATGCAAATCTTTTTCACTTGTTCACCAAATATCATATACAGTTACAGATCTACTCAGAGACAAAAAAGCATCTATTTGGTTGCATTTTCCAAAAATATTCAAACACTTACTCAAATGTATTTATACACTTACACTTTCCAGTATATTCATAGTTTGTTTGGCTTTTTTACACACCCCGGTTTGATGATACACAGCTACAGCACATATGACCCTATTTTGCTTCCATTCTTCCTAGAAAGTTTGCCTGACTATCTCCATTTTCAGCCGTTTCCATTCAGTTTTTCGCCGCCGACTTTCATCTCTGTGCCTCTTTGTCACTGTGCCCACCCCCTTTCAACTCCAGCTCCCCATTTCCCCTCTCTCTCCCTTTCTCACTGCGACGATGATATCATAATGAAGCATATAAGCCAGTAACAGTGCGGTAATTAAAGCTTCTCCTGGCTTCCTCTGCTCAGAATGTTTCCCATGAAAATGGTCCCCCCCTCCCTTATTTATCCTCGTATTGTATTATCCAGATAGCTGGAAGTGAGGCTTGTCCTCCCGATGGCTGATCGGTTCCCAGTGGAATACGTGGCCTACATTTATCTGCGGTGCAGTGTTGGCCTGCACGTGTGATCAAACAATCCATGTTTCCTGTGCTTCTCCTTTAAACTTGGCTGTTCTGTATCTGCACCCCGTCCTTTGCCTGTCTTCTCTGCATATGTTTGGATGTATTTCAGACCTCATCATTGATTGCTTACTATTCAGCTCACAAGCTCATGCACTGGTAACCTTTCTGACAGTGCATATACTGTATGTGCAGAAAGGGGAAGAGGAAAAACAAAGAAAATACATCCACAGACACTAAGTCATACACACAAAGGTCACCTTTCCTGGCTTCATTATGGCTGACAGATGTGCCCATAAATAATCAGTCCCCTGGTGGAACCAGAAGATCCAAAACAAATACTGATAAAGATGAAGCACAGAGAGCGGCACCCGTGCAGGAATCATGCATGCACAGTGTCATTATTTACTGATAGTTTCATCAGCAATAGGTTTGTGACACTGCAGCAAAATCATCATTCTGCCTAAAGAATGGTCTTTTTTTCCCCTCATTTTCTTCTGCATCCCCAGGGAGAGATAAGCAGCTTTTGTCACACCGTTGCCTTTTGTAAAATAGAAGGAAAGTCCTTATCTCGAGAGAAAATGAAGTGTTAAAGGGGACCAGCGGACAGATTGATTCAGATTCAAATACGGTCAGACTGAATTTAGGAGATGATTTCGATAAAAACCCAATCGAGCGTCTTTGTATGCATGGAGATTCGGGCCAAAATGAAGATCCCCATTGTGAAACTCATTACCTCTAACCTCGGTGCTTTTGTTACAGCACGGCCCGTGTCACTCTGCGCTGTCTGCACCTCCGCAAAGGAAGTTAATCCCATTGTCTGCTTTACCTCAAGCAGTGGAGAAAGGAACTCTTTTAGGTCTGTGAAAGCAAAGTTTTGGACGAACAAAACGGTCACCATTTGGAAGAGTTTCAGTTTTTGTCTGGATCAAGGCCAATTTATCAAATGTATTTATTGGGCCTCTAGCTGTGCCATTATTTCTACCAGGATTGTGGCGTAGGAATATCCGTTCAATTTAACAGACAATAGTTTGTACGTCTGTTTCCCAGAGGACAAATTTTATAGATTTTGATGGCCTTTTTTAGTGCCACCATGAGTGAAATATCTTAACAACTAGGTGCATTACAATGGAAGTTCATAATAAAAAATAAATGTCCCCTCATGATCCATTTTAACAACTTTGCAGATCTTCTGTCAGTAACAACACGTTGACTACAACTCTTGTTCGTCCCTGAAATGTCTCACCTTTTCATAAGAGACACCTGTGGATCTGAAAACTGGTCAGATGGCACTTTTTTTTGGAAAACTGACTTTTCATCTGGTTTTATAATCAAAACTAATTAGAAAAAGGGTTCAGCAGGTCCCTTAAAATAAAACTAACATTCAGAAAAGAGGACATTTCCATCACCCTGGGCTGTCCTCTGTTTAGTGCTTTTTAGCACATGCATGCTAACCCCAAACCAAGAGCGTGAACATGGTACATATTACTGCAAAATGTGTTATCGTGCTAATGTGAGCATTTAGCAGATGCAAGGAGTCCAGCACAGCCTCACCAGTGTCCAACGTGGTAGCTGTACAGCTCTGATAGCCTCTGCTTCAAGGTTTATTGCTGATTAAAATCTGTTGACTAGCAGGGAATTACGTGCTGAGTGTAGTGTGTGGAAGAGCTATAAATTAAACATGAAAGATAATGAATTTTCTGCATGAGAACTCCAGCTTTTTGATTGTGGTGACCAGCTGAAATAAAATAATCCTTGCATGCAGGTAAATTTCCTTCTTTTTGTCAGAGGTTTTGCCTTTTATCAACTATATCAGTGTTTTTTTTAATGATAGAGTCCTGATGACCTGTTGATTGGGGAAGCAGCCACCTCAGTACTCATTAACTTTCTGTTGCTGTATTATGTGATACAAATTTATGGCTCTAACATATCTATAGGGCTGGTGTGCTGCAATACCACATCTGACTGAGGTCAAGGTCCATCTGTGGTGTTAAAGTTTAGATATGGTCCTCCATGTGTGGGCAATAAGGGGGTGAATTGTTGGACAAGGCACCGTCTCCAGCACTGCGAGGAAAATGGATGTGGAGAAGGGTCACGGACGTTCCCGGGGTATGAGCACCCTGGAAACGTGTCTGATATTTATCTTCGTAGCAATGACCGGCGCCTGCATCGGCCTGGTGGTCATCTACTTCGTTGACAAAGCTAACTCTGAAACAGAAGGTGAGTGTTTACACCCGCTGAAACACACTGTGCTCCCTTTTAATATCTGCATTTCTCTGAGGTACAACGAGATGCGATATTGTGCTGAGGATTTTCTCAAACCTCTTATATACTTGATTATCTTCTTCTAAAATAATAATCATAAATAGTTTTTTTTTTAACTTGCAGAGATTGCTGATGCATAATAAAATATATTTATTGCTGGTAAACAACTGGTCAGTAATTGTTCAATTGTTGATTTGAACAAAGCCAGTATACAGAGACATGCCAAAGTGAATGTACTGAGCTAAAATACTCAAAGCATCTAAAATATCTGAAGTATTTATTGCAAAGTACAAAAAAAATCAACATGCATCATCATAACAATGATTAGATTGCATCTGCTGTGTCTTAAATGGACTGATACTAATATAGCACTTTCCTGCTTGGGCATTCTGCATCTACACGCTTTCTACCCAAAACACACTGAGAGCAACTCAGGGTTCAGTATTTTGCCTAAAGATACGTCAGCTACTTCACAGGCAGTAGCTGTCATGACGTCACCCATTGCTGTTTTTGGAATTTCCTTTTAGGGTACAGCTACATTCAATTTTTAGCCAACAACAGCTAGCTTGGTTAGCTAGCTGCATTCATAAATTGCATGGGCACAATGTAAGAGATGCACATATCATCTAAACACAACAGACTGCACCATACAACCATGATGTTAGTCAGAAAATCCATTAAGATGCTCCAAAATACTTTAACCACACACACACACACACACACACACATACACACAAACCTGTGAATCAACACAGCCAGTTCATTTAGGGCAAAGTACAGCCTCACAGTGCACTCTTAGACTGGAGGGCTGGCTGTAAGACTTCCACAGCATTTTCTGTAGCAAATACAGGAGCAGGAAACACAGACTCAAGGCAACAGAAAACGTAAGACCAGTGCTAATAAATTGCTGTTATGGAAATAAAGCTAAGAAAAGCCTACATGAGTTTGTGCTGATGTGAAAAAGTAAACAAGTCATGCAATGATTTTTCTTTTACTTTCTGATCTCTAAGAAATTAAGCCACACACAAGAAAAGGTCCACAAACAGAAGCTCTCACTATTGTAAAATGACTATGTTTAATTTTATTGCATGCATCATCACCACTGCAGCGGTCCTTACTATAATACCATCCACAGACACCATCTCCTCTATTTTTTCAGAGCTCCAGTTTAGCAAAACAATTATTTATTCTGGCCTTAAGCGTGAAAAAAGAAATTCAACAGATGGAAATGTCTGCTTTGTGAAAGCAGACACATTTAAGCTGACTTGTTTTGTCTTTGGAGAATGAACCCTGAAATGTTTGTTGCCTGAGAGGCGTAAAGTGGTGATTATCAGCAGAAACAAATTGATTCTTACGTTACCCATCAGTCAGTGCTTCGCTCCTGAAAAACAGCTGTCAAATAAGTGTGCTGCACATTTGACTATTTGATCAGGAATTACTGTGTGATTATTATTATTTTCCCCTGGTCTTCATCACTTCAACAAATACGTAAATGTAATGAAAAAAAAGTCACTGTTCCAGATTGGTGTTTCTTTTGCACCACAGAAAAAAAGACGCTGTGACCGAAGCTGTGGATGCCACACGGTGTCATCAATGCTGTCACCAAAGCTTCGACTTTAAAACCACATGCCTTTATAGTGTTTTTTAATAAAAGGAAATTCAAATGTTTAAGTGTTTGTGCGATCATAAAAGGTAATGCCTTTACTGACAACACACTTCAGTCAGCGTGTTGCAAAAATGACTGTCAAATTAAACCCAGCCCGACTGCATACTATACTCCATATCATTTTATTTCTAACCAAATACCTGAAAAATAACTTGTTCCAGTCCACCTCAGTCATCAAAACACAGAGACGATGACACTAACATACAAATTTGACACAGAAGGAACAACTAAGGAAAATAACAAAACCCTATACAAACAATTAAGCTGTTTAGTCTAAAGGAGGATTGAATAAAGATTCAGAGTCAAGAAGTGAAAAACCCAAATCCCTAGGTAAAAACCTCACAGTCTTTAAGGAAGGATAATTAAGGACTGCTTTAGCAGGTTCCTGGTTTGCACTGTGTATAAGAGCACAGCAATCAGCTGTCACAGTCAGCTCAAAGGCTCCTAATGCTGCAATCTGCAAACGAATCCAGGAGCTACAGAGTGCACAGGAAGAGCGTTTTTTGTTATTGTAGGGTCTTTACCTTACAATTTAAAGCACCTACAGTGACTGTTGTTGTGATTTGCCTCTATATGAATACAAATGAAGTGAATAGAATTGAACAGTGTTTTGTTAATTGATGAAGGGTGGCTGTATTTCAATTGGAGATCATATTGCCATGATTTAAAAAAAAAAAAAAAAAAAAAAAGATGGCTGAACATAACCATCTGATTTATTTCCAGGGCTGACCTTAGGGTGTGGTGCTCCTCAGGAGCTGTCTGGAGAGTCCGGCACCTTCACCAGCGCAAACTACCCCAGCAGCTACGACAGTGGCCAAAGCTGCGCTTGGCACATCACCGTGGACCCCGAGAAGGTGACGAGAATCATCATTAGAGCGCTTCCGAACTTCAGCCTCTCTTTAAATTATATCACCAGAAAGTAAAATTAGAAAGAAAATTTAATTATGCATTAGATTTAAATACAACTCCAAACTCCCAGACATAATCAGTTCAACACGGAGTACATATACACATAACGTATAACAGGTATTGTATTTATTTTATAATCATACACAAATGCAGTTCAGCCAGTTACAAAATTAAAATAAGCTGACTGTTTAAATTTCACTAATAAACTACATTTAGAAAGCACATGCTAAGAAAAGTTAAACAATAAGGAAGCTGTAAACGAAACTCCAACAAGAGTTTTTATCTAAAAAAATTTTAATCAGTTTTATCTTAACAGCTGTAATCCTTTTAATTTACATATTCAAGATTTTACAGTGGCTTATTATGATCAGGTTCAAGCAAAGCAGAGGTGAGTTTTCTCTGTAATAGTGGCCCAGAAACTCCACAAAGCTTCTCTTGAGATGATTTCACAGTTGGTCTTGGTTTTGTAACTCCATCCATAGAAGGTTTTTTTTAAAAATTAATTAATTAATTTTTATAGTATAAAGGAAAAACATTTCCAGGCTTCTAATTGTCTGAAATGATTTTCCTGTGAACACCAGTTTCAGCACAGTCACATTATCTCTCTTTTTAGCTCAGATCAAAACCATTTACCCGTGTCTCTATTTCACAGTCTTTAACGGTGCTCCTGTTTGCTGTCTGATCAGCAGAGTTTGTCAAATTACTGTTATGGAAACTGTCTTATGTGAGGCCAAGCAGTAGAGGACAGCTGGGATGAGTGCGGTGGCAGCGGTGTGGACAGATGGCTGCCTTGTCTCCTTCATTCTCCTCAGCTTTCCTTCTCAGACCCAGAGGACAAAACAAATCTTTGATCCTTCTTTCTCTGGCAGCACGGCTGCCCTCCTGCATGCCCGACACAGTGGCTGTTATCTATATGCATCTCTATTTCTCCATATTTGAAAACATAAGCAAACATAAAAAGGCAGGGGCGTACCTGCTCTCGCACGTGTGCACACGCGCACAGTCAGAATTCACACCGAGCTCTCACTCTTGCCTATCTCTTCAGCAGCGCCTTCTCAGATTCAAAAAAGAAAGATGAAACACCTCTGCGTGTTTGTGTTGCAGGTGATCCATTTGTGGTTTGAGGAGTTTACCTTGGAGGACACCCAGCTCTGCACAGCAGACTTTATCACACTGCAAGACTCAGTGGGAATCATCGGTAAATATCTCACATAAATTCTAGCCTTCCGGCAGGGTGGGGGAGAGGAAATTATTTTTAAAAGATGGTGTTCAGTTTCTGGACAGATGGGCATCTGCCCTTTCAAGGCTAAGGGTTTCATCTCTCCACGGGCAGACTCAGCTAGTGAGCTACACACGGTCACGCTGGTTCAGTGCACATTACTCTGCACTAACTCCAACACTGTTTTTAACCACACAGCAGAGTTTATTAGGAAGGAATAATATCATGAACTTAGATATGGTGTTGCCAGACTAGGGTACAGATTCGAAGAATGAGACTATATTTAGGAAATTGGGTGGACAGGTTGACAGATGAGTTCAGGCAGGAGTCTCTGTGGACTGCGATGTTTGCAGATGACATTGTGATCTGTAATAAGTCCAGGAAGCAGGTGGAAGAGAGCTCAGACAGGAGGAAGTACGCACTGGAGAGACATAAGCACGACTGAATACATGTGTGTGAATGAGAGGGAGACGGGAGGAGCTGCTAGGCAGGAGGAAAGAGGGAAACTCACAGGGTTTGTGAGACAGAGGAGGATGCCAGGTGTGTCTTGGGTGAGATGGAGGCCTCCCTAAAGGGAGCAGCTGAAAGACGAAGAAGAAGAAGTGAAGTAAAAGAGTAAAGTCAAATATATTTGGCCTTAGGGGAAATTCTGTATTTTATATATATTTTGACTTTAAAAAAGTAAAATACATGAAAAAAGATAAAACCTGATGAGGCTGCTAATTGTAAAACCATTTCATCATACAAAGAGTTCATCTGCAAAGGTCTGTAAACGCAACCTCTGTGAAAAAAGGAGATAAGCATATCAAGTGAAAGCACTCAGAGATAAGTGCCACCATTTGATTAACGGATAATTTGATCTGATAATCAAACTCTGGCACTTCTAAACTTGCTAAATGCAACACTGAAAATATTCCAAAACATGATTAGTTTGCAAACTACAATTTGTTAAGAAAAAAATGAAATGAAATAAAATGCAAAGCTGATTCAAATCAGTGTCCATTGTTCTACTGTAAGTCTTTAACACTACAGTAAAGCCCTCTTTTATTAGCAACATATTACATAACTCAATATCATTTACTGTGATAAACTGATGACAAATAAAAAGCTTTAAGTCATCCTAATCTGACATCATAATTGAAGTGCTATTTGTGCCTCCCTCTGACACATGCATGTAAAAGACTGAAAGCAGTGATTTACCTCTTTTGTGGTCGTTTAGTTTTTACCCTTTTTTGTTCACTGTGTGGTCTTGTTGTGCTTGTTTGTGATCAATGTAACTTTAGAGCTGTCTATTACCAGTTGGACAACCCCTATAATAAACCAGCTACATCTTTTGTGTGATATTTGTAGGTAAATACTGTGGTTACAATAAACCGAACCCAGTGGTGTCGCTGACAAACCAGCTGACGGTCTACTTTGACACCAATGACAGAAAAACAGACCGAGGATTCAAGGCTCATTACAAAGCTGTGGCTCCACAGCTCACATCAGGTAAGACTATAAGAAATGACTTCATCGAGGAAATAAGCTCGACATAACGTTGGATCTCTGTCTTATGTTACACGATTGACCTGGAAAGGGAATGTTATAGGGATGGGAGCAGGGTGAGATGAGGGGTAATAGATGGTCAATCAAAACTGGGGTGGGTAGGTGGAGGGGGTGTGCTGTGGGTATCCTTGCGCTATCTGTGGAAATGAAGTGCCCTTCATCCCTGCTGCCAGAAATAGCCGGAGCCGGCGGCTTTCTCCAAGGTGATCAGGGGAATCTGATGACGCCCGGCTTCCCGGAGCAAAACTACCCGAACGGAGCGCTATACCAGGTAGAGCCACACACGTGAACTAAAACACACAAACACCAGCTCGGATTCAACAGCATTTCCTTAAGACTGGGATTATGCATCTGAATAATAACAATAATAATAATAATTTAATTTATATTGCACCTTTAAAAGAAGTTAGAAATCTAATGCATTGTCACAGGACAAGACAGGAAACAAGCAACACATAAAAAATGTATGAAGACATAAAAATGAAACTATATAAGGTGAAGTAATACTGACAGCAGAAGGATATAAAACTGGAAAATAAGGGCAATTAGAAATGAGAAAACAGGCCAATTAAAAGCAAATATAAAAATAATCAACATATATGAATCATCTGAGGAAGCACCAGTGGCCCTTACATGACTGTATCATACTGCAGTGTGGAATTTATGCTAAAGCAGCTATAACTGACATTTTTATATCAGATTTTTTTTCCATGCAGACGTTTATACTGAAGGAGGTCAGTCATAATAAACCCACTTAGATAATTAGCCTGATTAGCATAAAGAAAAAAAACACAAACCAGCCTGCCTGTCTCCAAGGTTCAAAAACACACGTCTAAAATTCAGTAATTAACGTGTTTGTCGGTTTTGTTTGATCTGCACACAAAAAGGAATCTGAAAAATGAAAGCTTACATCATTAGAGAGCTGCTGGAGCACTTAGCCGGTAAGTAAGCAGCCAAGCTTCAGCGATTTCCTAAAGCACTGTATCTGACTTTCAAATGCAGTTACAGTGTTCAGATCCAGTGGCAGCGTAAACACAGCTAATTCAGGAAAATTAAAAAGAGCTTTAGTTTTTTACACACATCTACAAAAATATCTCATTTAGGATATTAAAGTGATGTGACCAGATAAGCAACAGAGCTAAACATCTTTAAAACTTTAAAGTCAGACTAATAGGAGGCTTTGAGTGTTACATTTAAACAAGGCAAGTGCTTCTGCTTGGTTTCAGTGTAAAGCTGAGCTAATTGTCTCTTGTACTAAGAATAGTATGTAAGTAATTGCAAATAGTAAAAATGTGCTCTTACTGCTTCCTATAAATGCCACTAATGTTCGAAACTGTTGTCTGTTTGAATAGATTTACATATAGGATACAGGTTACAACGCCTAATTTTGAACATCATTTACGGGCCTTTTGTTTAAAATCTAATCAAAAACAAATCTAATTGCCAAAAGTGGATTGGTAAAGATATATACTCCTAAATATCCTAAATATCTCATATAACATTGACGACAGTGATGTATTAGCATAGACGAGCCTAGACGTTTCCAATTCTCACCCAGATGGCGTTTGTGGTTCTGATCATTCATTAATGCATCTAAATAAATCAGAGTGTATTCGGATGTGCGGCTTTGCATGCTGGGTTTGGATGTGGAGTCATATGGCATTATTTGGCTGTCATCATGATTTCATCTGGCTGAGCTTGAGCTCGACAGATCACCGTCTGTCCAAACAAGAGCAGAGTCGGTGATAGAATTATTTATGAGTTACAGTAGCCTATGTCGAAACCACGAGACTAGTAGAAGGAGAACATGAGGAGTGATGCAGATGGCTGCGCTGTGCATTATTGAAACTACATCAAAATGATTTTAAAGGGCAAATATTAAGCCTTTTGTTATTTTCCATCAGTTAAAATGATGGATGGTCATATTAAATATGGTCAGTGTTTAAAAGAATAATGTCAGTGTATTTGGAAGTAAAGCTAGTGTTTCAGACTGCTCTGAACACACTACTTCAGACAGTTATTTCTACTCTTGTGTCCGCTGATGTCAATAAGAGGGGATTTCCTTAACATGGTCCTTTCAGGGACACAGGTCCAGCTAAACCTGTTTGCAAGGGGCAGCCAATCAGAATGCAGTTGGCTTAAATGGGAAGTAGTTAAAGCATCTTGTTTGCAACAGAGTGAATGGTGAAAAACTACTGTACTATAGTCCAAGAATGATAAACATGGAGCTGGAAAGTAGCATAATAGGCTCTCTTTAAATCCATAGCAGACACAGCCTTCACACTCTTTGTGTGCGTTTGCTCTTTGAATCAGTGGAGAATCACAGTGCCTGAAGGTGAAACGGTCCGACTGACATTCACCTCTTTTGACCTGGTCCCTGAAGCCTGTGGAGACTTTGTTCAGGTCTATGATTACAACCAGGCCAGCCCTCAGTTAGCAGGTAAGCATGGCACAAATTACAAACAAAATCCACAGTTCTTCTATACATACCAAAATATTTTCACTCATCAGTAGAGTTTACATCAAAGCTGGATATGTGACTAAGAGGAAAACGGGATGTGTTAAAATGTCAGAATAGACTGTGGGCTTTGTTCAACATTAACAATGTCAACTTTGCAGGGCCATGAATAAAAGATGAGCTCAATTAAAAGTTTGAGAAGCTGTACAATGGGCCAAGTTTCTGGAGTCTATTTTAATCTTAATGAATTTAAATCTGTCTCCATCTGACTTCACTTCTCAAGCAACACGTAGGAGCTACCAATGTCAAAGCTGAAATGTGGGAATGCTGTTGTTCTTGCACAAGGCTGCGTAAGTGTCTATCGCTTTGTCACAGACGTGTAATCCATCGCAGGTAAATTATGTGGCGGAACCATGCCGACGCCGCTGGAAATCAGCAGCAACACGATGGTGGTCCGCTTCAAATCTGACAACAGTCTGACTTCAAAAGGATTCAGTGCAACGTACACAAAGTCCAGCCTTCCTCCTGTTGTTGTCACCACCACCACCACGACCGCACCCACCACACAAACCCTTCCACCTGCCACAACTTCAGGTAAGCACCTTCTCCAAAGCCTGACACCCCACCCCCATTTACCATAACAAGAAGCAAGTATTACCAAGCATTGCTTTTGCTACAGAACCTGGTGGCCCGGTAATCCTTGATGGACGTAAAGGAGTTCTTCAGTCCTCGGGTTTCCCAAATACATATCCTGCCCATTTAAATAATTCCTGGGAGATATCTGTGTCCAAGGGATTCCTGGTTAAGCTGGAGATCACTGACTTGGCCATCACAGGAGAGACTGGAATGTGCAAGGAGGACAAACTGATCATCTCAGACAAATACAGCACTCTAGGTGAGCCATTACTTCTATTTTGTTCTTGCACTGTCTTTTTTCCTCAGAAATAAAGTTGACTACATGCTGCATGCTTATTTTTTTGCAATTTAGCTTAGTTGACCTGTGAGAGAAGCACATGAATGTGAGGCCGTTGGCTTGTGTTTATTGCAGCCGCTCTGCTGCGTCTGTAAATCTGTTGATTAGGAGTTGGGTCGCACAGAGCACAGCAAACTATAAATTACCTCTCATTATTCACTTCAGGGGCTGCAGTGAGGCTGATACAGCTTTATCTATTGCTCAGTACTCAAGGACTAAAGCACTGAGATGCACTCTTTCTGTGAAACACTCACCGATAAGAAAATGGTGTTTTAGTGGGGCATACTTTTAGATTAGGGCATATGTTTCTGTGCACAAAACATGAAGGAAAAATAACAATTAGAAATATGACAAAAGACCTTGTGTTCTTTACGTCCAAACCTGGATGTTGTGAAAGATTCATTAACTTTAAAGATAATTTCAAGGAGGACTGAATCAAAAGAAAAAGAAAAAAAAGCTTTTCAAGAAGAAGAAGCAACGCAACATTTAATCATTCTCCCTATTTTCTAATGGTCACAAATTATAGTATATTTATGTGTAAGTCTGAAAGAAATGACTGAGTATGATATCAAAGGTGTATAATGCAAGATCCCACTGGGAATAAACTCACTTTCAAATGCTTACACAGACTATCAATGTGTATGTGTTTGCTTTCTGTCTGTTATCAGTTTGATCATAAAGTTTTCAGGACATACAGCATTTTTATAGGACCAGAAATCATTACTGTGCACATTCACAAGGTGCACTGGGGGAAAAAACAGTTAAAAGCTGATTTGCATGTCAGTGAGTAAAATCAGAATTGGGTTGTAGGGAAAATGTCAACCCCCACAAGGTTTCCCTGCTCACGTGCAGGAGAACAGCCTCCTTCCCTCAGCCAGCACACTGAAGATGGGTCGTGGATGGGTCTTCCAGCATGATAATGACCCAAATCATATCGCCAAGGCAACAAAGGAGTGGCTAAAGAAGAAGCACATTAAGGACATGGAGTGGTCTAGCCAGAGCTCAGTCCTATAGAAATTCTTGTGTTAACAAGTGGCAGTCAAGAAAACAAACCTGGTGAAAGATTACAATAAATGCCTTACCGCTATGCTTGTCAACAAGGATTATTCAACCAAGAGTGAGTCATGCTGTGACAGTGACACGCAAATCAATTAATAACTTTTGCTTATTCTGTCTTCCTCCATGAAAAGGAAACTACAATCAAAAGTAGAGACTTTTCATTTGTTTATAAGTGAGTAAAATCACAAATTCAGCAGGGGATCAAATAATTATTTTCCCCACTGTAAAGTGCTCCAAATTCTGATCAGCTCATGTAGTCCACATGAAGTACCTTTGGTTTAAGGATAAAGTGTCTAATGTGAATTGTTCAGAAGTCATCATGCTCACAATATGTATCTACGGAGTTGCAGAGTAATTAACACAATGTCCTCCACACCATGCATCATGTTAGCGGCACATCATGCGGTCCTTGGATTTTCATTCACAGCCATCAGTAGGGTTGTTAGAGAATGATCTCAAACAGATGTCTTGTTGATTGCAAAGGTCAGAGAAGAACAAGTAGACAGGTTTGAGGTGATAAAAAGACAACAGGCACTCTGAAAGCTCATCAGTGGACTACAGAAGCATAAGACAGTGGAAGGTAAGAAAAACGTTGCCAGGCCTGATTAGTTCATTTCTGCTGTGATATTCAGCTGGTGGTGTCAGATTTTCATCCTGAATTACATCATGTGTTCAGGCTGGTGGTAATATACTCTTGGTACACTTCGTCCCTCATTGACCATGCCTCTGTATGACCACCGTATATGGATCTCCTAATAACGAGGCATGTCACAAAGCGCATACCATCTTGGATTGGTGTCTTGCACGTGTTTCGCTTGACTCAAATGGCCTGCACAGTCACAAGCTGAGCACCTTTGGGATGTCGTGAAATGGACTTGCATCAGAATAGTGTAACCCACAAATCAACAGCAAGTGCATTGTTCTGTCATTTCAATATGGCAGTCCTGTAATTGAAGTCAGGTGTTCCTAATAATGTGGCATGTGTACCAATAATGTATGCTGATTTTTTGAACTCGGGGAAAGGTTCGTCTTAATTTGCAACATGTTTTGCTCATTAGAAGCTGATGTTACTATCTCTCTCTCCTCTGCTTTGTTTCATTCTCTCATACCTTCCCTTTTTCCTCTGTCCTTCCTCTCGCTGATCCAGGTACACACTGTGGCTACATCCTTCCCCCAGTGGTGGTCAGCGCCAGTGACACGATATCTGTGACCTTCCAGTCTGACAGTCGCCTCACAGACCGCGGATTCTCTGCCAAGTGGGAGGCTGTGTACCCTGAGGATATCACAGGTACTGAGCGCTGATGAACACACTCGCAGGAGTGCAAAACACACACGCGAATACACACACACACACAGGAGCACCTCCACACCTGAGGCACATAATGCTGTAGCTGTACAGCACCTCATTTAGACAGAACATAAAATTCTTCCTCCTCTGTCACATATTTACAGTGGATATAAAAAGTCTACACACCCCTGTAAAAAATGCCAGGCTTTGTTATTAAAAATAAATCGTGTCAAGGATTTTTTACACCTTTAATGTAATCTATAACCCATATAATTCAATTCAAAAACACATTTATACCTTTTAATCTGTTTAAACTTACAATAGCCTGGTTGCATAAACACACAAAGTTAAATTAATGCTTGCTTGAAGCACCTCTTGCTTTTTGGGTAGGCGTCTATCACCATGATACATCGCAACTTGGCAATATTTGCCCCCACTCCAAATCTGTCCAAGTGCGAGAGGATCTCCTGTGCACAGTCCTCCTCAGCTCATCCCTCAGATTTTCACCTGAGTTCAGGTCTGGCTTTGCTGTTACAAAACTTTAATGTTCTTCTGGTAAAGCCAGTCTTTCTGTTGTATGCTTTGGGTCATTGCTGTGCTAAAAGGCAAAACCCCTCTTTATCTTCATCTGTCTGGCCTGAAGGTTTGTATCAAAACTGACAAATATCTGGAACGGTTCGTAATTCCCTTCACCTTGCATAAAGCTCCAGCTAAAGAAAAAACAGCTCCAAAGCATGATGCTACCGCTACCATGCTTTACTCATGTACAGTGCTGTTTTCGTGCCTTTTGGAACAAGCGGAGAAATATAGTTGTTGCATAAATATGGAAAGCTCTGTCAAAGCGGAGTGCATAGTGACAAGCATCCAAAGAAAATGATAAAACTCCTTTCTTTATTTTAATCACAGTTATGAAGCCAGAGACGAATTTGCAGCTGCACATCTGGTGAAGAAAAAAGTTAAAGCACCAATCACGCAGTGTAAAAATATAACGCTGAAACTCCTGCTGTCTACTTGAATAAAACACATAAAGGTTATCAGCAGGCTTCAGTGCTGTGTCAAAAATAAGTTTGGTAAATATACTGAATTATTAATATGTTTTAATGGATGTTTTAGCCATCATCATGTAAGCTGTGCAGTGAAGGTGAATGTTTTAAACTGTCCATCATATTAAATTCTTTATGAAAATAAAAAATTTAAAGTTTAAAATAAATTCAAAATAAAAACGATGATTAAATATTAATTCAAAGTGAGAAATTACAGAACTAGCAATGAATTTAAATTCAGTAATTAAGTAAAAATGGTTCAGAGTTATACTTATTTCTGCACAATGCAATGGAGTAAATAACCAGTTACATTCACTACTGTGTTTCATAGTAGTACCTTATGGCTCTCATTCAGTTTTCTTCATTTCCCCTGCCTGTTTCAGAAATCCTGGGTTGTGGCTTTTCTTCAAAGGAGGAAACTGGAGTTATCAGGTCCCAGGACTGGCCCATGAATTACAAGCCCAACACCGAGTGCATGTGGAACATCGATGTACCTTCGGGAAAAAAAATCACGCTGACATTCACCCATTTTGACCTCGAAGCAAAAGATGCCCTAACGTCCACATGCTATGATAATATAATGGTCTATGACATCAATGGTCTGACTTCTGCACTGATTCAAAGTTATGGTAAGCAGGTTTTTACAGCTAACGTCTACTCCCTAAATAATTTGTACCTGCAGAGCTAAAGCAACTGAAAGTCCTGCTTCAGTTAACTGAAGAAGCTTTTTTGTGTCACTTTTGAACTGTGGTCAAACTTTTCTTGTCATCAATCCTTTCAGGTCAGTTTTGTGGGACTACGCTGCCTGATCCCATCCAGACAAACGGCAACAGGCTGCTGATTCGTTTCCATACAGACTTGCTTACTGAAGCTAAAGGTTTCAGGGCCTATTGGACAACAAACCCCAGCCTGCCTGCTCCAACTGAGCCACCTGTTCAGCCCAATCCCTGGGACAACATCATCATAGGTGGAGTATCTGCTCCAGCCCCACACCGTTTATTACAAGCACCTAGACTGCATAGGTGAAGCTGCATCGATCCACACTTTTCTACAAAAACTGATCTGTGTTGAACTCATAAACAATCTGTTTATTCCCATCAGTTATACAAAGTCTGTTGTGGTGCACTGTTTTAGATTTCCAGTTCGCTAGCTTCAGGTTCACATACTTTGTTCCCTGTAGCATTATATGGCTCAAAGGTCTTTCAATAGAATAAAGTGTCGACTGTGTGCGCAAAGAAGCATTTCTTTGCTAATAAATTAGCAATGACAACCTTAAAAGGCAGTAATATATCAGATGTCACGTTGTCAGCGTGTCACACTGAATCCGAGTGGCAAAACAATAAATTAGTGCGCTGCATTTAACATCGCTGTTAAACACTGCTGCAAGTACTGAAACAGTCAGTCAGCATTTGCCATAATTAGGGACAGTGGAGCTCTGCGGGGATTGAAATAAAGGACCTGCAATTTATAACAGCACGGTTTCAATACCTGTAGCTATTTTATAAAATCGATCGCTCTGTTTTGTAATTCTTAATTAACACACTTTCAGCTGGGCAGTTGTTCCCACTAGCCAATCAAACTGACCCCCAGATAAGAGTTTCACACAGCTGTTGCACAGTCACCTTCATTCATCTGATTCATGATTTCTCCTTATTCCTTCTTCACACCCTCTTTACTGTCTCCCAGATGTGCAGTACAGCAAGGTGATTTTATGTGCCGACTTTCCCTACTAACTTGCCGGTTGTCACCTGATTTCCATTCTTCAATTGCCGATGAGACCCAGGTGGCGCAGGGCCCTGCCAAACCGATAGCTGAAAATAGTTTTATAGATGGGCTCCACTGCCTAGGAGATTTTACTCATTCAGGCTCTTGCAGGGTCGCCCTGTGAATAGAATGACGCAAGTAAAATGAGTACAAAGGAAGAAAATGTGTGATAAGAGTGACTGGGACAGTTCAGTGGGAAGTCTTTAGATTAATAAATTTATATCTTCACGCATGTCCATGTTGTGACATCAATTAGCTGAATTTTGCCGCAGGAGCGTGGTATTATTTTTGAATGAAGATACAGACATTGCAGTATGTGTGCATATTAGTAAAAGCCAGAATCATTAGGACACACCACACAGTTTAAACCTGATACGACTGGAAAATTATTTTAAAAAAACACAAGTCTGTTAGCTGCTGATACGTGCCGTCTATTCAGGCTTTATTTACACACGCACAGATTTGTTTGTGTAGCCTGTACAGTGCACAAACAAATCATTTCTCGAGAGACTCTGTACATGTGGGTGTTTGCCTTTCCAGACTGGCCAAGCACATGTGGGAAACCAGCCATTCCTCCTGCTGTTGTGTCACGTATTGTGAATGGAGAGCCAGCCACACCGCACTCCTGGCCCTGGCAAGTGTCCATGCAGGTGAGAATCTCCATGTGTCAGTGAGGAAAATTCACAGAAATATGAAAACAAACTGCATCAAAAAGCCTCACGAGTACAAAACCTGTGCAGTTACAGTTTCCTCACAATATGATGTCAGTGTCCTTTTCTGTATCCTATATTAATTTTCTGACTGACTGTACAGATCTAAAGGCAAACTGAGCCATAACCCAATGCTGTTCATCACGTTTAATCATCATCATCATGTTTAGTGAGTTTCTTCTCTGCTTGTTTCAGGTCTGGCCAGCCAGTCAGCCAGAACCCACATTCTCCCATACCTGCGGTGGTACTCTTATTCATAAGAACTGGGTACTTACAGCAGCCCACTGCTTTATAAGGTACATGTTCAGTTTCCTCATCAATAAATACATGTACTATTTCTAGTAATGTGTTCCAAAAAAAAAAAGTTTTTCAAGTCTTTCATTTACAAAGAAATGACATTTAAGTCTGGCTTTTATTGGATTTTATTTCTGCAAAAGTTTTCCTAAACTTCCTAGAAGCCCATTTGTGTGATCTCAGGAGGCAGTTATGAGTGTGTGTGTGTGTGTGTGTGTGTGTGTGCACTGTTACCTCGGGCTTATTACAGTGTGGGAACAATGCCTTGTTAGAAATGCCTCAACGCTTTGGCTAATAGGCTACAGTGTTCTTTAGAAAGAGAGGCTGGTGCACCATGGAGCCTTTCGAGTATACATATATATGATAGATACATTTTTGTGGAACTAGAAATCCCACAGTCCAAACAGATACAGCTTTATGTCACACGGTGCACTGACAGTGACAGGTACAGTGTAAAGCATTAGCATTAGTTCATCTGCTCATTTCCCACCTAGATACGCTGATGAGCTGGAGCGTTGGCGCATGTGCCTCGGCAAACACAACTTGACCTACACGGAGCCGAGTGAGCGATGCTTCGGCATATCTGGTATCTATCGCCACGAGGGCTTCAAGTACCCCACAGTGCCCTCGGTGGAGTTTGACATTGCCTTGGTCAGACTGGATGGAGAGGTGACACCCACTGATGAGATATCATTTGCTTGCCTTCCCTCTGAAGAGGAAGCCCTACCTGAGGGAAAGAAGTGCTACGCCACCGGCTGGGGGGATGAAACTGGTGCTGTTTTTGTCTTGTCATGTTCATTAGCGGCTTCTGATGAAATAATTGTAGCCTGATGTTTCAGAGCTGCGTTAAAGTGATATTTATTTACAAAAAACTAGAACTGCATCACCTCAGAATTGTATATTTAGCATGCCCTCTGCTGGATTTAATGTGTAAATGCCTCTTTTTTAATGTTCCTGCGTCAATCTCGAGGCTTCTGTAACAATTGAAATGGCTCTGTGTGTTTATCAGGTGATTCAATTAACCCTAAAGCTGCAGAAGCGCTCAACCAGGTCGCCTTGCCTGTGGTGCCTTATGACACCTGTAACAGGATGGATTACTGGTGGTTCCAGGTCAAGACCTCCATGATCTGCTGTGGTTATACCCTGCCTGATGAGCTCAAGTCTGTTTGTCAGGTAAAAGAAGAACTACAAGAGGAGCTATATTGCGGCCATAAATTTAGGTTTATCTTAACAGTAAACTGGTCTGGTCGGATAACGCTCAATTTCTGTACAAGAAGGGCTAAAGACTCCATCTGTTGGGTAGGCTGACGTCTTTTGGTCAGCATTGCTGGTGAGATGGCAGCACAGAGAGAAACTGGAAACTACTTAATGGACTGGGGAAGAGGGCCAGCTCTTTCCTGTTCAGTCCCCTAGACTCCATAGATGAGGTGGGTGAGAGGAGGATGTTAGCCAAGCTAATGTCCATTACGGACAACACCTCTCACCCCCTGCATGAGACTGCAGAGTAGTAGTAGTGGTAGTATAAATAACTTTGGATTTAATTACTCTTGATAGTGTGGCTTTGATTTCACTTTCACTTCTGACTCTTGTCAGGTTCTAACAGGTGAATTTCCCCAGTGTGGGACTAAATAAAGTTATCTTATCTCATCTTTAAAAAGAACAAAAACCACCTTTGTGTTTTAATGTTGTGACTCTTGACAGGGGGATTCAGGTGGACCCCTGGTTTGCCAGGATAAAGCTGGCGATCCATGGGAAGTTCATGGCATAACTAGCTTTGGCCCTATTGGATGCATTATGGATAAGAAGCCTTCTGTGTTCACCCGCTCTTCTGCCTACATCCCGTGGATAACAAATGTCATCCGCCGAGACCTCTACAATGAGCACAGTATGAATCCAGCTCTTTAAACATATTTAGTTTCCCCACTGTGACAATATGTGACAAAGTCAAAGTGTAATGCCAGTTTTCTCTCTCTGTGTTCCCTATGTAGCATCTGGCTGTGGGGGACCAAAGGAGTTGACTGGTACTGGTGGCACTCTGTCCTCTATGGGTTACCCTGGCACCTACAGCAACACAGCCCAGTGCCAATGGAACATTCAAGTGCCTGAAGGCAAATTGGTCCACCTCCATTTTCACAATTTCTCTCTGGAGGAGAGTGATTTGTGCCTAAATGACAAAGTCAGACTCTCAGACAAAACAGGAAGTCTGGGTATGTGAGGATCTGCCTTCTTTCTATGTTAGACACCAGCGCAGACATTTCAGCACAGTCAGTGCAGCCTCTTGTTGTTGTGACACAATGACACAGTGATGTAAAGTTTGATAATTTGTGATGTCAGGATAAAACCTAAAATTTGTCAGGCTGAAAAAAATGAAACATCTGCATAGCATGCATGGCAGAAGCCCAAAGTAGACAAATAAATCTCTACACAAGTAGTTTTAATATGAAATGAACTGTTAGGATAGACCTTCTAACACATTTTCATATTACCTCAGGTACCTACTGCAGTCACGTGCCTCCTGCAGACATGGTGAGTGATGGGAATACGCTTCACATCAGCTTCTCCTCCAACGACAAAGTGGTTGACTCAGGCTTCACTGCCACCTGGAGGGCAGTGGACCCTACAGAGGGTAAGAAAACACAAGACCATGAGGGAAAATTAAAAAAGTATAAAGCATTAAATATCTAATTTTCATAATATTTTTAAATCTTCTCCTTTACTCTTTTCAAACTCTATTCCCTTCCCTCCTGTTTCTTCTTGTTGTACTTCAGTTCCATGTGGAGGGACTTTCAGCAGTGATCAGGGTGAAATTACTTCTCCTAACTGGCCTAATGACTACCAAGCCCAGACTGTCTGCACGTGGCGCATCAACGTTCCTTCATCAAGAATTATTCATGTAGCCTTCACTCACTTTGAGCTGCAAGCTGTAAACCTGTTAGGAAATTGTGTGGACTATGTTGAGGTCATCAATGGTGAAACGATGGCATCACTCGGTGGGTCTCCGAACTTTAAATGCCGTCCACAATTTATGTCTCAGGTCACATAACGCACAATGGTGGAAAACTATAATTTATTCTCCTCTATTCTGCAGGTCGATTCTGCGGCTTTGCCCCTCCACCTCTCATCAACATCCCTAGCAACACAGTCGTCATCCGCTTCCTTAGTAACGGAGCCAGCCAAGAGAAGGGTTTCCGTGGTTACTGGACTACTGACACCAGTATCTTCCCAACTCTACCACCTCTCCCTAGTAATCCATGGGACAACATCACCATCAGTGAGTGTAGACATGCACTGTAAAAAACTGCTATAAAGATACTTTAAAGGTACAGTCAGCCATGTTTTTTTAGGTTATTTAATAAAAAAATATACTTTACTCATAGATTTACATTTATTAGTCTGTAATTGCATTTTGCAACAATTAATGCATTATCATAAATTTTGAATTTATCATTAAAAATACATAGAGTGTTAATTGGTTTGTGGCAGCTACCATGTTGCCCCGCCATCTTGAATATAATGGCCGAGACAGATCGTCTAATCGGCTAATGACATATATTTATAGGGCTAGATACTAGCCACATAGTAATACACCAAAGTCACAGAAGTAAGGAACTTGTAGGCGTTTATGTGAAATGGAGGCAAATTTTATTTATATCTTAAGATATGAAGGATCTGAGAATAGGCCCCCTTCACCAAAGAAGAAGAAAAAGGTAACTAAGGAAAGACACATTACCAGCGTCTTAATAAAATGTCCTCCTAACATCAAGGCTCATCTCCTAAACTGAAGTCAAGGCTCTAACACCTGAATTGTGCATAAACATGCTCTTTTTTTCTTGATGTTATTGCAATTACTTATTGTCTGCAGATTAAACATGCAGCAGTCTCTGGACAGCCAACAAGAGGCAGCTAGACAGCAGCTGGTTTTAAGCTAACATTATACCAGCTAATGTTAGGCTCGAGTATCCTAAAAATCACACTTTTACTTCAATATTTTAATTACATTCTCAAATTGTATGAGAGCTCTTTTTTTCTATATATTTAGTCCAAGAAATATAAGATCCACTTCAAAGAAAGTTTTACTAAAACAGTATCTAGCAACAGCTAACAAAGGCTAACAGCAGCTAACAGATGCTAATAGTAACTAACAAAGCCAAAAACAGCAGTGCTTATTGACAGAAAAGTTCAGGATATCCTCAGAAAGTCACCTCAGTATCGCTGTCATTAACAGAATTGAGTTTCACTTGCTTGTTTACTTATATCTGACTCTTTTCACAAAGTTTGACAGCCTCATCCAGCGTAAACAGATATGGACACATTGAATGGCAGTCACTGTAGTTAGGATTATGAATTGAGAGTTAACTGCAACTCGAGCTTTTGCAAACTGTAATGTTATATTTGTGCTGTTCTTTGCAAATACAGGTAAATACTGTAAATACTGATACACATAACAATCTGAACCTACTGAAAATTTCTTACCAATTTATTTGTGTATTTGGTGCAAATATAAATGAATACAAATGTTTCAAGTTCGAATTCAAGTTCAAATCATTAATTTACATCTTGTAATTTCAGTTTACAGACTAAACATTGTGGCGTTAAGGTTTAGACCTGCAAGGTTTGGCATCACTTTGAACGAGACTCCTGCAGCTGTCAATCACATCTGCCTAGTTCACCTTCAGAGTGGTTGTTGGACAAACGTTGAAAACAGCAGCAGTTTTATGCCTGTCTGGCACAAGAAGTAGGCGAATTGTGACACAGCTGATATCTTGTCATAGTTCACCAAAATACAGATACTGACACAAGCCTCGGATTGTTAGGGCGTGCAGTTATATTTCACAGTTAAAAACAGTATAATGGTAACCAAGCTGACAGTATTACACTGTAATGCTTAAATTTACTGTGTCATAAATATTTTTTACTGTAAGAAAAACTCCTGTTGTAGTTTAAAGAAGCTATGCTGCTGGTTAATCAAGCACCCAGTACTACTGTACCTCCTTTATTCTCTACTCTACTTAAAATATATTTACTGTATGACTGGTATAGATATTAACTGAAATGGTGCACTTTCTTTTCCCAGTCTGGCCAGAAAATTGTGGAAACCCAGAGGTGAAACCCAGCAGAGCCACTGTGAGAGTTGTAAATGGTATAGAGGCGATCCCCCACTCCTGGCCCTGGCAAGTCTCTATGCAGGTACTGTCAGCTCCTGTTCTGCCTGACAGTCAGTGACAGAGCAGATCTTTTCTTCTATAAATATTCATGTCTCTCTTTTTTAGGCTTCACCGTTCTCTCCTATACCTTACATGCATGGCTGTGGAGGCTCTTTGATTCATGAAGAATGGATCCTGACTGCTGCTCACTGTTTCATGTTGTAAGATATAACTACAAAACTATCTAAATTATAGGAATTTAAATAGCACACAGTTTTTGAAAGTGATTATACCTGATAAATCTGAAGTTACAGTGCATCAAATGAAAGTGTAAAGAAATGTGAGATATCACCTGAATCTGTATCTTCCCTCGGCTTTATAGCTCTCATTATAATGAGTTTAACCCTTACATACAGTTCTGTGAGCATCTTTCACTTGATTTCCAGCCCACTGAATGTACCCTCCTTCTGGCGCATGTGCCTGGGGAAGCACCACATGAACTCCTCCATGGACATTCCCTCAGCTGAGGAATGCTACAAGGTGGATACCGTCATTCGCCACGAGGGATTTGTCTACGAGCAGGATCCCAATGACATCACCAACGACATAGCCCTGGTACACTTGGCCAAACCTGTCAATATGACAAGAGAGATCAGCCCCATCTGCTTGCCGAAACCCGGGGTCGTGATGCCTGCTGGGACACCGTGCTTTGTCACCGGCTGGGGAGATGAGAAGGGTAAAAGCAGTCACGCATTTCCAACCCTCCTTTGGTCTGTACTCGTACTATAAAATTAGGAACATCCTGTCTCAGTGATGCTGAGAAACTAGTCATAAAAAACACAACAGAAAGAAAAGAAAGAAATAACAACTTTCAATTGTCCAATTACTTTTGAGCCTCTGAAAA
Source organism: Oreochromis aureus (assembly GCF_013358895.1). NCBI lineage: Eukaryota > Metazoa > Chordata > Actinopteri > Cichliformes > Cichlidae > Oreochromis > Oreochromis aureus. The sequence goes on from NC_052947.1 coordinate 17,870,581, forward strand.
TACGGGATACCTTATAAAAGTGGCTGTAGTTCATAAACAGATAATGCAATACTTTTGTTAAACCCCTGGAATTAAAGCTGAATGTTTACACTTCAATTACATCTTGATTGTTTGATTTTAAATCCACTGTGATAGTCTACAAAGCCAAATCTACACTAAATTGAGTCTATGCCCAGAAACTTCAGGCTGGATCAGTGACCCTGAGCTATTCTTACTTATGCTGCTATAGGCTCAGGCTGCTGAGGACTTCCGATTTAATTTCCAATCCCCACTATTATTGCATGCGATTAACTTTTGTCTACTTTTTTCCGTATTCATTTTTTATGATGTTTGTTGTTCCTGGTCTCTGTATGATCCTGTTTCCTCATTACTGCCTCCCTGAGCCTGGTTCAGCTGGAGGTCCCCTGCTGTTAAAAGAAGGGGGTACACACATAAAAACCCCACTTTTTGGCATCCAGCAGTAGTGATGACTTTAGATTTAGTGATACAAGATGTAAAACAAAATTATTAGTGTAAACATGTTTGTGTTATTTTCTGCAATTTCTATGATGTAAACATTTTAATTTGTTCTTCTTATATTTAGGTAACCTGTTCCCCAAAGTGGCTGAGAAGCTTAATCAGGCAGCGCTGCCTGTCATCGACTTCGAAACCTGCAGTAAGCCTGCTTACTGGTGGGACACCCTCAGGCCCTCCATGATCTGTGCCGGCTACGAGTCCCCAGATGAGCTCAAGTCAGCCTGTCAGGTTTGATGACACATTTAGAAAAGAGTATTTGCCTGAATTAAGGATGCGCTGACGTTTGGACAATATATCGATGCATCCATCATCTAAGTGGACACACTGAAAGTTGTTAGGAGACGATGAGACTGTTGTTCATTGTTTAAATTCCTTCCGAGTTATTTAAAAACATTACGTAAGCATGCCGGCCTCTCTTCGTCTTTTATGCAGCTCCCTGAAAACGGTTTTGTTTGCGGTCATTCAGCCTTGATCTCAATGGCTGCTGCCCAGTTTGCAGGCGTAATTAGACAGAAGAACACAGAAACATTATTCGCCTGCCTTAATTGAGCAGCTGCTAGAAATGCAGCAATGTGAAAAATGGGAAGTTTTACATTTTAGGAGGTTCATAAAGCACAATTCTGACATTTGCCTCATGAATACTTTGTCAGGCTGTTAATAAAGACTGACTTCTACAAATTCAAGGTCACGGAGACGATTTACAGCAGCTGCCAAAATCTAATGTCCTGCCGTGCATCATAAGTAGATCTTTCCTGATTTCTTTGTCCCGCTGTCTCCTGGTAGGGTGACTCCGGCGGTCCTCTCGCCTGCACAGCTGCCCCTGCTGCTGGAGGAACAAGCACAACCTGGGAGGTACATGGCATCGTCAGCTTTGGACCTCAGGGCTGCATCAGAGACAAGAAACCATCAGTGTTTACCCGCGTTTCCGCCTTCAGTGATTGGATCGACAGCAACATCAAGAAGTATATTTATGAAAGCGGAAAAGCTTTTTAAAGCTGACATCTTTAGGTAGAGATTATTCCATGTTTAGATTGAATTTTTTTCTCTTTAAAATCCCCTGAATGTAACAAATGCTGACCTGCAGCACAAAGCTACAATGCATCTTGCCTTGCGTCCCGTAAAATAATTTAGCAAATACCATATTACTTGTACGTTTCTACATATTAAACACTGCTGAACATTTTAAGCAAATTATATTTAAGTAAATATTTGTAAAATAATGTATACATATATCATGTATAAATAAAAAATGCATATCTATAAAGCTTGCAGTTACTGTTTCCTTTTACTTTATAGTTCTGTGTTCAAAATGAATATTTTAACTGTAATAAAAAGTGTAGTGTTAAAAAAAAATCAAGGTTAATAACAATTAATGGTCATTTTATATAACTATAATAACTATGTATATAATATAATTTGCCAGTGACTGTCTTGTTGTGTTTTAATGTCTTTCTGACCAGCTGTTTATCTGTTATATTCAGTCCACAGCCATACGTAAAAAAGAAAAAATAAATAAATAAATAAAAGTTTGGTTTAAATTTTAGATACTGCAAATAATAGACCTTTACAAAAATCACCGTCTGTCTGATAAAACTATATGAAGCTCTGAAGCCGTTTCCTTCTTTTGTGTGTACTTTAATACAGCGTCGAGTGAAACATTACTTTATTTCTCTTCCAGTCACTGATTAGCTCTGTTCTCTGGTAGATGAATGTTGCAGCACATATTTAAAGTTTTAGGGGTTTTAACCCCCCTTGATCACATGACCAGGCCTCTGAGCCAATGGAAAAACTCGGCTCAGATTTCAGCCTAGGAGAAGGAGACGAGGGGGGAATGAAGAGGGAGGAAGAGAGAACGAGACAAGCTCTAATCTGTGCTCATGGTCTGCCGGTAGTGACAGGACTTCCTCAGACTTTTTTTTTCCCCCCTGGTTGGATTATATGTGTTTTTTAGAGTATCTGAATGGCTCAGAGTGAGGCGCAAAAGATTCCCAGCCCTGGGAAAAGTCTAAGAGTGTGTCCTGGAAAAGAGTGAGGAGCGGAGGAGGGAAGCCAGCTGTACTTTTTCTCCTCATCTTCCCCCCGGAGTGCCGGCGTTTTTTCTGTGGGAGAATGGGGGCAGGAGCTATGACCATCTGTGTGAGTAGAAACTACAAAGCTTGAGTTGACTTCCTAATCGACCTGTGATTAAGAGCTGAAGAACATATAACGGGACTGTTCTGCTCAGTGTCTGTCTCCAAACTCATTTGTGATGGGGTGTGTTGTCTCTTTAAAATGTCCCGGAGGGACAAATATTCCTTTCCTTAAGTAAATCTTAACTTTCCCTTCCTCAGCTAACTTATTACCAAAAAGCCATGACTCATAGGGCTGTAATGACCAATCTACTTGCTTCTAATATAAAGAAAATACTTCCTCTTACTGTAGGTCAACAGTAAATTTATTCTAGCATCTTTAAACAACAACTGTAAAAAAAAACAGAAACACTGTATGTTTTATATTTTCAGTCAACACCAGCAATTTTTTCCAAGCATGTGATCACGTCCAGAAATTTTGCCCAATGGAAATAAGAGTTGTTACAAAAGCACTGCACTGGCATATTCTATTTTATTTTAATGTTTTTCTTCTTGCAGTAACTTTGAGCTCTGCAGCTGTTGCTTCAGGGTTCCTGTGGTGCTTTTGCTGCCAGTTGCTTCAATGGCCACCCACACAGGGAAGGAGGGAGGGACAAGGGAGGTGGGGGGGTGGAGGAAAAGAAGGGAACATGCTTGGGCTTGCTATCCCCTTCATGAGCAAGTAGAAGACAAGCTAGATCAGGGTTGGAAAGTCATTTCGCATTGTGGGCCACATCTTAAGTTGGCAGGACGAGTGTAAAGTCATTGTAAAGTAGTTTAACTGCACATTTAATCGCCTCAGTATAAGAAAATTGCAGTTCCAACCGTACATCCCACATGATGAAGAAGTGCTGCTGTAGTTAATGAAAGAAATCCATCAGCACAACTTTTTGGGCTTAAATTGTAAGAAATTAGTGTGTAAAATTATGGAAAAATGTCTTGTTATCAATTGCCCAAACCGCTCTGTAATTATAAAACTGAAAGTTTTCGTTAATTCACAAAAAAATGTCCTGTTTTATTTATTTATTTTACTGTGGACGCTTTGGAAATAAAAGAAACAGACATTTCTGTAACTGTGAAAAAACAGGAATTTAAATTGTTTATGTATTACTTCATTACATTGGTGTAGTATGAATTACTGTGAGGGAGTCTTTGTCAGCACGACGGGCTGTAAAATTTATGAAACTTAAGTTAAAAGTGCAAAATTTTTGACCTTCTTCACATTTTCTGAAGCCTTCCAGTGGGCCAGATTGGAGTCTGCTAGGCCGATTCTGGACCCCGGACCTTAAGTTTGACACCCCTATGCTAGATGGGTTATACTGTTAGCAGTTTATTTACAGGACAATGCTTTTAAAAGATTTTGCTCACCCAAAGTGTCGAAACCAAAGGATTCCCGCAGTAAGTGTTTGAGACATTCTGAAGCAAGGGGAAACAATTCCTTCCCTCAGGTCCTTGTCAATAAGTTTCCTTTTCACTGTCAGATGTTGAAGTGTGAAAATATCTTAAAAACGGGGGAGGGGACGAGCATCTTTGGCTGAATCCCAGCAACAATGGAGGCGATTGTGTTTGCATTAAAATTTCTGAGGGTGAACTTAACAAAAAAAACCAAAACCTGCTATAAAAACTTTCATCTCAGTGTTTACCTGCTGTGTGAATTCAGAAGCAATACTGCAATTCATTTGTATCTGCCATGATGATGATAGTAAAGGAAGATTTAGTGGGACATCTGCTCCGTTGGGCCCCTTACAGTCAGTCTCACAGTCAGACTTAGCTCAGACCAGCTTAACTCCTTAACACCTGCAGCAGTAGTAGCACAGGAGCCCAGACTGTAACTCTGAGAGGTCCAACTATGGCCACATAAACTCAATTATATACATAAACAATCATTTGTGCAAGCGGAAAATCTAAAGATTAATGAAGATAGTTTGTGTTTAGCTTGTCTGGCAACCATTAGGACATATGTGTCCAGCCTTTATAAATGCTGATTTAAGTGATAATGTATGTTGTATTAACACAGTCGGAGCATCTGCCACGCTAAAGATTTTGTCTCCTTACCCATCTTGGCACCATCTGTGAGGTGGGTTTTAATCAGCACATGACTCTAGCTTCTGTGTCTTAGCAAGTGGTGACTAAAGGAAAAAAGATTCAGTAGTAGTTACACATTCCTGACATATTACAACCACCGTGCCACTATGGACCTTATTGTAGCCACATTTTAACCCAGGTCTCTTCTGATCTTTGGCATGCTGAAAAATAAAGTCGTAGCCAGTCAGATGATTTCCACGTGTTATTGCATGGTGGATGAAAATCTGATGGTACTTTCTGTGTTCAGAATTCCATCAGTTTGGACAAGATCCCTGAAATGCAGCCCCAAACAATAATAGTACATGTTCATGACAATTTCAGTCTTTCACACCTGTTGCCCCTCATTTTTCAGTCCAGATTTTCTGTAATTTGGCATACATCATCACCTTTTTGCCCTGCTCCCCTTCCTTAAGAATGGCTTTCTGACAGTCGCCTTTCCACTGAGACCATTTCTGATGAGGCTTCAGTGAACGGTAGATGGATCAACTAAACGACCAGAAACGTCTCTCAGGTCCTTTGTCAGGTTGTTGCTGGAATTTTGATGTTTCGTAAGGACATGACTTTCAGATACTGTTCATCAGATCAGTAGTTTAACAATAAAGAAAGAAGGGGTAACTCAAGACCTTTGCTCAGTACTATAAACGTGTTGAATGAGTGAGTAATTTGCTGGAAAGTTATGGTTTGCTCAGACAGACAACAAATAAGTGTATCTTAAAGTATCTGTATGCAGATACAGAGACCATGGGGATGCTCATTTGCTTCGGTATCTTATCAGGTAAACATTATATTCAGGCTTTGAATTGGCTCAGCTTGGCTAAGAGGACATAAAGTGTAAACTATGTGTATCAAAACACCTGCTGTACTTAACTTTGATTCTTAGTTACCTAAGTACTGTTAGTATGTTTTGGTACACCTAAAAGAAAAATGTTGCTCTATTTACTCCTTTACATTTAATGTGATAAACATATATAAAATGAGACTTACGGGTCTATATCTATATGTATTGGGTAGCCTATGTGAAGTATATCTATATTATATTTTGTATTTATTTCTCAATGAGATAAGCAATGGAAAATGTAATTTTTCTTGTAGTACAATGAGCCTCTTCTCTTAAGGTATCATATCAGCCAGTCTCTCTGATCTCATATAATTACTATCATTCAGATTCCTGACAGCTGAGCATATACCACATGTGCTTCTTTAAATATGTGCTCACATGCCTATTTGTGCATGTGTGTGTGTGGTTGTGTGTGTTTGTGTGTGTGTGTGTGTGTGTCACTCTGGCAATGTCTTTAACCAAAGATGTGTTGCGAGGTAACCTGATATTTGTCGTAGCAACTCATGCACAGCCAGCCCTCCTCTTTATCTTCCCTCCAGCTCTCAGCATGGCAGCGTGACTGAAAGAGCTCTGCGTGTAGTCAGCCACTTCATGAGCAGCAGCACACACATTCTACTCTTTGGGATGAAGTGTCCTTTCCTGTGTAACAGGTGTCTACAAAGATGTCTGTCTCTGTTTCCATAGTGTCAGTGTCTGACTGCTGCTGTCTGCTCTCCCTGCAGCACAACAAGGCGGCGGTGCAGGTTAAAGAGGACATGAAGAAGATGGTCCAGATGCCCATCCTGAGACCCAGGATAGTCGCAGCCAAGCACACCAAAGTGTTTGGAGCGTCTCTGTTTGCGCTGCGAGATCAGGGGCTGCTGGAGGATGGAGTGCCTCTGGTGGTGCGGAGGATGGTGGAGCATCTCCGCAAGCATGGTGAGGCAAAAATGCATGAGAGCACTGGAGGAGTTGCAACCTTTGGCTATCTTTTTTTTCTTTCAGTTTTTGCTGAATACATTTGGGCTTGTATGCTGAGAAGATGGTGCACATACATTTTTTAACTTCCAATCTCACTGGTGTCACTACATAAATACAGCTTTATAGTGCCATCTAGGTTTTCTTGTATTACATAATTTGTCCTAAATGAATCACACATATATACAATAATCAGAAACCTCATTATGTCAATCTGCTGAGTCTCATTAATATGAGCTGGATAAGAATTAGACCAGAGCGACTTTACTAGACTACTGAAATAGAGTTAAATGTTTTTTTGTCATTGCATGCATTATTAGTATTTCTCACTGACTTGTCATCTCGGTCTTCAGTTACTCTTAATACACAACCACAATCATTTTAATACTTCACCATTTAATTTGCTGCAGACAAAAACAATGCAAAATTGAATCAATTTCACAAGCTTAAAAATCCCCAAGTTTCCATCATCATCATCATCCAAAAACCAGATATATAGAAAACAAAAGAGACTAAATATGTAATAGTTTTCAATGAGACGAACAATTTAAAAAGCAAATTTGTTAAATAAATAAATATAATCACACAAATCCACAGCTCTTGCTTTGACAAACGATCAGCCAACAGATTTCTCCAGAAAAAAAATGTATATAGATATTAATATATAAAATGATCAACCATAACGCATAGTTAAAAACCAAAAACAAAACAGAACTTGGAAATTTCTGTATTAACTTACATTATTTTCTGTAGTTCTTCTGTTTGAACACTAGATGTCCCTACAAGAAAACAATATCCTACTCAGGCCGACTGAAAACATAGGCCTCATTTAAAGCAAGTATTGGAGGGTGTTTAATTTGACTTAAACATTGCAGTGCAATCATTTGACTGGCCTGTGTATTTAAAGACTGTCAGGTAAGGTAAGGTAAGCATGGAGGGAAATAACATGATTCCTTATGGGCAAACAAACATAGATACCCTACATGTTAGAGCTGTGGATGTCGCCTTTGAGATTTCTTCCTCCACTAAGTCACCCTGGAGGACAAATTTCACTTTTGCAAGTAGTGCTTAAAGCAATTAAATTCTTTTTTAATTGGTTCTTGTTTTGTTTTATTTATCTATTTTTAAGAAATAAATGTATAATCCAGGGAATAACACTGTCACTTATTTCTGAATAGTATTAACTATAGTATTATAACTACTCCTATTATTATGGGTATTAATGCGCCATTTCTGGCATCTATACAACTATCCTAAATATTAGCTGTTAAAAATAAAGCTTCAAGGGTGTATGACATGAGTGGAAATCTTTTAGTAAGAATTTTTTTTAATATTTTATCATAGTATTATTATTATTATTTCGTTATAAAATACTAAGTGTGACAAAGTAAGGTTAGCAACAGGTGTTGATAAAGCAAAAGATAGTTGTTAAGGTTTTACCTAGCACTTAGCAACGCTAACTAGCAACAAAATCAAAACAGGTACCAAAAACAAAACACTGACAGCTATTAGCAGAAATCTAAGCTGCTAATTTCATGTGTTTTAGTAAATTGCCATGAATAAGCCTTACCATAGCCTTAGTGCATTTAGACTAATTAAAATAGTGATAATGCTAACAGCAAATACAAAAGTGTAGTTATTTAATACTAAAATGGCATGCAAAAAGCAACCAGCTAATTGTGAGTTTGGCACTAAAGTAAAAATAAAATATGCCATATATAAAAATGTCACTTGGTGCTATTTTTTCTCAGTGCGCCTTTGATCTGCTCATTAAAAAGAATTAAAAAAAATAAAAAGGTGGTTAACGGTTACATTTTTAGATTTTATATTTTTCACAATAGGAACACTTCTTGGTCACAAAAATGCTTATAGATGAAGGAAAATTCAGACTTGATAGCAGTACCACAGGATGTAACAGTGGGTCAGAAAAGATTCTTGCAAGTCATGGTTACAGTGCAAAGCTGCTAATTGCCCTGTATTCTCTGAGAATGTAAAGTAAGTCTGCTACGAAGGAAAATTAAATAAAACTTACATTTAGTATTTAAGAAAAATAAAATGTTAGCTAGCACTTAAATACCAACTTACATTTGGTATTTAAGAAAAATAAAATGTTTTTAATAATGATTTATTTAAATTTTATTTGGATAGCACCAAATTACAACATTAGTCTCCTCAAGGCCCTTTATATTGTAAGGTAAAAATCCTACAATATTAGGAGAGAAAACCCCAAGAATCAGACTTTCCCCTTTAAGCAAGCACTTGGCAACAGTGGGAAGTAAAAACTCCCTTTTAACAGGAAGAAACCTCTGGCAGAATCAGGCTCAGGGAGGGTCAAGACCAGCCTGCAGTCTGAGAGCGCAGTGCTCTATTAGGGTGATATGGTACTATGAGGTCTTTAAGATAAGATGGGGACTGATCATTCAGGACCTTGTAATTGAGGATTTCTTCATTCTTAATATTTATTGTCTCTTAACTCCTCCAGCACTGCATCAGGAAGGTCTGTTCAGGGTAAATGGAAACGTCCGTGCTGTGGAGACCCTGAAGCAGCATTTGGAGGGTAGTGGTGATGTGAACCTACTCTCTGAATCCGATTCCTGTACCGTTGCCAGCTTGCTCAAACAGTACCTGAGAGATCTCCCCGGGGGTCTGGTAGTCGTGACAGTCCAGCAGGCACTAATACAGCACTATCAAGGTAAAATAACAACATGTGGTCCTACCTTTTGTGCTTATTTTTTTATAGGCTGTGTATAAAAATTATCCTGCAACATGTAGCGGATCAGTGTTTTTGTTTTTTGTTTTTTTGACTGGCAAAATGTGATCATGTTGATATTATTGGATACACCTCTCCAGTGTAATGCGGATCTGGGTCATGACTCTGACTGGATGATCAGCAAGACTATCTTTAGCTGGTGAATTTTATGATTAGCCACGCAGTCGTCTACAGCAGGCGGAGCATTTATATACTGTGTTTGCTTATGAAAGAGGGTGGTAATATGAAGGGTGATGGGCCTGATTTTTCTGGTAAACCTTTGAGGTCATAAAAGGTAAAGTGAGTCATTTAGCAAGAAAAGCATCTGCGATCGCCCCCGGCTTCAATGCTGGGTTTAATCCGTTTGATGGGAGTGGTGTATACTTTATCTGCTGCATTCCCTTTGCTTTCATAGACTCCATGAATGTTGGCCTGAGTAGTGACGCTGCTCCTGACGATAACTGGTGAATAAGATTATTTTGCTGGCCTTTGTTAAACTGTTTTGTTTCTACCAGGCGTGTTTCATCAATTTATCCAGACAAAATCCCAAACAGTTGGTTATTAAATCTTTCTGAATGCCAGGATTTTCTGCGTTACACATTTTAATATGACAAAACTTTTAGAAATCTTAGGAGTATTAAAAAAAAGTTGCTATTGCTATCAGATTTAAATCAAAGAACTTAAGACTGGTATTAATCTTTTTTATTTCAAATTAAAAGAAAAATAAATGATTTTCATTCTGACTTTTTGCAGAAGAAAATATTATTCTCATATAGACAGTTTAGGATTACCAGTGTTTAATGGCAGTAGTCAACCCTTTTGTTGTCTCTTATTTGTGTATAGTTAAGTTAAATAACTTTGTACCATTGAGCTATATTTCATCACATATTTGTCTATAATACTTTTGCTATTTCTCTACTATATTTTCCCAGAGCTGCTAAAAATATTATATTATATATTTAAATACATATTTTTCCTCCTATTATTTCTTTCTATTTTTGCAACCACTGAAAGTTTTTCTAATTCTGCTGAAGCAGCAATTCAGACCTCATGGAAAAGTATATGATAACCTAGTGTATATGGTTACATTTTGTATGTACATATGCATGCAACACAACATGTATACTCAATCAGCTCTTTCTGTAGAAAAAACCCTATTTTGGTTAAGTCAAGATCTAAAACACTACATAAATAACAACAACTAATACATGCCTGGTGTTACTTTCTCTTCTGTTGTGCCCCTGTGTCCTCTTTGTCCTGTTTCCTCTGTTTATGTCCAGTGTACATAGCTGTTAAAACATAACCTTTTCTTGCCCTAAAATATATCAATAATAAACATACAGGTGGACACACACGCACACAAAATCTGAACTTTACTCAGCTGTCAAAAGAGCAGCTGTGAAAGCTCTAGGCGATTACTGCCCGTCTCCAAACTGAGACAGATGTACCCACATACCCACATTCATACGCATGCATGGACATTCACATAGACCTACAGTGCGCACTCACAACGTTTGCGTCACTAAGTCATTTGGGATCAGCAGTCGTATCCGTTTATCCAACTCTGACCCAATTATGTACCCCCAGTAATAGCATCAACATATTTTCAGGCAGTAATGCTCAGGTATTAGAAGTCACCATAACCCAAGATTAGATATTGTAGAGGGATGGTGGATGGAGCTGTTACTCCCTTCTGGAGATAGGCTGTAATAGTATTCATTATACTTGGAATTTTACTTGGATGGTTGTTAATTAATTTTGTATAAATAGACTAAAGCAGAATGCCCTTGTTAATGAAAAACTTGAAGCACAAGTGCATGACTAATCTTTCCACTAAAGGTTGTTTGCCAGGGATTTCATAAACTACACACATTGAATTAAAAAAAATCCTATAACCTTTTGTATCTGTAGAACGTGGTGGCGATGATGACACCTGGGCAGACGTGAGACACCTTCTCCTGCAGCTTCCAGATGTCCACTACAGTCTCCTGCACTACCTCTGCCACTTCCTCACCCTTGTGGAGAACAACCACAAGGACAACCGCATGACTGCCCTCAACCTCGCCACTGTGTTTGGACCCAGCGTGTTCCAGTGAGTGAAACATTTCTTTAGATTAGATGTGGTTAGATAGTCCAAATACACACCTGTGCACCATATCACTCCATGAAAGAGGGCATTTCTTCTTGCTTATTGATTGTTAAGAAAACAGTGTAAAATGAAACATTGAAAACATTATTATTATTGTTTAGGGGATTTTTCTATTGGGGGAATAATCAAAAGCTGGAATGTTGTAGGCAGGATAAACTAAAACAATATGATGAAAGAGACTAAAGTGCATTTCAGCTCTGAAGAGGAGTAAAGTGGTCATACTTGTCATGAACATGTCCTTTAACGTCTGTCATTATGAGACTCAGTGAACTGATTTATGGTTCAGGCTAAAAGTTATAGTCATTATAGTCACAGCCTTCTGGCCATCCATCAGTTTTCTTCCGCCTCTCCAATCCACAAAGGCCCTGCTTGGCTTGTGGATTCAAACACAGTACCTCCTCCTGTTAGGCACCCCAGTGCTAACCACTACATACCTGGTGCCTCATTTATAAAAATGTGAGAATTTTACACTCAAATTTATACTTTAAATTTCCATAAAATAAAATGCTTTTTTTAAGCTGATTCTATGTTTTTTTGTTGTGTATTTTTGTATAAATGCGTTTTTATACAAAGTTTTCTGCTTTGTAGTCTGATTAATAAACAAGGGCTCTGCCTCCGTCACATTGCCTTACACGTGAAAAATCCCTGGTTCAAGACATAGACTCCTAGTGCCGCCCTCAATCCTGGATAAATGGAAAGGTTGCGTCAGAAAAGGCATTCAGTGTAAAATCCAGTATTTGGCCAGAAGGTGATGCTGTAGTTTACTGAGTGAGTAGAGAAGCAGATTGTCAGGAGAGCATAAAAATTTCATGTTTTAAGAATAAAGTGCTAAAAATAAAGGGTGAGGAAGTAGCGCAGGTAGCAGAAGAGTGAATGATTATAAATTAAATATAAGTCACCACAAATTTAAAGGCAGTCAGTAGTTTTTTTTTTTTGTTTGTTTTTTTCAATTAACTGACTTAACAAAGGTCACTCAGAAAGCTAATCAGTTTGATTTACCTGTGCATTTAAAGTACAAAGCACAAATTCAGCTTGGTACCCTTGCACAGTGATTCTCTCTGTTGCATGATAAGTCTACATAACTAGGTTTCATGAATCTTTTAGACTTCCCGGCCTTTTTCTGTTTGCAGATGTGAAAATGTTCAGAAATAAATTATACAGTATGTGGCCGTGTCTCAGGCTTATGAGCTCAAGTTTTTCTGTTAGGCTTACTCGGCAGCCAGTTTTAATGTTAGTAATAAATAGCATTTGCTAGTAGTGGGCTGGACCCCCTTTTTCTATATGAGCTGCATATCCATGTTGTGAATCTCACAGTCCATCACATCCCGAAGGTGCTATATAGACTGAGATCTGGTGACTGTGCAGGCCTTTTGAGTACAATGAACTCATTGAACCTGCTGATTCAAGAAACCAGTCTTTGTGACATGGCATCCTGTCCTGCTGAAAAAAGCAAACAGAAGACCGATACACTCGGGTCATAATGGGATGGTTGATAATAACGGACTCAAAGTGTGCAAAGACCATACCATACCATACCATAACACCACTATACTGTCAACATGTAACTGCAGTGTTCTCCGGACTGATAACCAGCAGGAATCTCCAGCGATAAATTGGTTAATTAAGGCCGGGATTCCCATGGAAACTGATATCAGAGAAACTGTAATGGATACTCTTTCATACTGTACAGTCTGTTCTCTTCAGACTGTGTAGAGGTTATATAATTAGACCTACAGATAGGCCTGCAGCCCAGTGTACATCTCACACAGCTGTTCGGTACTATCATACAAACTTGTTATAGAAGCTGGATTCATTCTGACAACTTGGAGACTTACTTTCTATTTCAGTATCAAGATTACAGCTTAGTCGTGTTTGTTCCGTACGGATTGTCGCTTTTATTGCTGCTGCTATAGTCAGGTTCAAAGGTATAGTCAACCCATGAATTCAAGTTATGTTGTTTTGGTGTTAGCTGCCCAGCTTTATATCTACAGATGTCTGATTTCTTCTTAAATTTAATGAAAGTGACAGTTTTTTTCTACCAAACTACACATAATTCCTTATTACTTTACAGAAATGAACAGGGCATAATATAAACATTAATGCTTCCCCTGACCAGACCTTAAAGATTAGCTAGCTGCATGCTTTGCCTGATGCTAGTATTTGCTAGTACTGGGTCGGACCTCCTTTTTGCTATATGAGCTGGATATCCATGATGTGAATCTCCCAGTCCCATACATTCAAAAGGTGCTCAATAGAATGAGATCTGGTGACTGTGGAGGCTTTTTGAGTACAGTGAACTCACTGAACCCGCTGCTTCAAGAAACCAGTTTGAGATGAGGTGAACTTTGTGACACAGCATCCTGTCCTGCTGGAAACAGCAATCAGAAGACGGGTACACTTGGGTCATAACGGGATGTTATGTGTGCAAAGACCATACCATAACACCAACACCAGGATGTATCCACGTTCCCATTTTGTTTATGCCTAATTCTGACCCTGCCATCTGAGTGTTGCAGCAGAAATCAAATCTCATCAGACCAGGTTTAACGAGTCTTCTCTTGAATTTTGATTAACCTCAACTGTAGCCTACGTTTCCCTTTCTTAGCTAATATGCAGGGTTCAGGGGATGCTCTTCTGCATACCTTGGTTGTAATGAGTGTTTATTTGAGTTAGCTTGAGGCATTCAACACGGCATTTTTACCCAGAGAACTTCCGCACACTGACACACTTCAGCCTAAAGATTGTTGTGCTTGAAAATTCCTGCAGTTTCTGAAATACTCAGACATGTCCATCTGTAACCAACAATCATGCCGAATTTAAAGTCACTTAAATCAGCTTTCTTGCCCTTGTGATGCTTGTTTCAACTTCAGCACGTCATCTTGACCATTTAGTTGCTGACATGCAATTGGCTAATTAGATATTTGTGTTAATAAGGAGTTGAACAGGTGTACCTACCATACTACCATACAAGATTGAATGTAGTTCCTATTAAAGTGCTGACATTAGGGTTTATGGATATTTTTTTGGTGCTCATTTGAATGACCTTTCCATTTAAAGAATTTCAATTTAATGTCATCTTTTTGCTTTTACTTTATTTGTTTTTCTTTAGCGTGGCTCCTGGATTTGAAGCACTTAAGGACCAGAACATCTGTAACAAGATCATGGCCAAACTTATCCAGAACTACAACAATATTTTTGAGACCAACACAGACAGAGAAGACTACGCAAAAGAAGAGGCATCGCCTATCATTGCCGAGGTGTGGTATACTCACAGAAGCACCGGAGAGTAGTGTTTATGTGAAATAGATCACTGTTTACATGAAATAAATCAGTGTTGATGGTCGGGGTAATGCTTTGCAGTTTGGTAAGACAACTTAATGATTCACGTGTCGTGCCCATGCACTTTAAACAGTATGACTTCATCTATGACATCATCTTCTGCCCAGTCACCTGCATGAGTGATGGCTTACACAAGCAGGCTTGTGTAATGTCAAGGTAAAAATGATTGAAGTATTGATCTTATATCACAGCCTTCTCAACAGGTGGCTGTTTTCAGTCCTTGGTTGTTTTTATCTATTTTCTGCTTTGATGACTGATGTCTATTGATCAGCTGGTTTGGTTTGCCAGTATATATTCAGGTTTATTTTCATTACCATTTCATTTGTTTTATGAGTTACACATAATTACCAACATCTTTTTTTATGTTTCTGTAATGGTTAATCCCCCATCATATGCAAGCTCTTTAGTCAAAATTATATTTTTAAAGCTAAAATGTAATTACTGTTGGCTGGCCCCAACTTATAAATTCAGTTTGTTATTTGCCTGATAAAGAACAACGTAATTTTTAGTTTTAAACACGTTGTTGACATATTTCTAAATCATTAATGTATAATAATTTAGATATTCCAGGTGTCCAAAATTAAGTGTCATTGTGTATCAATTTCGTGAACTAAGGGGAAAAAAGCTGTATTTTCAGCTACGTGTCAAAGCATTGCCCAGACAATCCAGTGACTCTTTGTGCTTTATGTTGTGTAACATATGTCTGTCGCCATAAAAGTCACTATAAAATGTAACTCAGTATAGAATGAATCAATTTTCGCCCAAAGAGACTGCATATGAATGCAGTAACAAACAAATTAATAAAAACATTAACATGCTTTATTAATTATTTAATTGTTTAAAGATCCAATTAATATTTGAGCCGCGTAGAGAAGGCTACCGAATATTTACTGAGAACAGCTTCGTTTACCACTATCTCATGATTAGCATAATCTATAGACCAGCCTTGTTTTTTTATGTCAGTGTGCAGACGTCAACAGTGTCTCGATTGTTGATTAATGCCTGTGTGTGAAACGTGACACTGGCCATCTGATGACCAGCTACTGATGGTGGGATCTCTCTCTTGTTTTGACCTTTAGCCTCTTCTTTCACAGTACTCTCCTGTCATTTTTAACACCATCAAGCCTGGAGTCTGTGACCTATGTGACGTCACGAAAAAGCAAACTTTACAAATGACCTGATCAAATTCAACTTAATAAATTCCAAAGGTCCAGATTACTTGTAACACTAAAATTAAATCTGCAAAGACTTTAAAGACGTGTCCTTTTTTTGTGATATCATCATCCGATCACAAGCACCTGTGCTGTGTTGTGAATTCCTGTAAGGGCATTGACACTTGAGACACTGATGAGCAGTAGGAAATCCCTCACCCAGAATAGATTGTCTAACATACAAACATGCACATATACACAAAAACACTAACACATGCACACACACGTGACCTGCAGAGGCATCCTACCTCCTGACCTTCCTTGCAATGCCTGTGAACATAGCACACATGATCGGTGGTTTTGCCTTTACTTCCAGTTGTAAAACGCAGACCGGCGGGACGTGTGCACGGCAGTTTTTAGTGATCATGCGTGTTTGAGGAGGCAGACTGTCATGCTGTTTAAATCTGTGCTCAGCTGTGTTGATAGGAGCTCTCAGAAAAAAAACAACAGCAGAACCCATCTACCCTGATATATTTCATATCTACTTTATATATGAGATTCCTGTTACATGCATAAGGACTGGAGAAAAAGCTTCCTGGCCTTTATTAAAGATGAGACGTTACCTCTTTTGTTAATTGGCTGTATGTAAGATGTGTATTACAGATGTGACTCTCCTTTGTCCTCTTTCTTGTACCAGGAGACTCAAGTGGCAGATGCAGACACAAAGAATTCATCCAGCCATCTCGATGCAAAGACAACAACCCCACTTACCAGGATGAAAGTAAAGCCTGTGTGTTTGTGTCTTTGTTTATGCATTTATTCATACCTGTTATGAAAGAAGAAATCTGTCCAGTGTGAAGTGTGTGTTTGTGTGTGTTCTTGTTTATGCCCGGCATTCCCAGGTCTGCCTTCCAAGAACCCTTTAAATTCCCTTACACAGTCCATTTTACAACAGCACTATAATCTGTGTGACACAATTAACACAACATGGGCATGTTTTGGAAAAGCTGTTTTGTAATGCTATATTTGTGTGCGTCTATGTGGGTTATTGTGTAGTGACTAGCGTATACCACATGCAATACCACATGTATTGTTTTTTCCTGTCACTCAGTGAAGCAGACGATGACCTTTTTAGTAGTTTACGTTTTGTTGCTGATAACTTATCAGGTGACCAAGTTCAACCTAAATTTAAAAAGCATTAACATTTATTTTTCTAAAACATTGACAGCTGTAGATGTGCATTACTCACAATACCACCCACTGGAGTTTTATGATGCAGCGTAAAATGATTTTAGTCACTCATTTGTCTTTTGTTGTTTAAATTGTGTTGTTTCAAAACAGCGTTTTGAAATGTTTTAACCTTTCTTGATGAATGCAATGCTATTTCTGTGGTTTACATTCATACATACCTTCTAAAGTTATTCAGATAATTTTACTATGTACTATAAATCTCATTGTCTGCTGTTGTCTGTGTGCACATCTTTTCAAGATTGGCCACCTAAACCAACCAGGAAATGCAGAACTTCCGAAGAAATCCTGCGCTAAGACTCCAAATGCAAAAGCAAGAAAAAAGAAGGTACAGGAGACAACCACGTGTCAGCATGAATAATTGCACTGTTGTTTTGGCCTCCTAGTTTATTACATTTTATTTCTCACCCTCTCCAATGAAGGGCTTCTTATCTGCTGTATTGCCTTGGTGCTGATTAGCCTGAAGTTATCTCTCAGACTGCCTGCGATGCCTAAAGCCCTCTGCTTGGTCACATGACATGATTTGATAAAGGCAATTTGCTGCAGGAAACAACAGCATAGTTATTTGAGAGAGAAAAACAGTGGCTTTGGTATGCTGTCTTTGGTATGCTGTCTTACTACAGATGAGGCCCGACACTGAAATAGGCAATTAGGGGCAAAAGGGCAATAAAACCCTGGAAAATTCCTGTCTGTGCACATGTTTTACAAACTGCTCAGGAATCATTTATTGGAAAGATGTATTTGTAAAGTAAAGTTTATAATTTCTCTTTTAATCTGTCGAATTGCAAGATGGACTGTTATAAATTATTATTATTTAGTATTTTACCACATGTGCAGTTCAATGAGAGTAATTTTCTTAAGGTTGGTTTCAGCTTTGAGACACATCAAAATGATCTTGCTGTGTTTGTTTTGAGCGTAGTTTAAACAAAGCTCTGATGCCATAAACGTGTTTTTCATATCAAGGCTTGTGTCACTGTGAGATAAAAGAAACGCTGACTGATAGCGAGTTAAGCTCAGAAGGGTAAAAACATCTGCTGATGAAGGACGTTTTGCTTTCATTCGTGCCCTGCAAAGAATTTTTTGCTTTCTAGCCGAGGTTGTGTATAAAACTGAAGAATATTTTTAAACGTTTCACTTCAACCTTCATCTTCGGCTTCACATTCTGTGTGTCAGTGTACAGCTATGCGGCAAATTAAATACACTTCCAGTGAAGGTTAACGTTCGCTCATTGCTTTTCAGGTTTCTGCTGCTTTGAAGTTTTATTATAACAAATGTGACAAAGGAATTTAGCTAGTGTTCAGATATTGTGTTTAGATAAAGTTTTTATAAAAACTTTGTTCAAAATTGGCTTCATCCAGTTTACATCTGTATGTGACTTTTTTTAAGAAGTGTTATTGTGTGAAAAAGTACATCAAGTCGAATAATCACATGCCAGTAATCAGCCCGAGCACACATGCGTATGTGCTAAAGCAGTCTCTGGCATCCTCCGCGTTTGAACATTGGGCTCGCTTTGGTCGTGTTTTGAATGGCATTTGGCCTGATTTTTGCATGCAGGCTTGGCAACCCTGATTATCATTAAAAAAGACCAACATTTGGTTCTGTTGTAAAATGCAGCACAGTAATAATTTACAGATGCATGGCGTCCACAAGATTAACTTTTTTAATTTGTGCTTAACTCAGAGTATTCAGGTAATCATTTTATTGTTTTTTGTCTGAAGTAATATCTGAGAACTCTGTATAAGAATGCAACTATTGCTTATTACTAAAGAGGAAGGTAAACAGGGAAGCCCTCACATTCAAGAGGGTAGAATGATGAAATGTTTCATACAGTTGCCCAAAAGACAAATGAAGTAATCTCAAAATACAGTTTTGTGTAAACAAAGCAATCAGCTGCACTTGTTTGCACTGTTGGCTTGTTTTATTTATTTATTTCATCTACTTTTTATGTTGTTTCTATGAAGTTTTAAAATACAAAGTAATAGAGAATGGAAGAAAAAAGTCAAATATTTTCTCTGAAATCTAGTGCAGTAGAAGTAGAGTTTCATAAAGACTGTTCTCCAGTAGAGTATGGGCCTCAAATTTGCACTCAAATAAATGCACTTAGATACTTTACACCACTAAAAAAAGCTGTATAGCTTTCCCATTGATGGTTGCTAAGAGTAACAGCATGTTCGACTTAAATGTTCGACCATCAGCAGCAAACTAATGACGTCTTTTGCTTAGGAGCCAATGAAACACTAAACCCATCAACCTGAATGTCCAGCTGCTGAGTCTCATTACAAAAGCTCACAATATCCCATTCCTGGAAGTCTTAACTTCCTCTCGAAATTAAAATGGTGTTCACAGATAAAAGACTGACCTTAAGAATTTATCAAGTGATTCATGGTCACCTTAAATATTAACTTTTATTGCTATTGTATCCCAGAGACTCCAGTAAAAACTCACTTTCCCCATAAAGCCAAGCTTAGCAGTGGTTTGGCTTCTTTACTGCTTAAGACAACATATTAAGTGTTTGTTTTTTAAATGATCTCCACTCACACAGTTCTACCAGAACTACACCAGGTTTCTGAAGTCCTCCAAGGACAAAGTCTTGTTAGTCTATAAAATATTTTTATTAGCCTCAGGTTATGTCTAACAGTAAAAGAAAAACACACCCACCTACTTAGATTTGAGAGCCTTTAATATCTTTGTTGTATCTTCTAGATTTATCATACACCCGTCTTTAAACTGTGTATACTTGTGTTTTGTTTGACCAACACATTTATACTCATACATGATCTTTGGACTGTAAAACAAACAGCTGTTACTGGCAGAGTATTAGTTATTCCCTCTTGCTGAAAAAACAAAACTGTTGCTGTGGAAAATCACAGAAACGCTTGAGTGCTTTTTTTTTTTTTTTAATTGGCAGATGCCCGCTTTTCTTCTTTTGAAGCTCAAATGTTTATATCAAGAACCACCATTTAAAACATTCATAAGAAAAGATTGTGGCAATTGTGCAAGCAAGAACAGGTATGGATCACGTTGCACCACCGAGTAAACAGAGTTCAATGAGTAGAGGTTGTTTTGTGGCCAGCCACAGCTTCCTTTTTTATTGTAGCAGGTTCAGATAGAGAAAACACCGAGTTCTAAATATTTCATTTGGCTTTGTTTGCAGTCTTTTGAGATTTTACTCACAAATTATAAGTTAATCCATGATTTAGAAACCAGGTCATATCCTCATTTAGGTTTGTCAGGAATTTTTGGCCTCTTTAGCTCCTGATTTTTGTTCTAAATGCATAGGCCGAAACCAAAACCGGGCATAGAGCAGGATGGATGTTTAGCCCTCTGTTTGATTTGTATGGCTGTGTCTGTATTGAGAGATATAACATGATTTCATGTTATCTTCTGGCTAAAACCGCAGTCGCAGAGGCCTACAGGCCAGTCAGCAACCCCTGGCCACAAATGGACATTCCCTGACTAGTTGGGCAGTGGTAGCTGGAAGTTGCTAGGCTGTCGCTAGGTGAAACTGATTTCAAAAAGGGTGCTGCACCAAAATCCTCTCTACAACACAAGCAAAGTGTAGCTGTTGACTGGAGTTTGCATGGAAAGCAACACTCACAAACTACTTATTGAGCAATAGAACAATCTAAAAAACAAACAGAGATTGCTCAGTTTTCACAGTAAAAGTTGTACCATAAACAACACGTTTCTAATGGCACAACTGTTTGCAGAAGAGTCACTTCCGTGCAAACCGCAGTCTGCCGCTGCAATCCTGTAGCAGCCAAAGCATTCACAAGGAGTCAATTTTACAGCAACAGCCAACTTCCACAACCGCTCTCGACGCAGTAGTGGAATATGCATTTTTTCCCTAGAAACTGGTGGCTGCTATTTAGTCACCAACAAGCTTCTAGCACGATTCACTTTAAATTTTTAGCTAATCCAAAACTGAAGAATTGATGAGTTCATGCCATGGCAGTAAGTTGTTTGTCCATCCTCAATTCGCACGAATCATTGGCTGCTGGTCAGATTTTAGTGAAACTATCACACAATAGTTAACTAATGGGTCTTCATCAAAACTGTGCTCAAGGTCAAGTCACGTTTCTAATTTTATGGACAGTAACTTGTGAATTGTGATGGATTGAGAGCTGGATGACTTTTTGTTTTAGAAAAACACAAAGTTGTTTTATTAAAGACTGGAGAAATGTATTTATGCGTTCATTTATGCGTTGTTTAGTAGTAAAAGAAACATTCAAAATAAAAAACTAAAGATATCTTTTTATTCAAAAAAAGGAAAATACAAAAGTATAACGTAACGAAATACAGTAATATAGAAAAAACAGGCTATGGTAACATCTTACCTTTACCAAACACTGAAGTCCATTAACACAACACCCATTTCTACCATCTCTCACCATGACGTCTCCCCAGAGTGTGATGCAACATGCTTCTATCCTTTGCTAAAAATAAGCTGATGTCCACATTTATTTTCCCCCTTTTCCTCCCCTGCGGTTTTCCTGTGAACGACTGATTTAGCTGAATCAATCACAAAGCTCTGAGGGGCAAAATCCATACCAGGTCTAGCTAAAGAAGTTTGTTCGACTAATAATGTTCCCAATGATCTGCCCATTAAGTGCATCAGTGACTAAATGTCTAAATGGGTTGCTACATCCATAGATTATTGTACAGCCCATCAAGTTAAACCCCAAAATGGAAATGTTCCTCTGATAATTGGTACAAAGACAAAAAAGCCTTTTAATTCAGCTGGCACACGCTTATCTACAGACAAGCCCATTTTAGTGTTGGATATTTCTGGCCATTATCGATAGTTAAGCTAGTGTCAGACCCATTTGATGCTCCCCACAGCCAACCAGCTATTCAGCTTCAGTGTGCATGAGCAGCGAGTGCTCTCCACATCAGCGAGAAGAAAGCTCTTCGGCACGTTTCTCTTTGGTTTACCTGGTCGTGACTCGGAAATGAAAAAGTGTAGTTCTCAGAATGTGGCTTTAATTAGGTTAAGATTCTTTTCATATACAACAATTGACGGCTCACGCTGTTTGTACCCTCTCAGAGTCAGCACGGTAAGGTTTATAAGATAGCTCCTTTTTTCCCTAACCCTTTTCCAGAAGATCCTCGAATGCATGCTTTATAGTTTATAGCAACCTGAGCAAAGGTGTCACGTGTGCGTTTCTGTGTGTTTGATTGTACAGAAATGTTATCGGCAGTGTATCAGTTGCCTCCCGTGCTATCTCATATTTCCCCTCACGAGACCTCTCACCTTTCTCTGCCTCTGTGACACAGGTGAGGAAGGGGAAAAGTGACGGCATGACTCAAGTGGTCCCCCAACCCAGCCTCTCTTCCAGGGCGCCCTACCACGCAAGACCTTTCTCCATACCAATAGTTTTGCCCCTGACCTCAGAGCTAAGGACCCCCAGCGCAGAAGCAATGGAAACTACACCCATGTCTTCCCAAGCCACCTCGGACACTGCCTCCCATGTAGACCCCCAAGAGGTCAGCCTCTCTGAAAGCATGAAGGGCCTCAGCAGGTGAGTGTGTCTGGTGTAAACTTAAAAAACACATTATCGATGGCTATGTGTGATTTATGTTTAAAGTGTCATTTGTGAGTCTTGTTTTTGAAATGAGTGTTTAAAAACCCGGCTCATTTACTCTGAAAAATGTGGCCAGCCACTCTTTCAGTTTTATGACTTTATTAGCATCACAGTATTATCTGCATGATGCTTTATGACTGGTGTAAAATCATGTAACACACACAACCACAGACTTCACTGCTAGATGCCTGCATGACATTATAAGTTACCTTATGGAGTGAAATATGAAGGAGGTGCTCTTTTAGTGGTAAATAGTTTATGGCTGCTGTATACATATGCGATGTGCTGTTAACCAAAGAACCTGAGCCCGGTGGCAGTGTTCGTTTGGCATGCAGAGCAGCCTGTCACAAGAAGCTGAAACTGGAAACCTCTTGGTGTTAAGTGCCGTCCTGGAATAGCAAGACTGCAGCTGTGTCTGTTGTTGAGGTACCCGCTGCTTTAACTCGGAGCTTAGAGTAGAACTGCGCTTAATTGAACTTCACTCGTTGGCCAAAAATCACTACTATACTAATTAACATTAGCCTTTTTTTTTAAACGTGCTATTGTTTATCCCAATTTTTCTGTTTATGTAGTGATAAATCAAAACTGCGTAGAATTGGATGCAGGAAGTGGAAAAACTGCAAATTATAAGATTTGAGCATGTTGCATATGATGCTTCCAAGTATTTGGATTAAAAAAAGGTGACGATGTTTTTGGCTTCTGTGACCTTTAGTATAACATTAATCAGTGTCTGAATCTTGTCATCACAAGATCCTTTTACGCGTTACATTAAAGTTTAGTTTGACACACAAACATAGAAACAGAGACAGGCATGCATCCTATGAATGAACAGAAAAAGTATTTCCCCCCTTCCTGATTCTTTTTTGGGGAGATATTTGTCATTCTTACGTTTCAGATCATCAAACACATTTTATTATAAGAAAATTAAGTTTTTAAATGATGATAATTTCATTTATTAATGGAAAAAAGCTATCCAAGCCTTGCCCTATGTGAAATATATTCATTAACTGTGAATAATCACATTTGTTTTGGTTTTTTCGGAATGGTGAGTTCAATTTCAGTAATAAGAAATCAGGAAAAGGGCGATATGTTTTTCACAGCACTGTGCTGCAAGGGTTTATATCCATATAGCCAAGATCATGCACTATATTAACCCAGTTACTGGAGTCACAAATGCCTGGAATACATCGAAACCATTCTGCGCTTCCAAGGTGGCAAATGCTTTTCTCACCATGTCAGAGTGAGAATAAATCTTCAGGTGGATTTTCCCCGCACCCTAAAATTCTCCTGGTCTAGTTGTGTCTGGTGGCTGATTTACCGAGCACGTCCATAATGTGCGTCAGCAATCTGAACTCACTGGTATTTAGTAGTAGGCACATGCGATGTGCCAAAAGACTTGAATTACTTCACCATGTCTAGAAAGAAAGCAGCAGATGCTCTATAGTCGTGTCTAACAAACTGCACTGTGGTATTTTTTGCGGTGTTTATCGAAAATTAATTTTGCCTTCACGTATAAGTCATCACCAACAAAATGATAATTTTCCACAAAGAGAAATCTGTGTTTTCATGTCTGTAGCTGTAACTCGTGCCGGGCTGGCAGCTTGCTCTCGCTTTCTGTAGGTATGTGTCAAAGAGGTCTGCATCAGCATAGTGCAGCATATACCACAGCTGGACTTAAACTGTTTTAGGTCCAGTTTAGCTAAAATGAAAAGAAAAAGTGCAGCTTTATCATGTATGGGATAAGTTTGATTACAATATGCTTAAAAATATACCATACATTTTTAGTTTGCACCAAATTGAAGGTAAAGAGAGCACGACATCATCTAATAAGCTGTGTTGTTTGTTGTTGTATCATATTAAATTTGACACATGCACCCTTCGTTTCACAAACTGCTCCCATCCCGGGTCTTCTTCAACACAGACTTAAAAATCAAAATAATCCTTCTCAGGAGTTCCTGGAAGTAGCTCCACTTGTTGTCCACTTTGCTTTTTTTCTCTTCTGTATGTATCAGAATCCTCCATACACTAAATTTGTTTGCCTCCGGCCCTCACCTGTACCTGAAATATATCACATTAACCTGATTCATTGTACAGGCCACTCTAGCCAGCATAGCAGAGTCATGACAACTTGTTATTCTCTTAGCATTGCATTGTTGCACATTGGGAATGCATACTGGCTTTTCTGTTGAGTTGCCATGGTTCAGTGAATATCATGATGTAACCGCTGAGATTCTTAGAAGCCCGTTGGAAAAAGGTGGGAGTGAGGAACATTGCAGTGTGCTGTGAATGCAGGTTCCCTGTGGCTTAGCAGTATTGTTGGCCGCCTGTCAGGAGGTCCCGTCCATCAGCCTGAACGTCAGACAGCACAGACTGTATTTGTAGAAAGAAGCTGCTGGCTAGGTCAAACTGGTTTTCTAACAAATTGCATACTGGTGTTTTTTTTTTTTTTTCCAACACCCATGTGAGACAGTGGCCGTCAGCTGTCACTCACACTGTGACTGCCACATGTATTTGAAGATATTTAAGTCCACAGTCAATTAGTTATTCAAACTATTGATGAAATTAATTTTAGAGATAAATAATGATAAATTTTCTTTAACTATCCATTTCAGTGTAATTGCCAAATGTTTGCTGGTTGTAGATGGTCAGACGTGAAGATTTGCTGCCTTTTTCTGAGTATGTTAGTATAAATTGCCTTGAAGTGGCGGTCTTTGTGATTTGGTGCCATATAAATAAAACTGAATTGAAATGTAAATATTTTGCTTGGCGCTCTGATCAGATTAGTGCTTATCAAACTAATAACTAATGACTGTCATATTTCATTTGTAAACCATCTAGACTGAGCTTCTGTGTTACCTTAACAGTGTAATAAATATGTACTGAAGATAAAGGATATAAAGAACAAGCAAAAGCAAAATGTTTGTGGATTCAGTGGAGTCACGCTACATTCCACTTTATTTTTGCAGCACTCGCTCAAATAATAGGTTTACGTAACTTACTTTTAAGATTAGCAATGCAAAACACAGTGACGGCACCTCCAAAGTAATGTCATGGAAAATGTTCACGTCGAGATTTTTAATCGTACCTCTCCTGTTGTTGTCGATGTCGTGTGTAATGGAGAAATTTGGGGCGGGGGGGGGAAGGTAAACAAGGACTTGGTGAAAGCAAAAAAAACTTACAGCAAGATTTTTTTAGGTGAACATCATCTGCTTATCGGGACTAAGTTTTTTGTGGGGGTTTTACAAATTTTTAAAAATGTTGAAAAAGCAGAGCGTGTCCAGATTGACCAACTTGCCATTAGTAGCTTTCCGCTCACCCCAAAGGGATCAGGCCTTGTCGGAGTATGCCTACAAAAGCTTCTTGTTATCCCCTCAGTAAGGTAGTGGGTAAGCAGGATTTCCGCTTTTTTCTTTTGCAATTCACAGCGGCAGTGACGGCACGCACTATTTTAATACGCTTGCCAGACTGTGTAACACCCGCTAAGAACATGCGGATGTGGGGGAGAAAAAAATTCACCCGTAAAGCTGCAAAACAATTTGGAAGAGTTATGTAGTTGAAGTATCCCTTCACTAAAACAAGGAGCGTATGCACATTTTCCGTACATTGGGCAATTTAAGAAGACTTTTGAAGCTCAGTAAACTTTGACCCAATTTGATCGTGCCTGACTTGAAACCTAAATCCTTTGTTTTGAACTTGTTGATGTGCTGCCCGGATGGCCAAAGTGGTCCACCCTCACGTCAACATGCCCGCTGCTTACAGTAAGCCAATTGCAGGAACATCACGTAGCAAAGCAGTAGAGTACTAAATATTGAGTGAATCTGATCCACAATAACATGTGCAAGCTGCTGACTAACTGTGCTTGTTTCAGTTTGATGTCATAGGGTTCATGTTTTTATGTATCTGACACTCATATTGAGATATATAATCATTCAAACGAGTATGTTTGATCAGTTTGCTTTAAACCTTTCAATCTAAGGATAGGGAACTTTTGCTGGAGAGATTAGTGTTGGGTTCACCACGCACATTACTTCTTTCTTTTTATAGTATTGATTTACTTCCTATGTAAAGTAACATTATAATACTATTTACTGCATGACATTCATGCTACTGTGTAACATCGCCCGAGATGTACTGTCAGGTAACTACAGCTACGTCCGCACATTGAAGCAGTGCGCTTGTTACACATGACTGTGAAGCTGGCAGTTGATAATTAGCTGACATTCCAGGCTTTGGTTGCTTTACATGGCTAGCAGTTGTTTTGCCCGTTGTCGCTTGGA
The DNA here is from genome assembly GCF_013358895.1 of Oreochromis aureus. Classification (NCBI taxonomy): domain Eukaryota; kingdom Metazoa; phylum Chordata; class Actinopteri; order Cichliformes; family Cichlidae; genus Oreochromis; species Oreochromis aureus. The sequence goes on from NC_052947.1 coordinate 17,897,583, forward strand.
GTTGCCAAATATCAGTCACTTTCTTCTGTCTGTGGTCACCACATCACTGCAAATTGCTTCCTGTGTGGACGCAGCTCTAAAAATAAAACATTGAACTTGACGTATTCATGCACAAGGAGAGCATGGACACATCTTAAATCTTTATCTTTTATTTTACTATCACATTATCGTTTCTTTGCACTGTAAATTCAAAATAATGCTCATATTAAACCTGTCGGTTGTGTAGACTGCCATCTTTGTTTTCCTTCCCACACAAACTGAGATTTTTTGTTTTGTTTAGTTTTCTTTTTTTTTTGGAGAAGCGTGCATGCACGTGATTTTTTTTTTAATAAAAACCACTCAGCAAGTTGAAGGGTTATGTTTATATCAATATTTTAATACTAATTAGTTCAACAATTAGTTTTCCTATTAAATGTCAGATTACCATATTAGATTATATTATTGCAATGTTGTATCTAATAATGATTGTTAACACCGAGAGAGACAGCTTGACTTCTAACTAGCAGCAAAAGTACAAAAGTGCTCTAGTTATTACAGGTTCGGGTAATTAAAGTGTAAGTATACTATAAATAGTGTAACGTACATACAATATACTCCTTTTACAGAGCTGAGTAGAATACAAATACCATATTTTATGGGCCAATTGTTTGTTTAGAGCAGCTGTGAGTAAGATGCAGAGCGGGTTAGCAGTTGTCCTGCAAATTCCCAAATGCCCTTGAGCAAGATGTTGAAATCCAAGCCCAAAGAGTAAACATAGTAAACACTGCTGAGGTCAAGTGCCCTGCTTTTAACAACCATATTTGTCCAAACTTAGATTAGATGATCAGATGGTAAAAGTAGTGACTCATTGTTTTCTCCCTGACTCTCTGTGCAGTTAATTACCTGATTGTTTTGAAATCAAAGTGAAAGCCTGCACTGGTATATTTTATGAAGCAGTTGGAGTACCAAAGCTTACAAAACTATCTGCTGTTCCGTTTTTTATCAGCGTTTGGTAAACCAAACCTTTTGTCCAAATTTTGTTTGGATCTAAATATAAAGCACTGTAAGAGTTGCTTACACAGCTACTATCTTCTTACAGAAACATCCAAATAAAGTCTTGAAAATTGTTGATTAATTTGCAATGTTGATGAATCACAGGGTCAGTTTTATTTATTTAACATGCCTCATTCATACTAAATGTAATGAACATACAGAAAGCTTATTGAGATCTGTCAGCACTTTTTGATTTTTTAAAGGTTTAATATTACAACAGGTCACGTATTTGTACCAATCTTTTTTTTCTTTCCTTGTCTCAGATAATAAAGAACTGAGCTCTGCTTAGGCAAACAAAACCAGGCAATTGTGAAATTTTTTAACCAGGATATGAAAAAGTTAAGCAACCTCAATATTAGTGCCAAGATTGAGTTCCTCTTATTGTTGCATAATTTCATCATGTGTTTCTGGCATACATGCAGCAGCAGCAGTAGCAGCCCAGCCTATATTCCAGAGCAGCACATAGTTCTCTTGGTTCATAATAATTACCCGAGACAAGTTCCACAAAGGCACTGATCTGTAGCACTGCATGGCCATTATTCTGGAGACAAAAGCCAGTCTTGTGCATGTCCTTTTTTTAGCTGCAGGGAAATCTACTGTTGTGTGGGGAAATGTAATGTTTTGATCTCACAGGACTTTGCACATCCTGCACGCTAATTAAGTCTGCTTGTTTTCATATTTCAGCTCCCAAGATGAAGACAGACCAGTATCTCCTTTCTACATGAGGTAGGCCTCCTGTATATGTGTTAGAAAGCAGGCAGGATGGGGACAGACTGTGTTGTTTTTGATCGGAGGTGTGGGGGAAGTGGCTGCGTGCTGCCTCAGTGCATTATCGTCAGAAACAATGAAGCTGCCGGTGAGAGGGGCAGCAGGGCAGCATGCACATGCAACAGTTTGCTCAACACTGTTTGGTTATTGTGGCAGAGGCAGCACGTTGTCAGAAACACCGGCCAAGTAGAGGACACAGCAAAAGACACTGTGTTCATAGATGATGTGCTGATTACAGATAATGAACACACCCGTGGACTCTTTTTTAAAGTATATTTGATGCTGGCAGATATTTTGCAACAGCTTCCTCGTATTAATTCATGCCAGTAAAAAATCTTGAATAGTTTTATCCTCCTAAATGTGAGGATTTTCCTTTCTCAGCATTGTTTCTTTTAAAAGTCAGGATAACAATTTAGAGATAACTGATGGTGACAGTAATCTTTAGTTGCAGCAGTGTTGTTTCTCTAAATGACACAGATCACCTATAAACTCCCATCCCCACTCACTTGTCATGAGCAACCTCTTATTTACTATTCATGCTCACGTTCATTGTGAGTAACTCCATTTCCTACTTGTACACTGTCACATACACACATCTAGTTGGAAGCACAGCTGAGCTGTCTGCTGAGGTCTACATGCAGTCTGTCACATACAAAGGCTCTCAGACTGCCACTTAGGTGGTTAACCTAAGCCCAGTCAAACTGGATATCAGATTGATGTATTTTATTTTATTTTATTTTATTTTATTTTATTTTATTTTATTTTATTTTATTTTATTTTATTTTATTTTATTTTATTTTATTTTATTTTATTTTATTTTATTTTATTTCATGTGTGGATTGACCAGAGGCTCTGAAGGTCCTGGCTAACATCTGACTGTGGTGTAATACTGGATTACCTGAGCAAACGTTCCCGGTTACACAGTGCCGGGATTTAACTGGCATAAGCTTCAGCTGGGAAAGCTTTGGAGTTGTTCCGTTCCCACTTTTTACGCCTTAAAGACCTGTTGACTTTAAAACACCAAAACAGCCACTGACTAGAGAAACACATTATTTTGGTCTTACTGTTATTTGCGAAGCAGTTTTCTTAGTTAGGGGGTCCAGGGTGAAGCAATTAAATTCACCAGTCCTTAAGCTTTTCTACAACAAAGAGTTGCCCTGTTGGCTTTTTAAACACAAACACAGCAGCACAAAAAAATGCACAATAGGGGAATTAAAATGAGAGACCTGTCATATCGTCACAGACCAGACTTAAAAGTTCAGCAAATCTTACAGACGCTATAAAATTGGAAGTCCAAATTAATGTTTTGAGTCTGCCTGGAACTATATTTCTTTAGGATTTTATGAAATAATGTTTGTTTTTATCAAGATAAAGAAGACTTCTACTGTTCTCATGCCTGTCTATAAAGTAGAAAGCTAAAGAATTTTTCTTGGATGATAAGACCTCGAGGATTACGGCGTTTGGACAAGAAACAGTGAGCCCATAATGCATGATAAAACCACAGCTTTGTATTGTGTCACCAGTGCCAGCATAGATGTTTGCCCTTTTGACCCTATCTTTATGGGGTGTGGCTTCATATTTATTGCACAGACATCAGAATGGCCAGTCAGTCAGTTTCACCAGCCAGAAAAGAAGGACATTTCATAAACAAATTTATTGATTCTTAAGAATTTATTAGTATTAGTATTTTAAGTTTGTGAAGGCGTTTCACCTCTCATCCAAGAGGCTTCTAAAGGTGGACGAGTCCCAGGTATTTAATCCCTTTGGAACCGGTCATTGGCCCACTATTGATCATGTGAGTCATCCCATGAGGTGTGAAAAAAGGCATGGCTCATTACCACCAGCGGGGGTTAAGGGTGGAACCACCGTGAAGAAACCTTCTTGAGAGGTGAAACGTCTTCACAAACTCAAATGAAGTCCAGTTTCCTTCTTTTTAAGCTCTCAAGACTACCATGATCTGGATGAATGACAACCTACACGGACATCTTCATTCATGCGTCATTGTCACTTCCTCTTGTGTTTCAGTTATTGATACACAGGCACTTTAAACACAGTCATGGGCGCTGTATTGAGTTACCCTGTAATTCCCACCCTCAGCCACAAAATGCCAATCTAATTTTAGGCTCAAAAACTGGTCACACTTGAACGCATGTTAAAGTGTAACACACCTTGGTGCTGCATAAACCTTTAAGGTCGTCTTGCTTCCGTCATAAGTAACTGGAACAAACCTGAGCAAGACAGCTGTTAGCTGACATACAACTTGTTCTCCATCACTCTTCAGGTGTAAAGCTAAAAATAGTAAAACTAAAACAAACGGTATCAAGTTTGTTTGAAGATGAAACACTCATGCTGTAGTTATAGAGTAACAACAGAAATGACTCTCGGTGTACGTTTTTACAGCTGGGCAGTGAAATTTCACACTCACTTTGTTAATCTGTTGTTTACCTGGGCTTTTTGGAGTTTTATATGTTAGAGTACTTTCTAAAAACCCTTGGTAACTTTGCCCATTCATATCCTGGCAGTGATGTTCCTGTTACACTTGTGATGTAACGAGTCGTCCGTGTTGCCCCTCAGGTCTCTTTTTCCCAGAGTTCATGACTAAGACTGTCTTTATTACTCACCAGACAGCCATCCCGTCACATACTAAAGTGGTTTTACAGTTACCTCTTTAGCTGAAACTAAGTCAGTGGGGCAGTACTCTCTCTGGGAAGTGATGCCATCTTCCTCAGAAAACCGCCGGACTTCTTATATCATGTGCCAACCAAAAGATTGTTTGGCTCGACTACAGCTGCTAGATATTCAGGAACCAAAATCTTTTGTAGGTAGTGATGCTAAGCTTAAATGTCTAAATGTTTAGACTAATGTCTAAAAACCAATATGGATGGAATGTTTTAGCTGAATTGTTAACTGGAGTACAGCCCGCTGTGTATGGTTTTAATTTCTGATCCATATTTAGTTTTTTTAGGTTAAAAGAAGACAAATAATCATGTGTTACTCCATTGGTTGGCTCTATCGTATCCCGAGCTGAATCTGAGTTACAGGATCATTTAGATATAAATACATTTTTCCTAGCTTCCTGTAGATCTAAATGTGGATCTTTTTCTCATGGGAGAGCACATGGAAACAGTTCAAGCTGAGGTCATGGCCCAGGATGAGCAGACACTAGTACACAACTTTTTTATTGTAAGCAGCCGCAAGCTTAAAAAAAGCCAGGATCTACTGTCATGGTGCTATATTTGCAACATAGAGCATGGCCTTGGTTTGTTAGTCAGAGTGCCATAAATGTTTCTTGAATTATGACAGTCATCAAGTCATAGACCAAATATGTCATTGACTGTCTTATCACCTTTTACCCCTGCCTGCCTTTTGCATGGGGCACAGCCTTGGAAGGTTGTAGACAGCTCTAGAAACGTCTGTCGTATTTTAGGCTTAAGTACAGATTGAATGTCCAAAATGTCTGCAGCACTTGAATTTATGCCTTTAACATTTGTAACCATTAATGTAAAGCCAACATTAGTCAGCCACTGAGTCAACCATCCCTTTAACTTGTCGCAGATTTGTTACACGGTAGTGATTTTCTTAACATGATATAACCAAGGTGTTCAGTTTCTGCTTCTGTCACAACTTCCCCTTTCTGTTTTTCCCTCCTTTAAAAAAGAAACTGCACTGAAGAGAAATGTGATTTTGTTTTCAGGAATTTGTATTTGTGAGTAGAGAAACTGAAGATTTAAAAAATCCCATGTGGATTATATGAATTATTTGAATTCCTTACACTTGTGAGTACTTTACAACTTTGTTACTATTACACAGTGCAGCAGGGTTGCTTTTAACCCGGCCCGGCATCCTGCCTTATAGATTTGTTATAGATTTGGTAATATCAGTACATGCCTGTGGCATGTTACACAGCTCCACCACAGTCACCTTCACAGTACACCATCATGCCATTATTATCTTGTCTTTCATCAGCGATCCCATTTCCAGTTGTTATTACTGTCAGCACCACTGTTTATGGAAGATTTCTTTGAGGTCACCCTCATACATGTTGAGGAAGCTGTAGTCCAGGAAAAGCAGACATGATGTCGATCTTTGGTCAAGGCCAAAGCAACTTCTGAGGAGAGCAGATTTTTCTTTTGCTGTGCCAACTTAGTCACACGAGTAATGTGTTACTATAATTAAGATCTAACATTTAGCCAAATATGTTTAAAAAAAAAAGGTCAAAAAGAAACCACTTAAAACCCTTTCATGCTTTTAGTATTAAAAAAATATGTTAATTGCTTTAAGCGGCTAACTGAGGAGCTGTTTAAGCACAAAACTCATTCATCTTGTAACCTATAAAATGTGAGAAAATGGCTCTTTGCATCTTAACCCTACAGTCACAAAAGATCATGTTTGAGATTTTTTATTTACTTGTTTTTTCTCAGTTAGATTCTGTAGATGGGAAAATACTGAACAGAGGGTGTTAAAAATAAAAAACAAATGAAGTCAGGATCAGGATAAAGGTCCATGACCATGTACTCTGCTGCTGGACTTACTGGTAGCCATGGAAGCCAGCCACTTTGCTCCCCAAGGATCCACTTGAGCTCTGAACGCAGCTGAGTTTACCACTCACCCATGCACATAGATGTCTTGATCACCAAAGGCCACAATGTGAGCCTCGGGGGATTTTCAGTGTTGCTCAGTGACCTATGTAACCACTTGTTTCTGTAGCATTAAGCTTCCCTTCTTGTTTTCCTTTCAGTAACCACCTCTCCCCCGTCCACTGCAGACCTGATGTGGTAAAGTAGGTATACTTCTGCTTAAAAGAAAAAGAAAAAGTAAAAGCTCTTATGAAACAGTGGAGAGTGTAAAATGGTGCATTTCCTTATCTACTTATTGTGTTGCTCCCTGAAGTTTTCTGGACAGGACCATACGCTCAGCAGTGGAGCAGCACCTCTTTGATGTGAACCCCTTAGAGGATCAGCATTCAGACACACACGAATCGACCCCGTGCCCTTCAAGGGTGACACCAACAGCGAGACAGAGACGTAGGCACCAAAGAGAGCAGCAGCATCAGGAGGAGGGCCAGAAGCACAGGGAAAAAAACAGGTACCGTGGGCGTGGCATAATCATGAAGGTGGCAATCGATGTTACCTGCAGAAAGTGAGTGCAACTGGCCTTCGTAGTGGAAGCACTACATCGTGCTTCTGCTCATTTATCATCTTAAAGCAAAATAATTGTAATTTACTTGCCGTACTGACCACTCAAAGCACTTTAACCACACATTCATACAGCCTCTGCCTCACATACATGGTCAATTTAAAATCACTAGTTTACTCAGCCTGTATGTCTTTGGACTGTGGGAGGAAGCCGGAGTACCCGGAGGCAACCCACGCAAGCACAGGGAGAACAAGCAAACTCCACACAGAAAGGCCCCGGCCAGGGTCAAAACCAGGGACCTCCCTGCTGTGAGGCAACAATGCTAACCACTCCACCATTGTGGCGCCCACTTTCATTATGGAAGCCTGACCTCAGAGGCTTCCTGCAGTGATACTACAATGATACTTTCAGTTGATGTTTCAGTTTCAGTAAACAGTGGTGAAGTTTTGTTCTGTGGGGAGAGCTTTAGTGTGCAGTCATAATAACTGGTATCATTCCAGTAAGAAGCTAATCCTTGTTGATGAAGACCTGGTGGAGTCTGAGAGATCAGCGGCACGTGGATTTTGGGGAGTGTCTCAACAGCAGAAAATGTTAATAAGACAGGACAGTAAATAGACTTAGCACAAACACTAAACAGCACATTAGCTGCTTGAGAACATATAAAAAAGGCATCGGGATGACCTTGGGCATTTGGTTTCCAGAAGCATTTCATCTGTTGTTAATCTGATTTAAAACCGAGCAAGGCGAGCAGAGAGAGTCCGATGGAAGGCAGATGTCTTATTTCCTCACCCTTTTCCTTTTCGTCTGACAACAGAGCGCCTTCCGTCACAGGAGACACCAACAAGGAGAACGTCCCGTCGAGCAGCGGCAGCAGTTCAGGCAGCGTGGGGGAAGACATGAGCAGCCGTGTGGACTCACAGGAAGGCCAGAGAAGTCACGCTGAGCGAACCCCCAAACCCAGGAAGCCAAAAAAGAGCCCAACTCTCATGCAGCTAAGCAAGAACACGGCTGCCCACGCAGTGAGTCACACCCTGTACTCCCTGTCTCTTTTCATCTTTATGAGTGTGACATTTTCCCTCCTTCTTTATTATTATTATTAATATTAATATTATCATCGTGAATTCATTCCTCTTTTCCCCTTGTGCACATGGCTTCACCACATGCAAACAGCTTCTCAAACTAATGTACCAATGATGAATGAAGCATTCATCTCAACTCCCTGCCATCCTTGTTTCTGAGTCACCGCAGATAATTGCCTATTGCAGTTGACAAGAATCACTAAGTGGAGGCTGTGCAGCATCCTAATGGTGCTCTGCCATTAGACACCAGCTTGTAATGTGCAACATACAAGCTAATTGTTGCCCACTCCTTCAAACGTAAAGGCCAATTATGAGAGTGCAGTTAGCTGCTGCTTTTATCTGTTTTAGATGTCATGTGGATACATGAGTCCAGAGGTTTCTTGAGTACTGAGTACTTTTTGAAAATGTAGTAAAATACTTACTGACAGAGATTCTTATTCGGATCATTAACAACAATGCAAAAAGTGATAGGTGGCAGCAGGGAATTAAATTCAATGGAAAGAAAATTCATTATTGATTTAAAAAGGTTGAAGCTTTGGCTGATTATAGCAACAGCCGTGTTTCAACAAAGAGAAAATAGTTAAAAAAAAAAAGTTAGTTAAAAAAATAGAAATAACCTCAAGTCAGAAATGTTTTGATGATAGTCATACACCAGTTCTATGTTTGTCGGCCACCTTATTTATAAACATTTTAAATACGGCAGTTTAAAAAAGTGTATTCTGATAATTTGTTTGTTTATTTTCTATGTTTTTTTAATAAACACAATTAGCTCGCACTCAGTTTTAACAATATAAAAATATACAGCATAGCACAACAGCACAAAAACTGTAATTTGGGATATTGTTTCCATTAATATATTTTTTTTGCTTGATTCCAAATTAAGCAGCAGGTTTGTTTTGTGGTAGCTGAATGCAGCAGGCATTTCAGTACCTGTGAATAAAAAAAGAATTTATTTAGTGGAGTTTACTGCTACATATATTAACTACATTATAGAATATCTAAGGGTGGGTTTTCAGGATTGGGTAATAAAATGTGGAATTAGTTGATTTTTACAGTATTTTAATGAGGTGAAGTTACTCCAGCACTCTTTGTTTTCTGCCATTTGTCTTCTTTTTTATGTGAGGAGGAAAAAGTATTTTAGTCCCAAAACTCACATTGAGAGAGAAAGAGAAGAGAGAGGGCTACTTCAGTTAGTTAATGGACATTTGATTAATGAGCTTTACAACTTTGGCAAGTTATTTAATGTCAGTTCAGTTTTTAAACAAGTAAAAATATTCAAATTCAAGCTTTTCGACTGTGAGGAGGAGCTCACATTTTATATGTTAAATAAGTAATTAATTATTTTAATAGTTTATTTAATGGTCTGATTGTAAAAATGACTTTAGTATACTCAGCATTCAGGCAGTGTGTGAAAGCTCTCAAAGTCACAGCAAGGTCATGGTGTGTGGCGCTTGTGGCTCAGACTTGTAGTAACCCGATCTCTGCAGACTCTTGAGTACGACTTCACAGTTGGCTCTTAAGTGACTTTTGCTGATGTAAAGTTGAGCCGCACTGTTTCGTCTCATTTAAAATAGCTTTGTTGAGTTTACACACTCGCACTCAGTGAGCAGAATTCGATAACAGCAGACTGTTTTTATTTTTTGAGCCTCCGTGGCTCCTCCTTACGCAACAGTACAGATGACACAGAGTCCCTTGACACACATATGGTGAATACATGATAAGTGGCACCATTGTGATTGGACGGTTAGATGACTGTATCTGTCTCTGTTGGTGGGAACGGCTGTCTCTGTGACTGCCAGCTCTTTAGATGAAGAGTCACTGAACTGCATGCCAGGTGCCAGCTCCCAGATGTCTGTAAGGTGTTATAAAGCAGCATATTCTGGACTATTTGACTTCTGCGGTTGATGAGAAGTTCAGATTTGTGGTTTTAAGTGAAATTTCTCAGTTATGTTTTAATTCAGTATAGACTTTGTTTCTTGCAGTAAACATCATCAGGCCGAAATTGATGCGTACCCAAGAATCTTCATGGCCTTGGCTAGATTTTGTGGTTAAGTGCTAAATGGGATAGAGTGCTAAGCTAAGATGATCATCTGATACACACTGCACTGCTAAAGCATCAGCATGCAGGAGCTGCTAATCTTTGTGCATCTTTACCGACAAGTGTAGGTGACCAGTATCAAAAACAGCTTTGCACACTCCCCCTGACACAAACTGATAACAGTAAGCCCACGTCAGGTATAACATTCAGTGATCACATATTTAGGTTTGTCGAGCATTATATAAGCAGTCCAATGAAATAAAAAGCAAAAACAAGATGAGCTCATCAGAGCAAAACCTATTAAAAAATAAAAAATAAATAAATAGTCGCAAAATAACGCCACTTAGCTAATTACAGTTTGAATGTGTGTGGTTTTAATAGTTCAAGGAGTTTGCTGATGAAAGATCTGATGATAACCACACAGAAACATTTTATAAAAAGGTGACCTCTTCAAACTCCTTTTGTTTTTGCTGTTTAGCTAAGGCAAGCCGAGACACCTTTCACCTGAATGCTTGTTTTGCATTGATAAGCTACTGCCTTCCTTGTGACTGTATAAGATGTCAGGATTGTTGTAGCATTTATATCATACGACCTTATCGGATAAGAGCAGGCAGCAAAGATGCCTATGTAAATGTTTATGCTGTTCAGCTTCTTTCCTTCTTAACGTTACGGTTGAGAAAACCAGGACACAGATGGTCAGGAACACAGAGGCTCTACTAGTTCACCTTAACTGAAAGCAATGTTGTTGAGCAGGTTGTTGTTATACAAGGGAGAAAAGTAAGCAGGCTGGCAAAAACAAGTGAGCAAACCAAAGGCAGAGTCCAAAAACAGAGAAGGTCAAAGAAAAGAGTGGAAAGTTACCAAAAGATGAAAAGTCTGGGAAAGGGCATGTAGAAGGGGAGCGATATATGCGCACCCATCTGCCTCTGGATTAAAACCAGGGGAGTAACATTGATAATTCAGTGCTCTGCTGGGAAGCCCTGAGGCCTAGCATACACGTAGATGCTGCTTTAACACATACCACCCCCTCCAAACATTTCTGCAGACCATGCGCACTCCTCATGTTAACTGCAACCTCCCCCAACAGGAAAATCCCTCAAACACAAAGCCCAAGGCATTGACCTGATCTCTAAACTCACCCCACAACCCGCATGACCTGAAAGACCACAAACACTAAAGGACACCCCCAAAGGTCCCGAGTTGATCTGGCAACACAAGGGGGGAGTGGGCTACATAATATCAGGCAGGTGGTTTTAATATTGTGGCTGACTGGGCTGTCTACTGTGGAGGTACTGTGGGATTAGGGAATAGGTGAGAAGATTTAAGTCAAACATAAAAAATCAAAAGCCCTTCAGCCCTTAGATAAAAGTCCAGTTAATGAAATATGGACATTTCTCTTTGGAAGGTCACCACACACTCTGATTTGACCTGAATCAGTAGATTCAGCTTTGTTTAATAAATATCTAACATGACTACGTTTGTATTTTTAGCTTAAAAAAAAGAAAATAAGACACCCTCCTCTATTATCCGAGGATATCTACTGTTATCTGTCGTCTCCATAGGCACAGTGTTACAACATTTCCTCTTGTTCTGTAAGCTGTGGGCGTTCTAAGGAGGGGCTTAGCAAAGCTTCAACCATTCATTATTTTTCTTAACTGCTTATCCAGCTTAGGGTCACGAGGCGGCAGGGTACACCTTAAACAGGTTCCCAGCCCATCAATAGGCTAACACAGAGCGATACACAACTACACGACTGCGGCCTGTGTCTGAAATTAAAAAATCACTTTAAAAAAAAAAACAACACAAAAATTGTGAAAACCACTGGCTTTTGTTTTGACCGGTGTGATTACTCATCAGTGTTTTTTTGGCTGCAGCACTCATTGGCTTTTGCTGAACTGAAACTCCTGAACCGTTCCACAGAAAATGTCACTTTAAACAAAAGGAGATTTTTAGCCTTTCAGTGAAAGGGGATTCCCCCCCCAATCAATGTTATCACAAACAAATCCTTACTCTTTCTGCTCTTTGAAACACTGAGTACACAAGTTTAGTGGCGCCGTGGGTGTGAACATGAGGAAACAAGCCACCTTCTCCATCTGCTCGTCTCCGATTCTAATCTGGACTAGCGCACTCATGACATGATTAGCATGACTCATGTCGTCAGGAGTGCTGAACCAATATGGTGGCTCTTTTTCTGAGCAGCACAGATGGATCTTAGTCGCAGCTCGGGCCGCAGCTCTGCCATCACCAACGCACTGTACCACAGAGCGGCCATCTGGAGCCGGCATGGCGCTGAACCCTGGAGGCTGGTGCGGCATCCTCTCAGCTGGTGGTTAATGCCCGGGTTGCCACTTGAGCACCACACAACCACGGTTGATCCCGTCTACATGGTGACCTCAAAAGTTTCTAAAAGTTGTGCAGTATAGCTCAGCGAGTCGTGGTTACCTGGGAGAAATATTAGGGAGCCAGTCACCATCTTCTAAAATCCAACAATTTGTTTTTATTCCACTGATATAAATTTATAACTTTCAGTATAATCAGTAGATTATTCCACTAACTGAGGCAGATGTTAGGTGCTATAGTAAAAGAATTTCACTTCCTCTGTTTCACAACTGCTGGACGATCATTTTGTAAATTCCTAACCACTGCACTGTTGAGCTTAGAGTGCTGGTGTTTTGTTTGTCCCCATAAGTTTGTGTACGTCTCGATGTAGCTCGAGTCCCTGTTAACTGGCAGTTCTTCAAAACATTTTGTGCCAGCAGCAAAAGAAAACTGATAGTGGGAAGTGAAAGTTGCAGTGTTTCTCACCAGCTCAGTGCACAGGTGAAGCCGGATTCGCTTATAAGATGACTGCGACAATGTCATTACAGTAACTGTGTGCCAAACACAGTAGTACATACTGTTCTGCACGTTGTACATGTTAGCCTATACATACTGAGAGGATTTAGCCTTTTAGTTGTCAGTGAGTTTCTCTCGACATTACTTGGAGACGCAGAGGAAACAAACACAGAGGAGTGCATGATCTTAGTGAATATATTAATAGCATTAAACCAACGGAATCAACAGTTCTGCTGGTGGGATGCAGAGTGACTGCGGACAGGTGACAGTCAGATGAAATACAACCTGTCGGGTGTGGGGGCCTCAAATTTTTGCCTTCCAATGTGTGGCATGCTAAAATATCTGAGAACCGCTGCATTAACTGTGTGTGTGTGTGTGTGTGTGTGTGTGTGTGTGTGTGTGTGTGTGTGTGTGTGTGTGTGTGTGTGTGTGTGTGTTAACCATTGAAACACAGTTTAATCTTTATTGAAAAGATCCTTCTCACCCATTAAACCCCACTAACACACCCACAGCCCACACTATAGCGCTGTCGGTCTCACCCCTCCTTAGCACCAGCTGCACCTCTCATCATGCTTTAATCATGAGAGTGGCTGTTCTGGGCAACAATATACTCTGTGTGTGTGTGTGTGTGTGTGTGTGTGTGTGTGTGTGTGTGTGTGTGTGTGTGTGTGTGTGTGTGTGTTTGTGTGCTGATATATGACAACTTTAAGCTTTAACATCTGTAATCATGTTTATATATGATTTTTTCATCAGAGCATTCTGAGGTGATTGTATTCACTGTGAGCAAATAATCAAAATAATAAAGCAATAAAACAATAAATAATATAGTAATAAATATTAATAATAATAATCAGTGTGCTAAATGGGTGTCAAGTAAATGTGAAGTAAATGACAGCAATCTCTCTTTTATCAGTTTGATTAGCTGTTCTGAGAAAACAGAACCGCCGCTGTTGCTGCTTCTCATCACATTACATGATAAAAACGAATGAGAGCACACTTCATTTGTCTGACGGCCATCTGCCACACTGGTAACACTTTAGAAAAGGAACATAAAGCACAGTAACTAACAAGGGACAAGTATAGAAGTAATCAATACTCACTGCTACTAAAAACTACAAAAAAAGGATTTTCTTGGTTAAATTACTTTTGAGGAGGGTTCTTTGTTCTCTAAACAAGCCAGCAATCCACGGATGTAATTTAATTTGCTTATCAACCATTCAGTGAATTGTTCTTGATGCACTTGGAAATGTTGATCATGGGTAATCAGGCTTACCATGAACCAGTAAGGAAAACAAGTTGACCCGCCTGGTGCCGGCTGGTTCAAGCCAGTTTTTCAACAGTCACAGTCATGAGACAGTTCATCTGTAAAGAAAACTAGCTACTCATGGTAACTAGCAGAAGCAAACCCTTATTTCCCTAACAAGTTTTATTTATTTTTTGTTTTTGTTTTTTTAGTCTAGTTAAAGTTTCATTTCAAAATAAGTGTTTGAGGGTACTTAAAGAAAGATGTTTTTGTTATGACGAAACAGTACACTTGTATGAGAAAAGTGATAATGGTAGCATGTAATGCTCAATTTGCTGCCAACTATAAATGATACATACAGTAAGCTTGAACAGAGCTTTCTTAGAGCACTGGCTGCCTGCCAAACAGCTGACTAGTCTTTTAAGTCCAGCCAGTTAAAATTAATTCGTGATTGTAATAAATTAGTTTGAATGAACAAGTCGCAACATGTTTTCCTTACAGCAGAATTTCTGTGAGTACTTTTACTGTCAGCTAATCAAATGTACCAAAACAAGCAGGATGAACTAATCGGGCATTGAAAGCGAGCAGAAGGTTTATGACTCTGAAACGTCATTTACATATAAAAGGGTGGAAAAAGGGTGATGTGCTGAAGGCGTTCTGGCTCCTTTGGGGTCAGATAAGAAAAACTACACAGTCATTGTTTGGATTTTCACAATTTTGTGTCCCAGTTGGATTTTATTAAATGTATGAAAGGTCTTATTTAGGTCTCACCTTAATTTAAGAGACTGAAAAAAGGAGATCATCAGATTACATTTAACCACTCTCATGTTGTTGTTTTTATGACCACAGGGATTGTTGCATTTCATTGAAGTTGTAAACACATCCACTGGGACTAATTTGCAGAGCTCATAGGGCGAGCGTGGCTATTCTGTATTAATGTTTTTCCTAGAATACAAGTCAGGATACCCTGCTTCAAAAAATGCCTTTTGTAAATGAAATAATGATGGTTAAGTTTCAGACTTATTAATTGTTCCTTCTGAATATGAACAGTTTACCTGTTATTCAGCTAGAAGAAGACTCGCCCACTAAAGAAACAAAAGAGTAGACAGGATTGGCTTCATACAAGCTAACCAAACATCAATTCAAGGAGAAGGTTGTTTTACTAAAAGACCACAGTGGATCTGACCGTTTGTGGGACTCTGTGAAAGCGTCTGATAAGATACTGGAGCCAATAAATACTCACAAATACTTGGGCATGTCACGCATGTGCCAGATGCTGCAAAGGGCCAAACAAAAGTGCCTTTGTCTGACAATGTAAAGAAATACTGAGAACATGTCAGATGATGTGCTGTAGTATGGTGTACTGCGCTTTAAAGGCTTGTGTGTATGAGGGGGGCGGTGTATGAGCAGCCATTCATTCTGTGATAAACTGACGCTGCGTGGTTTGTGAGTGTGCGTGTACTTTGTGAGTACATTGATTTGAGAGCAGTGACGGTAAGCGCGTCGAGGGGGAATTTCTTCTGTTTGTCCGTCACAGTCTGCACGTTCTCTCTAGGCACCATTAGATCCTGGTCATATCCTCTGTGGTTCACATGACGTCAGAGCTGTTTCCCACAAAACAGCTGAGGAGTCTTGATAACACCCTGTTTTGGGCCCTGTGCCCTCCACTAAAGCCACAAGGATACATAAGCACATACCTGAGACTGATTATTCTTTCCTACAGTAATCTGTCATTATCATCAACAACAACTATCATTAACCAAAAAACAAAACAAAACTGCATTACAGTGCAGCTCTTTCCTTTAAGCCGTCTAGTAGCTGTGAGTCCTGATTTGTTTTCCCTAAAAATAGTTTGGTCCCACGCCTGGACAGATTTAACTGATATGTTGAAAATGCATGAGCTGCCAAGTGTGAGTCCTTTCAACTAAATTATTTACAGTACGACCCAAGGTTGACAGAACAGCTCTGATCTTGGATAAGCAAAGTGGAATTTTGGATAGTCTCAAATCTAAAAATAGGAAAAAGAGGGAGAGGCTGATGGGTAAAAATGTGGAGTAAAAAAAAAGAAGCAGGATGCAGGAAGTGGATTACACGAAGTTCTTTTGCTTCATCTGATTTTTTTGTGTGCAGAGAGAGAGAGATGGAGGGAGGGGGGGCAAAAAAAAATCACTCAGTCAGTCTACGTGTGCTGGCTCACGATTTGTGCTTTTTCTTGTTCTCGCTTCACGCCCCTCCTCCCTCTCTCTGTTCCTCTGTCTCTCTGTGTGTCTCCAGCACACCCCTCCGCCCCTCCCTTCTGCTCTTGCTGCTGTTAAACAAACAAGTCTAGAGCTGGGCGGGTGGAGAATATATGCATGCCAAGCCAGAGAAAAAGCAAGGAAATCTAGCGTGGAGAGAAGAGAGAGAGGGAAAAGAAGAGCGGGAGGGGCGAGGGAATCCTGTGGATGAAGGAGAAGGCGGAGCGAAGCCGCTCCTGCTCTCTAGCAGTCGGCTAAAGACAGATGGGAGGATGTTTTGACCAGCCAGGGGAGCCAATCGCAGCCAGGGAGCAGCCCCCTACATTAGGGCAGGGCTAGTCTGAGGGAGTGTGTGACTCAACTTAAAGAGTGTGTTCACAGGCAGCCTGTTGTTGTTGAGGGCTCGTTTCTTTTCTCTCATGGTTGTGCAGACGTTGAAGACGATGAAGATCCAGGAGTCGCTGGTCACTTGTGACGCGGGTAGGGTCGGCGGAGAGGTGCGCGGCCCGGACTCAGACTGCGAGAAGACAAGCTGTGAGGACGTGCCCCGGTTGGACCTGACAGCACTGACTGAGGACAACAACTGGGGAGGTGAGCCTGGAGACCACCTGGCTGTTGCTTAGATGTTTCTTTCCTTTGCTTTTAGTCCATTTACAGTTTGTCTGGACAAAAGGACACACATGTCCAGACAGCAGGTTCAGGATCCTCCACCCCAGGTTGGGTGTCTGGGTCGCAGCTGCACACCTTCTGCTGCCTCATCTGCTCCTCCTCCTGAAGCATGCTGCTTCTGCTTTTCCTGCAGAATTTAATTGTTAAAGATCCTCTTGTTCCCTAGGCTAACTATTTCTGCAGGAGAGACACCAGAGACGTGTTTGTTTGCTTGGTTAGAAGGACTGCAGTCCTGCCTTCATCTCCCATGAGGAAAATATGAAAGTGCAGCAAATACTCGATCTGTGGTTTTATTTAAAGAGTAAACAGTGAGGTTCTAGCAGAATCTATGTGGAAAGCGTGTGCCTGTGTGCAGGCTTAGCAGCAGATGACCATTGCTGTTGTTTTCACTCACAAATCAATCATTAAAGGGTCGGCATGGATGGCGATAACAGCGTACCAATCAGCTGGCTGCACAAACTTGGGTTAGGTTTGGAGAGTTTATTGATCACGGCTGAACTGTTAAAGTTCGTGCTCCATTTAGTTGTTGATGTCTCTGCACGTGCCTGAGATGTCAGCTGTACGCTGGATCCTAATTTATTGATCCTGGCTTATCAAGTGGCATTACTGTTAAGAGAATTTGCAAAAAGAGCTAAAGCACTGCGCCATCCGTTGGTTTCTTTCGCCTTCCTTTAGCCGTCAGACCTCTCTCGAGCTTGTTATTAATGTGTTTGTTTTTGCCGTGCCTGCGCTTTGCGCACTCTCGATTGTGTTGTCAGGGTATTGCAAGGGTGGAGGTTTCTGTGTTGAGCAGGGAAAGCCGAGGGTTTTGCTGAACTGTACTCTGGAATGATGGCCAACGTGTTCATTCGCACACTGGAAGGACATGTTTCTGCATGTTGTGTTGACATCTTTCTGCTGCGGTGATTGGCTTTGACTCTCACTGCCTCCGCCACCGCTGCTGCTTCCTGTTTGATGCAAGAATCAAAACTGTTCCGTGCAAGCAGCCTGTCACTTTCAGCAGCCGCGTGTTTGGAGCATTAGTGGGCAATTGAGTGTTTGGTGGAGCTCTCTAGTGGCCGGACCTCATAGAGGGAAAACACCAGCGAGCTTTAGATTTGTTGTTGTCTCATAGTGAGACAGCTTGTTTGAAGTCATGGTTTGAGCTATTTTGATACCTAGCCTGGTAGACGGTGTGTTTACGTGCTTGTAGTTAAAATGTAATTTGTGTTCTAGTGAGGCACACTGCAGTGACTCACAGTTCTTTATTCAGTCCACGTGGCGGTTTTACTCATTTGTATACCATCCTTTGCATCCCGTCAATTTTTTCACCCCTTTCTTCCTCTTCCTTAAACTCCCCCCACCTCCCCTCTGTTCTGTACATTGTGTCCTGAATACATAACTAAGCTCGTGGTAACAGGCACGCAGCAGGGCGCCTGCATGATTGGCTGTGACAGGCTGCTCCACATGAGAACAAGCAGAGCTGGTCATGGTGCGTGCAAGTATTGTGCAAAGCTGAACTGTATTTCCGTGTAGTTGGCACGATTATTCATCAGCACAGAGAGCCAGAGAGGAATTGCTGCATACTGTACAGAAGGCATACAACGGGCCATAATGGCCATGTGGGTGAATCAGGGCTTCAGGCAGGGGTTGGAGACCTTTGTCCCAGTAAAGTTCTAGCATGGCCTGATATTTGGTGTCCCCCGCCTGTGTGCCAGCGGTGGTGGAAACAACAGTGGCCAATTTTTTTTCAGACAGCGGGAGACACAGTTGTGGATCTCACGTGTCCCATGAGTTCATTAAAGTTTATGTGTCTGTGTATTAGTTTAATTTCCAGTAACTGATTCAGCAGGAAGGATGCCTGCTGGTTCTTATTGTATATATTATTCTATTCTATTTTATTCTATTGTATATGGTATTTTATTTTATTTTATTGTATTTTATTGCTTTCCAGTGTTTTCTAATTTCTGCTACATAACTTTGCACTTTGCTGTAACAAAACAAATTTCCCACCTGTGGGACTAATAAAGGTCATCTTATCTTTGACTTATTTCTTACTTCTCTTTCTTTGTTTTTCTTCCTTCATCTTGTCCTCTTCTCCTTCTCCATCCCCCACATTTCACTCTTTTGTTCCTCTAGATTCTCCGTTTTGTAACACCCCTTTCCTTGATTTCAAAAGACTTTTCCATCCAAGTTGTTGCGATGGTAAGTCTCCCACTAACATCACCGTCAGTGCTCAGTGGCCTTTTCTGCGAGTGAGATGCCAGAGTGAAAGAAAGGAAAGTCTGTCTGTCTGACTTTTACCGCTGCATGGCAACATGCTTGAGTGATCGGGAACATTGTGGCAAAGGGTGGCACGCCTGCGCACATGCACACGCACACGACCTTTAGTGAAATGGCACACCGGCGTATTTTTTTTTGTTTCATTAGTCCAGTTAATCCTCAGCCATCAGCGAGCAGTTGATTTAAAGGATTAATTTCAAATGCCGTGAAGCCTTACTGGCCGTCTACACTGCACTAAGCTTGATAATAGGCCTCAAAGGAAGACCTTCAGTCTGACTGAGGGTTTGTTTGCTGTGACAGAGCTCTAACAAGCGAGAGCCCTGCTACTCGATGAACTGCACGTCCGTGGAAGTGAAGGAGGACCCCTCGGGACTCCCGAGCTGGAATTTGAGCTAAATCATTTCTCATACACCTTAACCCACCCCAGCTAAGAAAAATATGCATGTGCGGTGTTGGACTGGGCGTGCATATTTTCCTGGATGCATACTGACACCTTGAATGTTTACACTGACAGTTGGTTTCCTTCAGCGCTTGTTTTTACTCCCTTTTGTCTGTTTTCTCGGTGTAACGTCTCCTCTGCATGTTTTTCATCACCCGACACCTGATTTTATGGGTGTCTCCTTTTCCATGAAATCTACATCAGAGTTCCTGCTGACTTTTATGTTTTGAGACATTTCGTAGAGAGCTTCTAAGTTTAAACAATCAGATCATCCTCCGTCTGCTCTGTCGCTCTCTCTAACGCACACGTGCTCGAACAGATGCGCCGTTCCCCTGTCGTCGTGCCGAGTGGAAACTAAAACACAAACTCATCACTGTACCTCTCATCAGGGGTCACGCCCTGACATTATCCCACAGAGTGCCGGGCTTTATTAATAGCCCGCCGATTGTCAGGGGTATCTGCACGGCTATTTTCACCAGGCATAATTATTGCCAGAGTGGAGACTCTGTAACCAAGGGATGAATAGAGAGAGAGAGAGGCAGGGTGGGTGTGTCTTACCCACAGTTTCAGAGCAACATCTGTGACTGCTGAGCCCCAGAGGAAATTCTTTTTATTTATTTTTTTCCCACAGAAGCACATCCAGAACCTTCCACAGAGCCAGAGAGGCTCCGAGATGATGTTAGCAGGGAGAGAAGTTGCTGTTTGTCTGTCTGGCGTCTTCAGGATGAGAACCGGGGCTGATTTTAGAAAACGAGCCGTGCATGCTGTTTGACTTTCCCAGGACACTTTCACATTTTGACCTCCTATATTTGCTCTTTGACTTCACAAAATTTACATATATAACCCGACAGGAAAATATGTGAAATGTGACATTCGGTAGCGTGCCAGCCACCAAAGAGCAGGCTGAATGTGTTCTGATAACAGTGCCCATGAACTCACAGGATGTTTTAGTGCTTTTATATATTATCTTGCACAACATCACACCTGAAAAGTCTTTTTTTGGCTGTATTTTTCTCCAGTTAAATGTCTTCTTGATATTTAAAGTAGAGATAAGTTGATGGTGGTACCTGTTTTGGTTGGCAGAGCTAACGAATTTAAGAAGGCTTTTCTGGTTTTCCAGCATCATATTGTCCCAACGTAAAGGACTTTCCATGCATGAATGTGCCGATGTGCTGACTAATCTGTTGTTTTTTCACATTCTCTTATGTCTTGCGTGTGCAGAATGATGAAAGTGCGAGGAAAATCTTTACGTTTTTGTTTTTGTGTCATTCAGAACCAACCCCGGCATACTCGCTGCAGAGGGAGAGCATGGACCGCGAGGAGGCCAGGCTGTCCCCTCACTGTGGGGGGCGTCTGATCCGCCAGCTCCTGGAGGAGTCCAGCGACCCGATGGTCTCCCCTCGGTTTTACGCCTACGGACACTCCCAGCAGTACCTGGATGACACGGAAGTTCCTCCATCGCCACCTAACGCTCACTCGTTCATCAGGTAAGCCGACGTGTGCTTTTGCAGAGCTGCATGTCTGGCAGGAAGGAACTGGGAGCTGTAACAGCGTCATTTATCTCTACAGTCGCAGGCGGAGTTCATCGCTTGGCTCCTGTGATGATGAAAGAGAGGAGCTGACCTCCGCCCAGCTCACAAAGAGGATTCATGTACTGAAGAAAAAGATCCACAGGTTTGAGGAGAAGTTTGAAGAGGAGCGAAAATACAGGGTAGGTTGTAACGACCGGTTCATTCGTCATTGTTAATAAAGCCCCACGCCTTAAAGTCAGACTGTAATGATGTTTCTGTGAAACATAAACAAGGATATTGACTGTCAGAGGTGCATCATTAAGCCAAGTAGGGCTCTGCCTTGCTGTTTAGCAAGGCAGAGCCCTACTTCAGATTTACACTGTTATCCTCATGTGAACAGTAATTGTAGGTATTTTATTTTGAAAGAGCAGCTGATCATTTGTTGTTGTTTTTTTTCTTCTTTTCCTCCACGCAGCCCTCCCACAGTGACAAAGCTGGAAACCCAGAGGTGCTGCGATGGATGAATGAACTGGCTAGGCTTCGCAAAGAGCTAAAAGGTAAGACACACACACACGCACACATTCTGACAGCAAATTTGATCTAGTTTTAGTCATGATTCAGGCATTTAACTTGCTTCTGATTGGATCACTTCCAAACTCGTCCCGCCTTTCTACACAACTTACTGAAAAGCTCTGGTTCCCGTCTTCTTCACCAGAACACAAGCTGATGAAGTCTGAGGAGGACCTGACGCCTCAGCCCCGCCAGCGCAGCAACACGCTGCCCAAAAGCTTCGGCTCGCAGCTGGAGAAGAAACCTCAGCAGGAGAAGGCGTCGAAGCCGCCAGTGGAAAGCACCCTGGAAGGAATTCAGAAGAAG
The DNA here is from genome assembly GCF_013358895.1 of Oreochromis aureus. Classification (NCBI taxonomy): domain Eukaryota; kingdom Metazoa; phylum Chordata; class Actinopteri; order Cichliformes; family Cichlidae; genus Oreochromis; species Oreochromis aureus. The sequence continues at coordinate 17,919,708 of NC_052947.1, forward strand.
CTGCAGGAGAAGAGGGACGAGGTGAACCGCCCCGAGGACATCAAGGTAAATCCGCGGCTATGTCGCGCGCTCACACAGATGACAAAAGACTACATGTTTACAGCATAAATTTGAAAACAGACTGCACACTTTGAATTTATTATCACACAAAGCCAAATATGTGGATTAGGTTTTGCTCCGAGCAACACGGACTGAACTCACTGAACTTTTGTCACTTTTAAAAGGCGAGTGACTCACTTCCTGTCTCCTGCTAACAGGATATGACACGGGAGCAGATCGCCGCAGAGAAAGTCGCCCTGCAGAAAGCTCTTCTCTACTACGAGAGTATCCACGGCCGACCGGTAAGCCTCCCTCCACCCTCACGTGTCGAGTAAACAAGCACAGGTTGTGACGAGCGAGATGGACGATGTGTTTGTTTTATTTTAGACATTTTAAATGCAAAAATTTGCCCAGTTTTGCAAATAAAGCTGAACCCATACCAGTTTGTCTGGACCAAATCCAGATGCAGTAATTTTTATTCCTCTCAGTGCAGTTACATATCACACCCTGCAGAGATCTTATAGTGAAGAAAAATGGTTTCGCTGTAATTTTGTTTTATGTTAGCAAAGTAGCTAGTTAGTGTGCAGGTAGAGAGGATGACAGAAATGTGCTAAAACTGTGCTAACAGTGTATCTTTGTTCTCCCCATCTGGAGCAGATGACCAAGAGCGAGAGGCAAATCATGAAGCCGCTGTACGACAGATATCGCCTGGTGAAGCAGATCCTGTGTAGAGCCTCCACCATTCCCGTCATAGTAAGTATCACATCCCAACCTCCCTTTAGCTGCCGGGTTTAAAGCCACACTCTCAAAACATGCACAGACACTTAATCCCAGCTCGTGCCGGCTTTAGCACCTGCTGCTGGGAACGGACAGCAGCCATGAATCAGCTTTCAGAGCACTTGTAAAGCAAGGTCAGAGGTTACAGGCTGAGGTCACAGGAAGTGACAGCAGAGTGTTGAAGAGGCTCAGGAAGAGAAAAACAAGACAGCCAAGTTAAATAAATGGAAAATAAACACGGCCAGTTCTTAAAATGTAATTTTAAATATATATATTTCAGAAATGTAGGAAAATAAATCTGCTTATAGATTGAGTGTAAAGCTCTCAGTAAAGTTATTTACTGAACATCTTTATTATGTAAGACATGATCTGCATTATGTGCACTCATTATATAATGCACTGCATCTAATCCGCACCACGCAGGCTGAGCGTGCTGCCATATTGTTCCTGACATGGAGACGCAGAGGAGCAGACAGAGGAGCTCAAACATAGAACAAAAAGCCGTTAAATGTGCTTAAACTTGACAGAAGTGTGAAGTACTGTAAAAAAAAAAAAGTCCGAGTTAGCGTCTCAGCGTGGTTAACTCCTCCTTCTCGACCGTCACCACAGGGCTCTCCCTCCAGCAAGCGCAGAGGTCCCCTCCTACAGCCTATTATCGAGGGTGAAACCGCACTCTTCTTCGATGATATCAAGGTGAAGAGCCACTGCTGCTGCTTCCAATAATCAGTGAACCGGCTCCCTCTTCCTCACCTGCTAAACCCCCCCCCCTTTATATTTACTACCATTTGCCCTCTAATGAGCCTGATTGCTGCCTGTTGATTGGGCAGTTGCCTGTTTCCTGCTGCGGAAACGGGCAACTGTAGAAGTGTTGAATCAGTAGTTGCTGATCTATGAATCCCTCTGTGATTGATGTAATGATGTAAGTGGATATTAAATGGGTTGAAGCTTGTTGTGATTTAAGTGCCTAAAACAAGGCTGGAATATTGGTTTATTTTTCCTAAACAGCAAGTATGTGCATACAGTATATTAAAAATGTATCATTGTTATCATTATTTTTCCAGCACTGTTTGCAGGCACTCTGTGGACACCTTTTTTTAATTTTCTGTATTAATTGAACAGTTTTAGTTGCATAAGGGTGGCCTGATTAACTCTATTCATAAAAACGAATGATTCCAAATGACGACCATCGCGGTGATTTCTAACCTCTGTCCACTAACACTGCACGATCCTCACGCCCTGCAGTATTTGAGCCCAGGAGGCCGCCTGCTGCAGCAGCGCTCACTGCACGATGAGACTCTCTGCCCCCTCCCCTCCCTTGCAGCCCGTTGAGTCTAAAGCCTCCCTCGTTCTCTTTGTAGGAGGAAGAGGACGGCTCGGAGGACGACGGAGACTCCAAGACCCAGTTCACCGTGACCGTGCGACCCGACATCGGCGTGTTCAGCTTCCTGGAGCACGCGGACGAGGAAGTGGATGGTTTCATTTCACCCGTGGACGACCTTTCCCCGTCCAAGAACACGATGGACACGAGGCTGTCCAACCTGCACTCAGCTACTATGTAAGTACTCGCAAAACGCTCGGTTTACTGTCAGCTTGTGACTGATTTGGGTCTGTTTGAGATGATTAATCCTGATAAATCAGCAAAAATCACAGATCTATCACTGTCTACATACACAGAAATCCAACCAAGTGTTTATCAGCCAGCGGTTGTTTACAAACCTTCACCATTGTGTTGCAGAGCAGTTGCAGTCAGTCTAAGTCAGACTGCATTTGTTTGGAGACAGGTTGCCTCCCACCTGTGTGACCTCTGTAATACAAAAAAGCAAAAACCGAGCCAAAGTTTTTTTTTGTTTTTTTTTTAAATGCTGGAAGTCCGTGTATATTTTAATGTGAGACATTTAAAAAAAAATCTCCTCATCCCACAGGCAGGAACTTGTAGAGCAGCTCCAAGAGACGAGAGAGGAAAAGAAGAGGATTCGCAAGAACTTGAAAGAGTTTGAGGACCAGTTTTTTAGACAAAATGGAAGGTAAGAAAAAAGAGTTTGTCAATGTCAAATATTCGGAACTGCATAATAAGAAACCTCGACACGAAGGTTTTTTCTCGCAGCGTCGTAACGTTTGCCGCCTTGTTCCTGCAGGAACGTGCAGAAGGAGGACCGCTCCCCACTGGCTGTGGAGTACAACGAATACAAGCACGTCAAAGCCAAACTGCGGCTGCTCGAAGTGCTCATCAGCAAAAGAGACTCAACTAAATTCATCTGAATAAAACAAAGACTCAATAAGAGGACTGGTGCTGTGTCTCCAGTGTCACAGTCAACACATCTCACCTTGCTAGAAACAAACAACATGTTTTCCTCGCTGTTGGATGCTGTTGACGCGCTCCGTCGAGCTCGGCAGGGTTTCCCTCCATCAAACCTGCTGCGCCTGGAAAAACGTTGTCGTCGCCGGGCCTCACCTCGAGGAGGGGACGTCACTCCAGACGAAGCAACATACGCACAAACTAAACTGAATCACACTTGTATTGCTGATAATTTATTTTGAATGTTTGTCTCATGCACAGCCGTAGAAGTCTTAAAATAAAAAAAACAAAACACTTGATAATTCGGTCATTAGCTATAAAATTGTCGCTGCTTTTTAAGGATCGTGTGTATTTTTCTAAAGGAGATGTTACTCGATCATGCTGACAGTACCGAAGTTTAACTTGTGACCACAGCATTAAATCCTCTTCCATTGCTTCTGTAGAAGTTTTATCGTTTGAAAGAAGTGCTTTCCTCTTTCACTGCGGCCCAAAGACAGCAGCTCAGAGCGCACACAGTGAGACAAAATCTTTCATCTCCTTCTGGAAATCACCCAGTTTTGAGATGACCACTGACACTTGCTGTGTTTTTGTATGCATTAACCTGCTTTCTCCTCATTTACTTGATGTTAAATAAGCTATCGTCCCCTTTAAATCACTGCTGTGTTTGCTCACACCGATTAACACTGACAAGGCCAGTTCTGAGGCGGGCGTGGTCGACGAAGCCTCGTCCTCTGGTCCTCGCTGTAGTTTGTTTGTTTGTAAATATGGATCATCGTATATGTTTACATTTCTGTGAGCGAGTACTTTATCCCTTTTTTTTTCTCTCCAATTTTCTGGATGGTAATCAGTGTGAATTTTGTTTTCACTGAATGTAAACACTGGCCGGGCTTAATGAACTGAGTGTGTACATTTTAGTACATAAATTGTATTTTGTATATAATGTGAATGAAATCATATTTTTACTGAAGGTTTTTTGGGCTCTGTGTTTTTCTTTTGTGAGGTTGCGAGTGTTCACTCATCCAGTCGGAGGACTTTACAGACAGATCTGAGATCAGTCGGTTTATTTATACAGCAGCAAATCACAACATCAGCTGCCTCAAGGCGCTTTATACAGGAAGGTAAGGACCCCCCTAGAGCACTGTGCGATGGCGGGAAGGAAAGTAATAAAAGGAAATAAAACTAGAATTAAAAGTGTGTATAAAAAAACTACAGCACCAAATTAAATAAATAGAATTGTTTAAATATGAACGTACATATAAAAGATTATATGTGGCATATTAAAATTTGGCTTTCATCCACCATGATCTTCAAGTTCAACTTAATGATTTATTGGTATAAAATTGACAAAAAGCCTTATACCATGTAAGCATTTAAAATATGTCATATGTGACCTTTGACCTCTCCTTCAGGGTCAGTCAATTAATCTCAAATGTTGATCTCAAACATCTCGGCTGATGAAGCATGTTCACTGAGTCTAAACGTTTGGAAGACTGGGAGTGAACTGCTTTCAAAAACCTCTGGGGGGGTTTTCTTGTAACACCTAAAATCTCACCTCTGACATATGCCCCTCATAAAATATCAAAAAAACTATACTGAAACAAGAACCCTAACCCTAACAGCAGGTGCTCAGATAACAACTAAAAAACAATTCTATGAATCAGAGACATCACATCTGGTCCATCTGGTCATATGACATGCCATTCATGAATTCAAGTAATTTAATAAGGAAGCTCAAATGCAATCACAGGCCACACAGAAGTCTTGCTTTTATACTGTATTTTATTGAAAACCTTGGCTGGAACAGAGAGCTTTGAGTAAATTTCAGACAAATAATGATTTAAAAAAAAAATAACTTATTCTCTAGCACATTTAAAGGTGCAAAAAAGTCAAGGGCTGCACAAACCTTTGCATAGGACTAAACTCTGCAGGAGCCTTAATCAGACAAATATTGATTGAATATGTGGAAAGTGTGTGTGCGTGCGTGCGTGCGTGCGTGCGTGTGTGTGTGTGTACATGCAGTATGGAACTAAGCAATAAGATGAACTGCCAGCATTTGAGACCTTTATATGTTTGGCCCAGAGCTGTGAGTACAGAAGTGGGCTGCTTCAGGTTGTTATTGCTGAGAGGACGTGTTAGTCAGAACACATCGAGTCATTTTACTGCCCAAAGTCACTTTAACACCACTGTCGTGTATGGAAAAAAAAAAAAAAAAAATATATATATATATATATATATATATATATATATATATGTATGTATGTATGTATGTGAGACCATTCCACGCACGTCACTAATACACAACCTAATTAAATGTTATCTTGTACTGTGAGGTGTCACTGCAGGAACATTTATACATGAATCAGGGCGACCTTTGGAATAATATGACGGGTACAATTTATCATCAAATGGCTATTATATGCAGACTGTTTACTAAGTCATCTGCCCACACTCTTAAAATATTCAACTCCACTTGGAGACCAGACTAATAACAATTATTAACTCTAATGTTTGTATATTTAGGTTTATGTGACATTTTGGGACATGTTTTTATTCGCTTCTTAGCGGTTCAAATGTCATTACAGAGGAATCGGTTTGCTTGGCCTAGCAAAAACACGGCTAGTTTGGCTCCGTCACACGGTAAATAAATCCAACTGAGAGCCACTCTGATGGTCAAAAATGACCAAAGTGTTTAACCCTCTGAGGTCTAAGTCATCATTTTATAGAAGCCATGAGAGTGTTTGTTAGGGAAAAAAAGAAGCGTGAAGTTTCATAAACACAAAAATGACACTTTCTGATTGTCTAGAGTTAGAGATAGGGTTGTCCCCGGACTTACAGGGGATTTATATTTCCAAATCTGCACATCTTCTGAAACGCAACCCTGCAGACTACACCGTAACTACACACCACATGGACACAGTCTGCGATCGCTGTGATTGGACAGTTTGGGATCATCGTGTCCTCCTGAATATTCCCATCTACTGTTTCTACTGAAAGAGACTATATGGAATTGAAGAGAGAAACCACCGACGACAGGACGAACTCCTGGTTTGTTGAGATACCGCTGCGTTGGCCAAGAAGGACTTTGAGTGTATTCAGATACTCGTGCGTGTCAGGGACCACACTATCAGAATGTGTATCTAAAAATCTGTTTCAAAATACTTCACAAAAGCGATTAAAATTAGCACTAATCAAGGAGACTGTTCTTCAACAACCGTGCATTCACTCCACGGTAAACATGGAGTGTGTATCGTTGGAAACCAGAGTGGTTAAATGAGAGGTGCTCTCTTTTTCTGGGTCTTTCACCTGTCGCTCGCACAGACAGTGGTAAAATATGGATTCTTTAGAATGGCCATCAGGGGGGCGACTCTTGTGGAGAAAACAGCCCTGGGCTCCCTGTCTCTGTAACCTCAGTAGACATTTTTCTGAGGAGTTTATGGGCTCAGTCGTTAGTTTTAGCTCACACTGAATGAAACAGGAAGTTCATTTTGTAAATGATTTTATAGTCACAAAGGAGGATTAGCCAGGATAAGCTCACTGTCCCTCGGTTTCCTCGCTCATCACGTCCAGTTTCAGGCAAAAATGCTTAGCTGGGGTCTTCACTATCCGTGGGTGGTGTTAGCTTGACTAGCTCCACCTTTCATACTGTGGTTATGTTGTTGCTAGGCACTGTCATCGAGGGCAAAAGTATGATGGCAATGTCACATTTTAGATATTATAAGCAAACCTGGAAGCGCTAAAAAAAACAACAACAAAACCCCCTGCAATTCCTGTAGTGGCCACTGGAGGCTGAGGCTAAGTTAATCCCCACTGACTGCCATAGTAAGACACCCAACTTTATACAATTACAAAGGTTATTTAAAGCCTGGTATCTACAGTTCCTCATTCATGAAAACCACATAGAGCGCGGACTTGTTCTATAACTCATCACAGCTAATGCCAAACTCAACATCTTAGCCTATTAGTCCAAATACAGTACAGTGCGCATCTCATGGGGTCTTGTTTGATTGCGACCTCGCAGATGATGCGGCCCCTTTCAGCTAGAAAATCTATAACTAAACAGCCCGCAAGCGCAACAGCTACATGCTTGTGACAACAGGAAGTGCAATCTTTTTGTGTCCATCTGAAGGAGCCAAACATGTATTTGCTATCACTTCCAGTCTGAGCGATGCTAACTGATGCTTCATATTCAGATGACATGCTTTTCTTGCAAGAAAACGAATAATCACATTTCCAAAAACGTCACTGTTAAATGACAATCTGGTTTTTGCTTTCACTCGGTAACATGCACAGACATCCACAAAAAAAAAAAAAAAAAAAAAATCCACTTTTGTGTCCGTACAGAAGGTTTCGCTGTAGAAAGGCAACACTGTTGAATGCAGGTTCAAGAACAAAGTCAGCTGCTCTGTGATCCACAGCTAAAAGAGAACGAGGGATTGCAAACGATGTTCAGCATGCTTCACTCCCTGCCTGACTCGCTTGTCCTCTTTCAGAATCAGGCATAGAGGACATGCTGGTGGCAGATTTAAAAGGATCAGCGGGACTAACACTCCTCCCAACCTCACGGTGAAGATTATATTCAAAGTGCTATTTACATACACGTATATATATATATATATATGTGTGTGTTAATTTTGTCAAAAAATAACCACTCTATTTAATAAATTAAAAGTAACAAAAAGCAATATATTGTCTCAAGGTAATAACACGATTCTTTAATGATTAAAAATAGAATTTAAGGAATATAAAATACACGGCTTTGCAAACAAAACAAAGCAAAAGAAATTAAGAGTTTCTCAACCTTCTCTGGTCCTGGTTTTTAGGTCCCGAAGTTTTCATAATCCAGGGTCGTTCTGCACATTTTAGTCCATTTAGTGCTTTTTTGGTTAATTTCCATGTTGGCTGTTATCTATCAGCCATTTGAATCTCCTCTAAATGGTCCTGGAAGGCTGAGGAACTTTGCCCAAAGCAAAAAAGCAATAACACTCTGCATTTACATACATAGACCTTTAAGATTCAAGATGCTTAACAATCTTGTTAGACCATATATAAACAGAGTGACCCTCCCGTGTCCAAAAATTGCCCACTCACACTCTTGACACTCACGTGGGGGTGTATTGCTGTTAAAGTGCGTTAAGTCTCCTCTGGGACTCCCCTCAGACCAGGCTGAAGCCCTCGTACTGCTCCACGGCCTGAGTGAGGCGGCGGCGCAGGATCTCTTTGGTCTGGTAGCGGGGCATGTCCAGCAGGTTGTAGCAGGTGTGGGCCACGGGCAGGTAGTGCTCCTCTGCTGTGGTAGACTGGATGATGATGCGCAGGCTCTCCATGCCGTGGATGGGAATGCGGTCACTACCGGTCAGGAACACTGCAGGCAGACGGGACATACAGAACAGAGGTAAAACAAAATTAGGGAAGCTCTCTGAAACATGTTTGTGCTCTTATGCAGACACAAGCTTGATGTTTCTGGATGTTAGTAATAAATCTGATCTTTGCCTGTCTAGACAATTGTTGACTTGCAGAGAATATTGCTCCGATTCTCATATTTTGGCTAAAAGTCCTTCTTGGTTCCAATAAAAACAACAAGCATATTTTTTCTACACTGCAAAGAAATGCTTGTTTAACAGAGAAACTCTTTGGCCTTTAAATACACTTCAAATCAATGTGTAAAATTACAGAACAGGATTCAGGATTCTGGATTCAGAGACTCATTAAAAGTGGCTGCAGCGAACGACCCATAAGTTCAAATTTTTATTTTATTGTAATTGACTTTATTTTTTAGTTTTGTTAGGTTTGTGGTTAGCTGGCCTGAATGGACCCTTCGGAGTGCCAGTTCTGCCCCCCGGGCCAAATGTTTGACACCTCTGATCCAGGAGCAAGACTCACAGGGTGATTTTAACAGGACATCGTCATGCCACACTGCCCACAACAGCAGCGGTATCACTATGCTTGACATTATTTCATCATATCATTTACTATTATTAAAGAATTCAGCATAATTGAGGTCTTGTAAAGTAAACAGTTGAATCTGAATGTAACACTTTATTTAAAACTCCTGAAATGTGTGATTATTTTCATTAATACTGAAAAGTTCTCGCTTTCGTTAAAGCAGCACGAAGCAGCTCTGCTGTCTTCACGATCTGCTCTCATGACCTGCAAATTATTACACTGCAAAGCGACTGCGGGTAAGAGAATTAAACTGCCACGCAGATCACGTAAGGAGGCAATTAAAGGCTTACACAAGAACTGCTTCTTCTTTTCCAGAGGGAACTCGTGGAAAACCTCCCAGAACAATCTGACTGTTGGATGAGTGGCGGTGTACTCCCCCTTATAAACGGCGTTCTGCAGAAAGAGAGGAGAGATTTGGAGATTAAAAGCCTGTTTTACCATCAGTAAACAATTTCATTTATGGAAAACATGTTAGTTCATTATCAGTCAGGAAATAAAGTCCTCAGAGACGTGCAACAATCTGGGGGATTTTTGCAACTACTGGCCTAAAAAAAGCAAATCAGTTTCCCAGTTTTTTGACATCTGACAAAACAATCTGCTGTGCAGATGTTGTAATCTGCACAAAAAGGACCTCTGGACACAAGTGATAAAGTCATGGGTAAAATATGTGAAGAACTGTGCCGGCTCATACCGTTTATGATCACATCCAGAGCTGCAAAGTAAGTCAAATGTCACAACAACCCACAAGAGCGGAGTTTCTAAATCATTTATTCGCCTCCATATTAAATGATCCAGAGGTGCGCCTTTTCAACATCTGGCAGGAATAACACGAAACGCACAAGAACGAGCCTTTCAGAAAAGCTCAGATTCATCTACAGTTTTCTCATCTTCAGCTCCAGCAGCTTCACCATCCATTCTAAATTTTAACTTACCTAATATGATGATTTGTGAATATTTATTTAGAATATTTCCGACTACATAACATAATACATGTTTCAGTATTTTGCAACTAAAGGTACAATATGTAAGATTGTTAAACTAAAAACAGCTGAAACATTCAAAAGTAAACTAAATCCATGAAATGATTTATTATCATTGCACATGTGCAATGGATTTTGATGCTTATCAGTGCAAACATTTGAAAATAATATGTATATAAAGTAAATATATATACACAAGTAAAAACCCATCATCCCACACAATACTTCTCACTCTATGGGCATTCATTGCAGTTGATTCTCTTAAAAATTGCACATTACTACAAGTGTATTTATTTGTTTTGAATTAAAAAATATTCTTTAGTTCATGTTTTAATGTCCTGAAACATCTGCCCTTGTGCTGACATTCAAACAGAAAGTGGTGCAGGCGGGATGGATGTTTCAGGACACTCAAATGACCGTATGACACTGGAATAGCACGCTACAGAAATATCTCCTGAAGTTTGATTTCTAACTTGCTAGTACTGCCTCAAACTCAATTTTTTTGTTGCAGGATTTATACTTATTGTTCCATTTTTTCTTTTGCATTCTGTAAAAAGACAATCACAACAACCAAACGTGGTTAGTCGGTATCTGTGTCTTACACCAGTGAAAGAGCCTTCTCTTTCCTGCTTCTTACTAAAGACGTAGACACCTATAATTAATCTTTCAGGTACAATGTAGCACCGCCTGAGGTGATGGTTTAAGGTAATGTTTGAGGATGTCTCTCACTACCGTTCTAATCTAAGATGAGACACAATATATGCTAAACATCTATCATTCACTCAGACTGGTATTTAGAGCTGCAGGCATGGCTGCAGTGGTTATTCTGAGTGAGGCAGTTCCCTGGTTATATAAACACAATGCTAAAAACTACATCATTCTTTCCTGTGGTCAATGACAAGGATTTTTTTTTTTTTTTTTAAATGCAACATCTGAACAAATCTTTCACATATAAACTAGTGGTCTGCAAACACTTGTGCTGCAGGGGATTAAAGATTTTAATCCAACAATGAGATTTACACATACTTGTAAAACTGTAAAAACAACAAAAAAAGAAAAAAAAAAAACACACACACACAGTGAGGAGAGGCTTTGCTGACGCTGAGCTGAAAAGTTGATCAGAGCAGTCGGAGTACATGTGAGGATGGTTAAACCACACACTGACCTTCTCCATCTCCTCCCAGTTGTAGTTATTGTTGCCGACCACCATGGCCATCAGCTCGGAGGGCTGGAACAGAGACAGGATCTCACCACCGCACACCTTCAGGAAACCAGCGGAGAAGGCAGAGTACTGCTCCCCCACGGAGTCTGAGAACACGTAGCGCAGGTAGGCCTCCACAAACTCCTTCCTGAAACACACACACACACACACACACACGTGCACAAATAGGTTCAGTAAACATGCAGAAAATGAGCACATTTATTCAGATGTCAAAGTGGGACTATAAACACTCTCTTCCTCCCTCATTGTGTCTGAATCCGAGTGTGTTCATTGTCTGAGCCGTCTGTTCAAAGCTTGTTTTGGTTTGTTTCTTGAAACCTGCTTGGAACTAATCAACGTCCTCTTCATCCAGCCCGCTCTAATTTTGTTTACACCTCTGTGAGGTCTTAGCGCAGAAGTTGCTTAGGTAGATTAAACCTCTAATCTCTTCATCTGTGCTGGAGCCACCTGTGAGTGCGTCAATATATGTGTAAATACTAAAACAGATTTGTTTTCACTGTGCCAAGCTAAACTACAGAAGCAGGACACAAAATCCTCTGAAAGACTTATATTTAAAACAGAGTTCCTACCATTTATCTATTTTAAGACCTCTACAGCGTGGTTTAGATGTTGAAATGAATGCTTAAAAGTAAAATTACTGTACTGAAGGAGAGGAATGTGCAGCTTCAACATTATTTTTAAATTTAGGAAACCAATGGAAAGCTTGGCTGAGCAACTGCTGCACTAAAGTCAGCGATAGACATCCATGCATTTATCAAACATGTCAAAGACAAAAGGGAGAAGAAAGCAGAACATATTCGTCACTTTCCATCACTATTCAAAGTCAGACTTAAGTCTGATTGAGATGTTTTGTCATGTCCTTTGAACAGGCTGTTCAGAAACCCTCCAGTGTGGCTGAATTAAAACAGTTCTGCAAAGAGGAGTGGGACAAAATCCCTCCACAGTGATGTGAAACACTCACTGCCAGTAATTACAAACACTTGATTGCACAAGCGTTAATAACTATTAACTGGTAACACAACTAGTTATTGGTTTTAGGGAGCAATTAGGTTTTAAGAACTTTTTTCCCCGTAATAAATAAATTTTATATTCACTCAGGCTATCTTTGTCTAAGACATGTACTCAGCTACAACAACAGGAAACCCCAAGCCAACCACACACAGCGCATAACAGCATCTTAATAGATTCAAAATAACAGGTTAAAAATCCCAAAGTGAATCAGATGTTGGTGATTCAGAAGAAACCAGTTACTTTAACTCAAACGTTCAGGAAAGCGCAATCCTCGAGCAATCATCCAAGAAAGAAGAAAAGGAGAGAAGCCAGATTTTTAAAACCTTTTTCCCCGATCACACACACAGAAAGCAATGATGTCGTTTCATTTAGAAAGCGAGGACTCTGTGTAGCAGCTGCTGCCACAAACCCCCGTTCAAACAGGGAAAGTACCAACAGAAGGACCAACATGCTCCTGAAATTTGAGAGAAATACAAAAGCAGGTCTTCTCATATAGGAAACAGCGCGCACACACGCACACACACACACACAACTGCTTCACGTCAACAAGCTAATAAATACAGGCTTCAGACCAATGCTACAGTCTTCCCAGCCAAGCAAGTCACACCCACAGAGGTCACAAAGCCCTGCAAACACCAAACTTTGTCTTACACAACACAAAACAAAACAAAAACAAAGGCAGGATTCATCAGTAACCTTCAGTATCAAACTAAAACATGTGCGGTATGAGATGCTGCTTTAACACCACAATCTAATATTCCTCTTGTTATAGTTCCATATCGGAGTGTCGAAGGGATTTTGGAGAAACAATTTGTGTTACTGCTGCTCTCGCCATCTGTTCAGCACCAGCAGCCAGACATGTTGACACCGCCCGCCCCCAAACGCTCTCTCTCTGAGGACTCCTTCACATAACGCTGTAATCAGTGCCACTGGCACAAGGACAGCAGCTAGAAATGAGGCGCAATAGCACGGCGTGAGTGAATCTAAAAAACTGTGTCTGTGTGTTCAGCACAGATCATGGCCTTCAGCTCCAACAATGGGACACAAGCTGCTGGCTCTATGAGCGCATTATAATCTCTGTGCAGGGAAAAAAATAAATAAGTAAAATCTCACAGTCATTGCTTCTTCCTTCAGAGAGGACAGAGCGTATAGCATTGAAAAAATGGAAAAGTTCATGAAATTAAACCTAATCTGGTAAATGGGCTGATTCTTATATAGAGCTTTTCTACTCTGAGAACTCAAAGTGCTTTTTATACAGCTTCACTCATTCACACCCATTCACACAAGCACTTTTGTCTATGCTTTTCCTATCCAAGTGCGTCCAACATTGACACACATTCACATTCCTATGGATGCATGGGAGAGCAACTTGGGGTTAGTATCTTGCCCAAGTATATGTGACTGGAGCAGACAGGGATTGAACCACCAACCTTCCGATTAGTAGGTGACCTGCTCTACCTCCTGAAATACTGACTGAAATGTGCTGAAAAGTCAGCTTAAATTTTCAGTGTGTGTTTTTTTGATTTGTCGAGTCACCAAACCTGTTGTTTTTGTCCACAGCGACGCTCTCTCCTCCGGGAATCAGCTCCTTCACTTCTGTCATCCCATAGTTCTCCCTGGTGATCTAAGACATGAGCACAACAAACAGACTCAATGTGGAGTTTTTTTACATTGCAAAAATGCACAAGCCGCACGGGATAATTGGAGCTTTATTCTTTAACATTTTAAAGCTAAAGAAGTCCTGTGATGCTCCAGTTTTGTTTTGGTTTTTTTCCAAACACCAAAACCAACTGTCAGCTAAACCCAGACACACACACATATTTTCCTCTGCAGTCAAAGACTGTTTTAGGCCCTTCTTCTGTATCACAGACCTTTACAACCAAGGATCCCTGAACATGTGCTATACTTCATTTTCAGTCAACCCCACATTGTAGAAGCCAGGGGATCAATTCAATTCAGTTCTGTCTTATTTATATAGCACCAAATCAGTTGTCTCAAGGCTCTTTATATTGTAAGGTAAAGACCCTAGTGCCTGTGTGGCACATAGATTAAAATGTATCAGTAAATCAATTACAGAGACTCCTGATCCGAACTTGTTATGTATATAAAGCACACATGTCCAAAATATCAATTTCTTCCATTCTAACCTCTCCATCACCACCATGAGGGAGACCAAAGAGCCATCAAAGGACATCAGAGACAAGATTGTAGACCTGCACAAGGCTGGAATGGGCCACAAGACCATTAGCAAGAAGCTTGGAGAAAAGGTGACAATGCTGGTGTGATTATTTGGAAATGCAAGAAATCTAAAATGATCACCATGAAAAGCCTGCCCTATGGGATGAGGGTGATGCATCACCCCAAAACTCCCAGACAGGACCAAGAACACCATTGGAAATATGCTACGCTGTAATGGACCAAAAATCTTTCACCACCTACGAAGTGTTCAAGATGGCACATTGGGAGAAACCAAAAATCAGACTCTTTTTTTTTTTTTTTTTTTTTGTCTGTCCCATTTGGTTCTTAAGCCGTCAGAATTGTTGTCTGAAGACCAACAAGGATACCAAATGGATTTATTTTGCCAAATGGATCATCATGGCATTGCCGTACTGGTCCATTTGATCAAACTTTGTTGTTATTATTTATTTTATTTTCAGTTGTTACAGATGGGACAGACATGACTGGGGGATAGGAAAGGGAGAAAGAAAGAGAGGAAGGAAAAGAAAAACAGAAGGGAAAAGGGACAGTGAGAAAGGGCACTTACAAAGACAAAGAGAAAGGAAAAAAAAAAAAATCTCCTGGATCACCTGTTGAGAGAAAAAGAAGAGAAGACAAGCAAAAAAAAACCAAACAAAAACAAAGCAACATACTAAACACAACACCATCACGTTAATCTAGCTGAGTGTGAACAGCAGTAAATACTAAATATTGAAAGTTGTTGTGCAGCACGCAGGACAGACAGCGCACAATGTGCTTTGAAGTAGCAGCTAAGAAAGGTGTAGTTTATGTCTCACGAACAGTGAACACCCGTGTGCACACCTGTGTGGATCAACGCGCTTGTATACAAAAGGTTTTCCCATGTAACGGTCTGCTAGAGGGTGTGGAGGCCCATAGCCCGTCCCCAGGGTATGAAGCAGGCATGGAGGAGATCCAGGCTCCAGACATCCAGAGGACCCAGAGTGCGAGAGCCCAAGGAGCACCACGGAGGGGCATCCGTGCCACCTTCCTGGGAAGGGCTGAGGAGATCCCCAGATGAGGGGTCACCCAGTAGCCACGGAGCAGAAGCCAGAGGGGCTGCACCGGCGTGCCCGCCGGCTCTGCCGGCAGCCAGCTGTGCCAGAGTGAACCGAGTTGCAGGCCCGAGGCCGGAGGCCGAGGCCCCCTTGCCCCGGAAGAGGCCTGACCGAGCGACAGGCACCAGGCCCCGCCAAGTAGCCACCGGGAGTGAGCTGGTGCATACCTGAGCGCCCAGCCCGGACACCAAGAACCACCAATGCACCAACCCCTGAGGGCATCAGTTACCAGCAGGGAGTGTGGTGAGGGGAGATAGGCCTCCACACTTGGAGGCCTGGGAGTACCCAGGGAGGTGGAGTCTAAGACCCGACCTGACATATAGACACAGACAAACAGGCACACACAGACATAAACATGCTTTCCCACCCTCATGCACACATATACAAACACTCAGCACTCACCCAACGTAGGGATAGACATACATAGACATGTACACACAATCATACTCCCCAAACATACTCTATGCCCTGAGTCCAGGTACCCTCGCCCCCAGAGGGGAAACGGCACCAGACCCAAGAGATGTGACCCTTTCCCCGGGGTGGAGGCAAGCAGACCGCCCAGGCTCCGCAGCAGCAGGGAGGCCAATCGGACAGCCAACACCTCCTCCCAGCCCCCGCCCGATGGCTAGTAGAGAACGGGGGTGTGTGAAGACCCCATACCTCCCTCCTCCCGCTCATGTGTGTTGTTGCTGCGTGTTGTTCTAAAGTGCATTTAAAACAAGGAGGGCATGGTGCTGCTGCCAGAGAGCAGCAGGTGTTAGCACGGCCCCTCCCGAGAACCCTCAATGTCTACATGGATTTAAAATTGAGAGGTGGGCACCGGCGCCAGAGGTAGGGTTGAATACACAGACCGTCCTCTGGGCGCCCGTTAACGTGGTCACCCTCAAGGCCCTATATATATATATATGTGTGTGTGTGTGTTATGAGAGTGTGAATAATGTGGATGTCTAAGTTGTGAAATAAAATTGAGGCGCAGGTGGCCAGAAGGGGACAGAGGGGGGAATGCCTCCCCTGCACCCTGGTGACACACCCGCACCCCAAGGCCCTACCTGTCTGGGTGGGTGTGGTGGAGCGGGAAGAGGGAGGCAGCCGGGGATGGGGAGGAAAAGAAGGGAGGGGCAAGATGCCCCTCCTTAGGGCCAGCTCCCCGGCTGACCCCAGTAGGCACCCCCGTCCTCTAGTACCCACCAAAAATCAGACTCTTTAACATCAACTTGACTTGAAATAAGAGATTCTCTGAGTATGAACACCATCCACATAGTCAAGCAGGGATGCAAAACCATTGTGCTTTGGGGCTGTTTTTCTGCTAAGGACAGGACGACTTCAACACAATAAGGGGCCACAGTGGCCATGTAACGTAAAATATAGCCTCTATCCCTCAGCCAGAACACTGAAGATGGGTCATGGATGGGTCTTCCAGCACGACAATGACCCAAAAAATACCACCAAGGCGGCAAAAGAGGCTAAAGAAGAAGCACATTAAGGCGAGCCTCCAGACCTCAGTTGTGTAGAAAATCTGTGGAAGGAGCAACTACAAGAAACATTTACCGCTCTGCTCACCAACAAGGGTTTCTCCACCAGGTACTGAGTCATGTTTTGCTTGGGGTTCACTCAGTGACATGCAAATCAATTTATAACTTTTATGTAACGTGCTGTTTTTGGATCAAAGTAATAAATTTAACAGGGGATCAAATAATTATTTCCCGCACTGCATCAGTGTTCAGGTCAACTCATAAAACATCAGCTAAGTTAGCAACAACAATGTTAAATTGGCCACAGGTGTGATGGTGAGTGTGAGTGGTTTTCTGTCACTCTCGGGGCGATCGTGGCTCAAGAGTTGGGAGCTCGCCTTGTAATCGGAAGATTACAAGGCCTTGTAAGCCGCCTTGTAAGCCGGCTCGAGCCCCGGCTTGGACAGTCTCGGTCGTTGTGTCCTTGGGCAAGACACTTCACCCGTTGCCTACTGGTGGTGGTCAGAGGGCCCGGTGGCGCCAGTGTCCGGCAGCCTCGCCTCTGTCAGTGCACCCCAGGGTGGCTGTGGCTACAACGTAGCTTGTCATCACCAGTGTGTGAATGTGTGCGTGAATGGGTGGATGTGTAAAGCGCTTTGGGGTCCTTAGGGACTAGTAAAGCGCTATACAAATACAGGCCATTTACCACTTACCATTCTTTGTTAGCCCCGCAATACACTGGTGACCTGTCTAGGGTCTAACCCCTCCTTTCACCCTATGACAGCTGGGATACCGACAGCCCGCATTAATGGACAAATTAAGTAAGAATGAACGGTCGTGAGTCATTCTGTAACGTAGAACTTCAAGGAACATATTAACAATAAACAAAATAAAGAATAACACCAGCCTTTTTCACACACGTGGCATAAAAATCAACAAATAAAAAGTTACACTTACAGCAAAGTTGAGAAGAAACGTCTCCTCCACGTCACTTCCTTCATAGTCTAAAAGCTGTTGTAAACTCCTGCAGAAACAAAGAAATCAACTCATAAAAACCAACACAGAAAACTCAAACTGTCATTTGATGAGCAGACAGAAGCAAAACAAGGAAAGTTAAAACTGTATTATGGTGTTACACACAGTGTTATAGTCACTGCTGAGAGCTGTAGTAATACAGAACATGTCAGTAACACCTGCAGCTCTGTGGTGTTATACTTGTATTTAACTCTCAACTCTATCCACATTTGACCTTTACATTGAAAAACCAGGGATCAGCTGTGCTGCTCCAGCTGCTCCGTAGATCAAACAAATCATGAACACAGGCTCTGTCAGATTAGAGGTGAATTATTAATAATAGGAAATGACTCACAGGGAGTGTTGTGTTAGTTTTCCTGAAAAGAAAATGCTAGATGTTTTAACCACCAATAACAGGAAGGACAAACAGGCTGCCAAAGGAAATACTAATTAGTCAAAGGGGATATATTATTATTGTTTTGCAATTTGACCCGAGTTACTTGGCTGAGGTCACAGTACAAAGAAAATATCAAACAATGTTTTATCAGAAACCAGAGCTGGTGTCTGCTTCTTATCTGTGTGATGTCTCCACTCTGCTGCCTTTAGCCTATTGAAGCTGAACGGCTCAGAAAGAAAGACAAAATAATAAGAACAAACATTTTAAGATGTAGTGTCCTTTAAGATGGTGTTGTCTCGAGAGCAACAGGCTGCTGCAGCCCGTACTTATCTGTAATCACATTCAATGGATAATCGCGAAATCAATAGTTGACTGGAGACAATTAGGCTGAACGGAAATGCTGACCGTTCCTGCTCTAAATTCAATGAAGTGGCAAACAATCTCACTGCTACTCTGAAAAGCAAAAACACTGGTTATGTAAACAAGTGGCACATGGATTTGGCATCCGGGTGCAGATTTGATCATAACCCAATGAAGGTAAACATCCTTCTAAAGGAGGACTATTTCAAGTCGCTGGCCCAAGGCTGAGATATCATCATCACTTTACTCTGACAGCCCTGGTTGTCCAGACTTTCTTCTCTTCTTGCTAATAGGTTAAAATTAATGGAGTCATAATCTTTTTTTATTCCAGGCATTTTTTTTTTTTTTAAATCATTGCACCAATTTATTTCTTTGTTTCTGTGGGACAGTAAAGCCCCCAGATTGGGACTTTCTTTATTAGAACAATTTACATGTTTTATATATCGGTCTTCACATATTCATACATTTACCGACTGGCTTCACTCGCCTGAGTTACTATGGTGTAGACTTGAGATTCAATCTCGCTCATCCTTTTCTTCACCTGCCTCTCTAATCTACTCTCCATCACCTATTAGGGCAAGATTTATTAAACAGAGCAAAACAGTGTCTGAGTGCATTCACCAAATAGTGCTAACAGGTGTGGTTAGTTTTACGGGTGATTTAGAAAAAGAAAAAAAAAAAACCAAAACTGTAAACTTCGTGCTTGATTTAAATATTCTCCTCCCTATATTTTGCACCTTAACTCCCAGAAATACAAATGCTACACAGTCAGTCGCAAAAATCCCTCTTACGCACCATCTTAGGATTCGGTCTCAGTTTGAAGTCTCATTTTAAGTTTCTGTCTGCCTCTACTACGATGCCGTTATTGAAAAAAATCCTGTGTTTGCCCTGTGCTCTTACTTATGCCTCCCATCTTCTGTGACATAATCGAGGCATTCAAGTTATTTTATTGTCCCATTTATTTCAATATTTTCGGATTAGATTCTGTGCCAGGTTACAACTTACACTGTTTAAGATATAGAATCCACTTTTCAAGGTCTTATTTATCAAGAATTTATCCCAACATTATAGACCAATGTGCCAGATGTCATGCCTCACCTTGTTTTTCTTTTGCCTCAGAGTGCATAATTTTTTTATGGAAGGTTTTAGGAACCCAATAACAAACTGACCGCTGCCATTGCTATATTTGGGGGTTCCACTTGTTCCCCAAACATTCCTTGCTTGCATGCAAACATCGCTTTTGGTGATATCTTTCTTCCTATTGTTTGTGTAGGTCCTCAGTCATTCAGGTCGTGGTAGTTGAAGGATCTTGAAAAAGAACTTGACTTGAGTTTTGAAGACCTCTCATCTAAGAGGTTTCTTCAGTTGCGTGCTATTCCTCTGGAAGTCCACTAATCCCACAGTTATCTCTCTTTATGCTTTAAGGATGTCATGTCATTTCTTCAAAATTAAAGGCTGTTCTGCTAAGTTTGATCAAAAATGGAACTATTTCATTCATTATTTCAAGTCTTTACCAACTCCGAGTACAGATTAACCCTTAGATATAAATATATATATAGATTAAAAAAATGAATTAAAAATAAATAGTGAGTTGCAAGGTGCAATGTTTACCGGGCTTCAGTGGGTGAGAGCTCTTTGAAGTCCTCCAGCGTGGGTGACACCTCGAGCAGCTTCTTGTAGAGAGCCAGGGGGAAGTGGAGGTCCACCACTGTGGCGTTATAGATGGCCAGACCGCAGATGATCCCGATCAGGTGGAACCAGTTCTGCTCTACAAAACACTGGAGATTCACACAGAAACATTATTTTCCTGTTGCCTTTCTTTTACCACTTCTCTGTGGCTGAAATCTGAGCAGATTCTTTGGCGGCATCGTGTCAGCTGGCTCAGCGTAACTCGACAATTTCTCACATCCCACGAGCTGAAAAATGTTATATGGTACACCAGCAGTAAATTCACACTTACAGCACTATACAAATATGAAAAAGGTACCTTTCTTCTTAACGCTAAGGTATCAGAGCTTCGAGGTAAATATGCTATCATATGGATAGAATAAAGCCAAAATATGGAGATTAAAGTTGTCATTTAAAGTCAAACAAAGCTTCTATTACCTTCACAAAACTGTGTAGATGAGTTAGTGAAATCACACTTAAAAATCAGTTTAAGTAAAATTGTTTGTGTTTGTGTGCTAAAGGGGAATTTTTTTGATAAGGATGCTGAAGAGAAGGGAAAACAAACATAAAACTTGGAAGAGTTAGCCAGATTTGTACAAAATGAAAAAACTGGCAATGGACAGATGTGAGGATGTCAATGGTTACACCCTCGTGTAAGAAAGAGATTGTATGTTGCATCTCAAGGCACAAAAACACAAGACAGCTGATCACGCACTCATCTACACAAGGCATTCTGTAGAGGGTATGGCAGCCGTGACAGTTGTTTGAATTGAAACAAACAACTGGTCAGTAGATCACCAGTGGGCTTCGTCCAATGATCACTAAGTATTTGCCTACAAATACACCAACCATTAACCTACCGACTAGTTGAGATATTTTGGAACAACATGGTGGACCCTGAAACCAACAACACCACCCCTCGAGTGCAACTCGCCACACCAGATCATCTTCCTCCATCTCACTCTATCCCTGACATCCTCCTCTGTCACTCCAACCCTCTGCATGTCCTCCTTCACTACATCCATGAATCTTCTCTGTGGTCTTCCTCTTTTCCTCCTCTCTGGCAGCTCCATCTTTAACATCCTTTTTCCAATATTCACTGTCCCTGCTCTGCACATGTCCAAACCATCTCTTTGGTGTACTCATTTCTAATCATGTCCTTCTGTCTCACTCTAAAAGAAAATCTTCTAGATTACCACTATGGCTGCAACTGTGTGTTGTAATTATGTGCCTGAAAATGAATCTTGGACTATATAAAATAAATGCTACTCTCATGCAAATACCTTTTACTTTTTTACTTAATAATTTTACAAAGAGTTGGTTTAAAAAAGGGGGGAGGGGAGATTCTGACCTTAATTTGAATGACAGAGAGGTGACTGACTGAACAGAGCTAATATTATGTTGTGTCCAATCTCAGTCAGTATGACGGTCAAGGCTGAGGGACGAGCTCCCTTATAGAGGTGAGTGTTTTGTAAACCTTAGTGTTCCCACTGACATACAGCATCTCTGTGTATGACTGCAGAAACAGCAGCTCTTCGTCTTAGAAAACACAGCAGCAGGTCAAACAACTGCCAGTCCACATTCGGGTAATCCATTATAGGCTGACTGCTCTTTAGTCCAAAAAAAAAAAAAAAAAAACCAGACAAAAGAAAGCTGAAAGGCTTCGAACTAAAAGGAAAAGGTCAGTGGATTTATTGAAACATTGAAATCTCTTTTTGAGCAACAGATACGGCTCCAACATTATCTCCAAGGGGCGAATTAGGCTGGAGCCCACACTCCTTTTCTTTGACTTCACTGAACAGCAGATAAATGCACAAGAGGCTTCAAACCTAAAGCAAGGCTGAGTGCAATTTACACACACAGCACAGGAGCAGTATGCTTACTAATTACTTAAATCTTCTTTCTTTTCTGACGTCACTGAGTTCTCACAATATCATTATTAGCCTAAACGCTTTACTTCCCAGAAAACAGCTGAGCTAAAAGCCAACAGCACAGGCTGCTTATTGTCAGCAAGTCCTAATATGTTTCAGTCTGCAGAGTCACAGTATTTTCCTTTTTCTTTCAGAGGTAGAAAAAGTGGACCAGTGTATGCAGCTTTCAGCTTTGTGACTGAAATGCAGTAACCCCTGTAAAGCATGGATTAGCTGTGCTACACTGTTGTGCATTAGGAATTAACAGATGATTTTAGTTCATATCCAAAGTTACTTAAACAGTGTGTGTTTCTAAATTATTAAATAAATAAGCTGTCTCTGATGTTTTAAAACACAGTCTCCGGATTAAGTATCATTTTGCTTCTGGATAACCATCTCAAAAGATGAAGTTTCCTATTTGAAGACATTGCAACTACTCATTCATTAAAACCTGTTCACAGCAGGTGCAGCAGTTGGAAAAGAGCTTCGTGTTTAACTGTCTGCAGCAGTGTGGCTCACCGTAATGTTTCAAGTTGAAGGTAATATGCTAAAAGTAGACTTAATTATATTTAAATATACTCGATAAATACTTTAACATACTAATTCCACTGTCTGTTAACTGTCAACCAGGGACACTCACTTTATCTGAGAACCAGAGCAGGTTGGACTCTTTGTAATGAGTGAACATCCCGTACACGGGATCCATCAGCTCCTTCAACAGCAGCAGGAAGAACTCTTTAGTTACGCCGCCTGCGTCTACGGCCTCCTCTCCATCAAAGATCACCTGGAGGGAGGAAGAAGCAGATGAGCAAGGCCGACATACAGTCCAGAGAAAAACAAATCTTCGCTTTGTCCAAGTTACGCCTCCGGTGAGGGCAGCCTCTCACCTTGAGTGGTTTCTTGAGGTCCACGTCAGAGTACATGGTGAGCTCGCGTAGTGTGTCGCTTACTAAATGGCTCCTGCGCACATGGAGCACCAGGTAAGGGTTCCTAGCGAGGTGGGGTTCCAGTGTGAGCAGCATAAAGACATTGTGTAGGTTTGCACCGCTTACTGCCATCTTAGTAACGGACACAGGTGGAGAGAAATGGATAAAACAATGTTCACATGAGAACGAGAACAATTAAGAAACATTTGCTGACACAAACGTCTGTCAGCAGCGAGTACCTGCATTTGCAGTTCAGCATCAGTTTGCAGCATGGTTGTCTTGGCTTTTGCGTTCAGTATGAACGGGTAGGCACATAGGTTTACTGAGGGAAAGTCACTCTGCAGGGAAAACAGAACGAATGCTTAATAAACCATCACCATTTAAATGAACCACATTTACCTATTATGCTTAATAACTGAGTCTTTAATTCAACTACCTGTGAAGGGGATGATCCCACTTTCTAAAAATCAGAAAGAAAGAAAAGTCATCTGATCAAACCTGACACTTGAAAAATAAAAAAACATTTAAAAGTAGAAACGTAGAGATTTTTAACTTCCTTCCAGTGTCCGAGCGTTGTTTATGAAGCGAGTGGGCAGCAAGAAGAGACAAACAGACCTGACAAACACAGATGCCTTCCACGGGCATTCACAAATAACTCCACACTCGAGCAGTGAAACCTTTCCCAAACTCAGTACTCACAATCTCAGCTTTACTCAGAAACCATTTGAGGTAGTCTTCCTGGATGTCCACGAGGCTGGTGATGTCTGGGATGTAAAAGCGGTTGTACTCCACATGTTGTGCCTTCAAGTTTACCTGGTAACATGGAACAAAAACCTGGCTGATCTCCAGGAAATGTCACGGTACACAGCAGACTACAGATTACTGGGAACCATCTGACCGTGACACAAACACTTCCTTCTTGGATTGTATTGCCGAACAAGCACAGCTGAGAACAGCGAGTGTCGTTTGTGGATACCTTGTGGAGCTTTTCCAGCAGCCGAAGAGTGGCAAGAAAATAGTTCTCATAGAACATGGGCACGAGGACCGTCTTGCCTCCTGTTAGCATAAAGACAACAATGCTCTTGTACATGTCGACCATTCGGGTGAACACGCTGCCGTCCACGAAACACCACCAGTTGTCTGCAGAGACACAAAAAGGAGAGGAAAATAAATTACCTCAACCAAATACACCATGATATTTAGTGGACTCAAGTAGCACTGAGGTTGGCAGTTTCTTTTATGATGTATCAGCATTTCAGGAATTACACAATAACAATGCTTCTGTTTTAGCACTTAAATAAACTCAAAGCCACTTCATTAGATACACCTGCTCAACCACTTGTTAACACAAATATCTTATTAGCCAACCACATGGCAGTAACTAAATGCATTTAAGGATGTACACAAGTCCAAACTGAGCACTGAATGGGGAAGAAAGATGATTTAAGTGACTCTGGACGTGGCGTGGTTGTTGGTGCTAGAAACCATCCACTGAGCAGCAGTTCTCTGGGTGAAAATGTTTTGTTGCCAAAGACCAAGGAGCAGAATGGCAAGACTGCTTCGAGCTGACAATAAGGGAACAGGAACTCAAATAACCACTCATTACAACCAAGGTATGCAAAAAGCATCAAACTCACAATATGTCAGACCTGGAAGAAAATGGGCTACAACACCAGAAGAACACACCAGGTGCTACTCATGAGAGTTAAGAACAGGAAATTGAGACCACAGTTCACACAGGCTCAGACATGTTGCCTGGCCTGATGAATCTCCATTTCTGGTGTGACATTCAGATGGTAGGGTTCAAATTTGGCATGAACAACATGAAATCGTGGCTCCATCCTGCCTTGCATTGACAGTTCAGGCTGGTGGTGTGGGGCACATTTTCTTGGCACACTGTGGGACAGTTAGCACCATTTGAGCATAATTTAAAGCCCACAGCATACCTGAATATTGTTGCTGATAATGTCCATTCCTTTATGACAGTGTACTGTCCCTTTTGAGGAAGCAGCAGGATAACACATCACGTCACAAATGTCAAATCATCTCAGGCTGATTTTCTGATCGTAGCAGTGAGTTCACTGTACTCAAATGGACTCCACAGTCCAAATCACAGAGCACATTTGCAATGTGATGGAATGAGAGATTTGCATCATGGACAAATCTGCAGAAACTGTGTGACATTACCGTGTCAATAAGGACCAAAATCTGAGGAATGTTTCCAGCACCTTGTTAAATCGATGCCATGAAGAATTAAAACAGTTCTGATAGCAAAAAGGGGTCTAAGGTGTAACTAATAAAATGGCCAGTGAAAGTATGTTTGTGTGGTGTAGACCAGACATGCATGAACAGTTTTGGTAAATCTGGGATTTACTTTACGCAGCAGTCAGTCACATGTGCAGAGGTGAACAAACTTTTCTTCAGAGCGCTTTTGTCACTTGTCTGTATTATTGCAGCAACACTGAATATCTTTGAAAGTGTTAACAAAATTTTATGAAATATCATCCAAATATTTAAAAAAATGCACGAAAGTAATTTTCAGGACCCACCAAGAAAAAAAACAAACATTATTATTAAACTGATTTATGTGGCCATAGAGTGAAGACTAAACTAGCAGACCAGCTAGTAACTGACCTTTACCTCTGTTAAAACCCCTAGTTTTCCTCAAATATCAATAGTGAGTTCAAAAATCCATATCAGCCAGGCTCTAATGTTTGAAGATGCTGTGAGAATATTGTTGTCCTGGTGGTGTTTTTTATCTCTTGCTGACGAAGCACACGTAGCACAGATATGGACAAGGATACCGACATATTCTAAACATCAGCGTAAGCTTAACATGGTGGGACATAGCACAGAGTTGCTGAGCTTCACAGTTCTTAGTTATCTCCCAAAGTCAAATTTGAATGAAAAAATGTATTTAGTGCGGGCGTGCAAATGTGATACCCAATACTTTGCTGGGGTTGGCATCTAGCCGCAGAATAGCCATTGCTAGGGGTATAGTGAGGCGGACGTAGTTTTTGGAGTCCTGCAGGGCCGGGTACTCTGACAAGATGAGGTAGATCCTCATGGCCTCGACATCAGGAGGGGAGCGTGGCAGCTGAGGGATCAGCAGGCTCTCAAAACTCTTGGTGGCCTAAACAGGAGAGAGAGGACGCAGACATCGCACCCTCTGTTTAGTTACACAGCTCAGAGAAAGAAGATTCATGTTATGCAGTCAGAGAATTATTAGGATTTTACTGGATTTTTTTTAAAAAGCTGAATGTGATGGGATATTTTTATATTTCCTAACAAGCTTGATGAACGAGGAAGCAGCGATAAAATGTCAGTTGCTAAATTTTGCGAGAGGTTATTTAGTGGTTGGGGAAAGAGGCCTCAGCATGCATCAATCAGACTGAGGCCACTTCAGTCCTAAACATAACATTAGTGCGCCAATGTAAGGAGTTGTCATCCAGTTCTGCATTTTGTGCCATGGATCTGTGGCAGAACTTGATGTACTTTCAAAACATGGATTTTCTTTTTTTAAAAACATTTATTCCACCAAATGAATGGTTACAAAGCAAACCCTGCATGTATTAAACCTGCATCATTAAGGAGCCAAAACACGAAGCGTTTCAGATAAAAATCACTTTCTATCACATTCAGTGATACCAATTTCTATGAAAATCACTATGGATTTAGACATTGGTGACCTACATACAAACAATGAGGTTTTAATTTGGAGTGAGCAGCTGATTTTCAGCAGCAACATCTACAGCCAGAGGCACAGGGGTTCATTAGGATTCATGCAGAACTCCTTCAATTCCTGAGATTAACTGATTGCCACTAAATCTTTCACACCTCTCACCAGCTTTGTCTGGTGAGAGTTACGTTACATTCATTGCTTATGAATCCACTTAATGTGTAATAGCTTAAAAATTAGTTGATTAGGTGATTGAAGTAAACCAAAACTTGTATTCTATTTTCTTTATTCATGCTTCTGGTCAGATAAAGAAAGTCAGACAACAACAGAAGCCATTATCAAACACATGTACCACGTGTCCTTAGAGGCATACAGTAAACTGGGTTTGGAGGTTAGAAGGAGTACCTGCTCCATGAGTTCAGAGAAAGCTGGTTTGCTCAGAGTCTCAAACAGCATTCTGACAGAGTTGAGATCGATGCCTGGGATCTTTGGGTTGGTTTTGAAATGGGTATCATCACTGAGAGAAAGCAGATAAAGAAAGATATAAGTGAGATATAAGTGAGATCTCAGCAAAGACTAAAAGAAGCTCATATTCAGGGAATTCGTGATAAAGCTTTGATGGAAAGTTGCTTTGGATTAAACACAGGTCTACTCCAAGCTGACATCCAGCAGGTCAGCTGTGAGTCACCTTTAGATAGGTATGATAATACTCACTGCAATATAAGCAATGGTTAAGTATACACGCAGCCTAAATGTATTTAAGTCTATCCCTAAGCAGATCCCTTCTTCTGCCTGGGAGATGATGAGAGTGAGAACCAGTTGATAAGCACACTCACTGCTTCGCCTTAAACAACCCTCAACATATCACTGACACAGAGCATTAAAGATTTAGCTATCTCTAAATGCCATCTTCCTTCCCTATAGGCACAACAAGGCAAATACTGACTGACACAGTGGACTGATCCCTAACGGCAACTATTTACAGCACTCAGTCAGATCAGACGTGATCCTGTGGAGACTGTTTGTCAAAGAGCAAACACTGCTGCAGATGGTACAGCGGTTTGTGCTACAAAACTACTGAGAGTCACAGCAATGACCCATTAAAATCCGAGAACTCTCTGAGCTTAAAGCACCATCTGAGCAGTTTTGGGTCCCAACTGTGATGCTAATACTTCCTGTGCATGGATGTGCTCTGAACAACTGCAGCAAATCCCACAGCTGTACCCAATAAAAGGAGATACAAATACAGTTTTTATGGCTACATTTTTGTTGGGAAGGTTTTCATGTTATTAACTAAGCCAGCAACTAACATTTATTTCCATTTAGTCAGTCAGTTAGTACAAGTCTGTCCTCCTGTATTTGATATGCACTACTTACTTACTTTATGATGGATGTTACTATTTGTTTTACCTCCTGTGGCATTTCAGCTTTTGAAAGATTCATTTTTCACCCATGTGTCTGTGAGGCCTTTTTTTCCAACCCGGTGACCTCCACAGCTCATTCCAAGGACGTGATAAGTATCTGCTGATTAGTTTGTCCTACATACGTCATGACGTCAACACATAAGTTGATGGACTCGCACAGATCACGCTAACCAAACAGATAGCATCTTTCCCAAGCCTGACAATCAGCTGGATAAGATGATATGCATTGATTTGAGGGTATTTGACAGAGGAAGTAGATCTTCGTTTGTTGATCACACGGCATGCATTTCCTTACTTAACTTCATTTATGGCACACACCTGAAGGGCTTAAGAAGTTACTCTGTGATGAATCTGCACTAATAATACGCCTACAGATCCTTCTTTTTCTTTTTTTTAAACCTTTGTTGGGGAATGTGGTGCCCTTTTTTTTGTCCTAAAATACTGGGAGAGTTTCTGTGGCAAAATTCAGTGGAAAAACTGCAATTTTGATGTCGAGCGCGACTGCAGTTTGTGCCATCTGTCACCTGCCTGAACCAAGGCCAAAGATCCTGAGCATGTGCTGTGCTATTTTTGGCTCAGCACAGTAGCGATACAGACGTGGCACACGTGCAGCACATAATTGTACTAACTATTTTAAATATGCCGTGCCTGTCTAGTTTAAATCAGAGTCACATTTTCAACCTGTAGAAATCAAACACTTCTTCTAATAATAACACAGACAGTGACGGAGAACGAAGAATAAAATATCTGGTCATAACTTGTCATCCAGATGGTATGTATGCATCCAAGGTTTGTTTGGCAAATACTGACTAAATCCGGCACTATTAAGGTGGGAACTTAAACATTTTTATCACCTCTTAATTAATTATTTCAGCTCTTCTTTATACTATGGTGCTATACTTTGGTGCTATATCTTATTAACTGTTAAATGTTCGTTTCTTTTTTCCTCCTCAAGGTCACCACTGTCTTCTTTTTCTTAAAGGTGAAAATAAAATTACAAGTCTGACTTGTAAAAGCAGCAAAATATAATTTATATAAAGTGCTTTTTCTAAAGAAAAAATATCTTGTCTATGTAGATTCACTAATACTCTTAGCACTGTAAGCTTTTAGAAAAGCTCTTAGAAAAATGTAAGCTCAGTAGTGTTTTGTCTTCCACTGAAGGTTTTTGCATTAATACATGCAACCGTGCTCCAGTATACAACAAGTCCTGACTGCATTATTTGTGTATTTCTCATATTGACACAGGTGAGGTCTACGCACCTTTGGTCCAAGAAGCTGGCATTCCAGCACGCCGTCGAGGACAGCTGAACTATGACGTCACTGTAAACGAAACACGCGTTACAATGAAAATGTAACAAGGGGAGACTTTCCAATGATTAAAGTGAATTAAGCTCTGTGTGTATTTGTGTGAACCAATTATATTTGAGTCTACATTCTATCTTATAATCTAAAATATCTGACACAATACCCTTTTATCTTTGGCTTACTTTGTGACGCTAGAGTCTGTGTTGTACATCAGTTTCAGCCTCAACGAATTCAAACTTTCATAATTGATTGGTGAGAGACTTTTGCCAATATTAATCACTCTGAAGTCTTCCGAGGGGACAGAGGTCTGTAGAGGGGAAGACAGAGAACACATAACAGCACTGTTACAAACACGGAAGACTGTTTGCTTTGGTCCTTTGCAGTCTGTGCGGCAAAGTTTGATCTGGGTTGCGTCGACAAAATAAAGAGGCCACGCCTGAGATCGAAATGTTTTGCTTGGATTTGTAGCCGAGGCTAAGCGCTTTACATCTTTATCAGCCTACGTTCCTGACAGTTTGTTTGAAAATTGAATTTTCTTTTAACCAGATAAAGGCTCCATCAACTGAACTGGTTAAAGCTGAGACATTAACGCCACCCTGTGGTGAAACACTGAACCTAAGTAACACAGACATGATTGCTTGGAGTTTTTGGATGTGATTGCTTAGAATTATACAGCGTGCTGCAGGAAAACTAAGAAGCATATGTGTGTCACATTGCAATTTTTACTTTATGGTAATCTTTATGAAATCACATACCTGCTCATTAGAATACAATAAGAAACTATGGTCTCCTCCACAGATGATTTTGGTCACGGTATACTGTTTTGATTCTAATTAAGAAAAATAAAAAAAGAGAGAGACACTGGACATTTAATAACAGGGAATAAAATATATATATTTCATACTGTAAAGCACTTTAAATTGCATGTGTCTGAAATGATTCCTGACCTTGAGAATAAAGATGATAGACAGTAATGAAGGATAAAGAATAATACACTGTGGAAGCATAAAGCAATCATAAAGCAGTTGGCTCAAAAGCTCTTCTTTGTGCTATTTCAATTTGATATACATGGCAGAATACACTGTGTTCTTGTAGTCTCCTTACAATATTTTTTTTTTTAAATCTCTGCTGTGACTCACACCCCCTAGCCTACATTACAAGCAGATTGCAGGATGATTTCTGGTAAATCCAATAGAAGACACTGCTGTGGAAATACAAGCTGTTTCGGCTGAATACCAACTATACTCTTGGTTGTTTTGGCAACAGCAACTGCAGCCAAATCAGAAATACCTCCGCAAGACAGTGAAGCAGCAGAGTCTAGCTGGACACTAACAAAACCCACTGTATCGTTATCAGTCTGTTCTTTCTGTTTTAAGACTTTGCAAATTCTCTCAAAGTTCTCCATTGTCTTCAAGAAAAAAATCAGAAACAAGGTTCGCAGGACCATAATGGTTAGGCCAAATAAAACTAACATTCACAGCTGCCTTCCTGGATTTCCACTGCAGTTACCAGTAAAAGGCACAAACAGGAAACATGTCTAAAAAAAGTGAGAAGTGGGAATGAGGCACTTTTAAAAAGGCGTTCGGTCACAAGCATATAGGGACTGATCGGCAAGTCCACTGCTTACCTCTCCTATGGAATTTTCCAGTCAGGAAACTGGCCTTGACAGGAAATGGGCTTCTGGCATCCCCCAGTATTCCTGTTCCCAGCTGGCCATGGCTGTTACAACCAAACGCATATACCACGCCAGAGGAAGGCACGAACGCCAACGTGTGGTGCCTGGCAAAAGGAAAAACCACGATATGAAGAAATTCACCACTTTGATAGTTACACATTTACAGCATTAGATATGCAGTTAACATGATCAAAGGTACCTTACAGCTCTCTGATTTAACATGTTCAGTTTAGATCGGTTGTTTTTGCAGCAGATATTTTTTAATTATTACTAATGTTTATATTTTTTTAATTTGGATTCTCAAAGAGAAGTTTTGTTCTAACGGTCAAAAGAAATAACTGAGCAAAAAAAGATGTAACAAATGTCTGTGGCTGGAAGCAAAACAATCAAAGCTATTAACATCTAAGGGACAAGGTAACTTTCTATAAGTCTTTTCAGTATTCCTTTCCCATCAGGTGTGGAGAAAATACTAAGACAAAATAAACAAAAAACACACACCATACAAGAGAGTCAAAACTGCGGCTTTCTGAGAGTCAAAAAAAAAGTTTAGGCTTCATAAACATAGACTTTACTCCACTGTTGTTTTACTTGGTTGCATGAGATTGTATGGGTATAACCAACCAAAGTCCTCTATAGGTTTATCAGAGACAGTACCTGCCACAGGCGATTTGGGACACCTCAGTGCCCATGAGCTCCAGCACTCGTCTAGGTAAAAGTTCACTATTGGTGGAGCCGTGACCCAGCTGACCCCACGAGCCATCACCAAACGTAAACAAGCCGCCATCCTATCGGGAAGAGTAAACACACTGACTTTTTCCGTGCTTTTTTCCATTTAAGAGGGAAACTTTCTGCATAGTCTTGCACTAAAACACACGGCACACGTTAGGTGGTAGATTAAGATAAGATAGGATTAGGCCGTGTGGCTGGAATAAGACTCAGTTTTTAACTCTGTATTAACAGAGTGTTGTGTAAAATAATATAAATCTCTTGCACCAATTTTAATGGCAGCTAAACAAGAACGACCTAACAAAACAAGACTATATAATATCTGGTTGCATAATATCTGTTACTAGAAATGGCCAAAATTAAACATGCATATGTAAAGCATGTACAACACATCCATCCATCCATCCATCCATTCGCTTCCGCTTATCCTTTCCAGGGTCGCGGGGGGCGCTGGAGCCTATCCCAGCTGTCATAGGGCGAGAGGCGGGGTACACCCTGGACAGGTCGCCAGTCTGTCGCAGGGCCAACACACAGGGACAGACAACCATTCACGCTCACATTCACTCACACATTCACACCTAGTGACAATTTGGATTATCCAATTAACCTATCCCCTCAAACTGCATGTCTTTGGACGGTGGGAGGAAGCCGGAGTACCCGGAGGGAACCCACGCAAACACGGGGAGAACATGCAAACTCCACACAGAAAGACCCCGGCCTGATGGTGGAATTGAACTCAGGACCTTCTTGCTGTGCGGCAACAGTGCTAACCACCGTGCCACCGTGCTGCCAATGTACAACACAGTTAAGCATAAATCATACCTTTGTCAAGGCTGCTGTATGTTCATCTCCACAGCTGATGTAAACAACTTTCTGAGATCTCAAAAATTTGATGTGGCATGGGACGGCACGATCTGAGGAAGGCGACAACACATGAGCGAGTCCACACTGTTAAACAGATGAGTCCACTCACTCAAATTAAGAAGATGCTGGAAAACACTTAAACTTTTGCATTCTGATTTAGCACCATAATGGCAACTAAACTAAACGTGGATATGTTAATTAACTAAATTATTAAATTATTTAATATTGAGGATCATTTCCATGAAATGTTAATAAATAGATCGCTTCTCCAAAATGGTGACCTCTAACTACTCATAAAACAAAAAATGAGCGTGGTCAAGTACGTTGCCATTGTTCCACAGACTTTCTTATTACTTCCTGTCAGTACACTGAGGCCAGTCTTTTACTTCTGTCTGTAAATTTCCCCCATTTGACCATGTAATACAGTCAGTTCAATCATTTCTCTTACAGCTCATATCGGTTTGAGGTCTGGACTTTGTCTGGACCATTGCAACACACTGACTCTTTTCTCTTTCAGTCGTTCTGCGGTAGATTTGCTGCTGTTGTCCTGTGGCCTGACCCAGTACTGGCCAAACTTTAAATGTCGGGTAGACATCTAAAGTTTGACTCTACAACACTTTGGTATCCAGAGGAGTTCACGGTCAACTCCATGACTCCAAGGTGCCCAAATCATCACCCCTCCACCATCATGCTGACAGATGGTATGAGGTGTTTATGCTGACATGCTGTGTTTAATTTTTCCCCACATGGTGCTGTGCATTATAGCCAAACATCTACACGTTGGCATAATGATAAATGGTAAATGAACTAGTTCTTATATAGTGCTTTTCTACTCTACCTGACCACTAAAGCACTTTATACAACATGCCTCATTCACACATTCACATCCATTCTATGCTTAAGTGCTTTCTATGTGGCATTCACAGACACTCACAATCAAAATAGAAGCTTCCTATTAGTAGATGACCTGCTCTACCTCCTAAACTACAGCCACCCCAATGGCCTCATCTGTCCAAAGGACTTTATTCAAGAAGTCTTGCAATTTTCTCACATGCAACTTTTCAAACCTAAGCTGTGCGGTCATGTTATTTTTAGAGAGAACAGGCTTCCTCCTGGTAACCCTTCCAAATAAGCCACACTTGTTCAGACCTTTTCTATTTTGTACCATCGTGAACTTTACCATTTAACCTGCTAACGGAGGCCTCTAGAGTCTGAGATGTAGCTGCTGGGTTTTTTGCAGTTTCTCTATGTATTGCTCAGTCTGATCTTGGGTGAATTTGCTGAGACGTCGTTTCCAGGGAAGATTGTGGCATTGCGTTAACACGTGAATGCTTCAGATCAGAAACTGCCAAAATGTCTGCTTTGATAGCGGTACTCACACTTGACAGTCATTAGTAATTATTAATAGTACTTAGCTGTTACTTAACCTCTAAAATATTATCAAAAGAGTACAGGTGTACTTAGTTTTTCACAATACCATGTGGAGTCCTGTGAAAACCTTTTTTTTTTCAAACGCAAATAAATTGATAAAAATGTGACACACAATATTACGTAAAGATTTATATAATTTGTATGAAGCTCTACACTCTGCATTATATCATTAACAGTCGCTGTTCTTTCCAACCAGGTGATTATTACCTTGTTTATCATTAAGGCCCAGTTGTCCAGCTCTGTTTTTGCCCCAGCCAAATACAGCTCCAGACAATGAGAGGGCAAAACTGTGGTCTCCTCCTGCCGTTATTTGTGCCAAAGGAATTCCTGCCAGAGACTTTAGAGGATGAGGGAACAGCTTGCTGGGCTCTCCTTTCCCCAACCCGAGCTGCCCGCTGGTGTTCTGGCCCCATGTGAACAGCTGGCCATCTGAGAGGAAAAACGCACATCATGAACTTTACCTTACATCAACACCAATAATGAACACAAAATACAGGGCAGATGTCTGTTTTATAGAGTGGCTATATTTAGAGCTGTTACAGGGTGTGGGTATTATTATGGCTATACCTACATATTGCCAAAACATCAACAACACCAAATGTTTTCATTTTATAGCTAAACTTAAATCAAGTCAAAGCTTACACCAAACATAAATAAATAAACAACTTTCCAGGCTGACACATAAATCACAGACCCCATTATCCTGTTAGTATTAATACATTAAGCTATGTGTGTTTAGCCCCAAGAAGCTGTGGTTCAACATCTGATCACATTTCTTTGGACAAAAAACACTCAATTTAACATCTCCCATAATGCAAAACCATTGCATTTTCTTAAACTATGCTCTCCTCCCTTTGCAATCACATATTTTAATGAAAATATTATGTCTCGAGTCCTAGTCATGCTAACCTTGATGCTGATGGTTGACACTTTGTTGTTCCATTGTTAAACACACACTTGTTCTTCATCATTACTGCCTGGTGATTGCTCGTAAAACAGCAAATGTGACCTTGACCATGTTCAAGTTTCACTCAGATCTGACCAATACTGTTAAAGGATTAACGCTTCTACTGAACTGTGGACGAGCGGACAGATGAGCTAAAATTTACATGAAGTGAAATTAAGAATTTATGAAGGTTTTCTGATGCCATACATTTCAGCTCAATTGGACACAGTTGGGATCCAATATTCATATTGTGAACAGTGATGAGGTGTTATAAAGAAATTGTCTTTCACACCTCTAGAAAGTGCGATGCAGTGCTGATTCCCACACATTACTTGAGAGATGCGATGGTCACACAGTCTTTTGACCAACCTAGGATACATTTAAAAAAAACAACAACATTTGTTTATCAAACCAAAAATACACATTAAAAACATTTCGTGTTTAAGTGGATGATGCATGAAAAGGCTGGAAATTCCAAATAATGCCAAACCTGTTGTCTATTGTCTTAGCTGATTATAGGCCAATCACAACCTTCTTAACCTGCCTTTCTCAAAAGAGTATTTGTAAAACAGCTAACTAATCATCTGCACAGAAATTGTACTGAGTTTCAGTCAGGTTTTAGAATTCATCAGATTATCAGATTACAGAGACAGCTTTAGTGTAGGTTACAAATGGTCTTCTTATGGCCTCTGACAGTAGATTCCTGTCTGTGCTTCTTCTAAACCTCAGTGCAATGAGGTTCGATGACCATAATTTAATTACAGCGATTAGAGCATGCTGTAGCTATTAAAGGTGGTTTGAATCTTATCTATCTAATAGACTTTTTACTTGCTATTTAACTTTTATTTATACAGGTAGCCCCATTGAGACCCAATGTCTCATTTACAAGAGAGACCTAATTCAGACAAACTTGTTAAAATTATAACACTTCAGTTTGTTCATGTTAATTGAAGTCCTCTTTACACACTAAGGTGAATTATGGAGTTCCACAGGGTTCCACGCTAGAACCAGTTCTGTTTATATTATACATGCTTCTCTTAGGCCAGGGGTGTTCAAATCCAGTCCTTATCATTAGAAGACAAAGCATACATTTTCACTCCTATGCAGAGGATGCCCAACTTTATCCATCCATGAAGCCAGAAAACACACACAACTTAGTGAAACTGCAGGAATCTCTGAAAGACAAAGACCTGGATGACCTATAATTTCTAAATTCCGCTACAAACTGAGGTTAGCGTACATGGCCCTAAAAAAAAATCTTAGAAATACGTTACTATATGCTTACTCTAAATGGGATTACCTTGGCCTCCAGTAACACTGTGAGGAACCTTGGAGTCATTTTGACCAGGATATGTTTTTCAATGCACACACTAAGCAAATATATAGAACTGCTTTCTTCCTTTTGTGCAATCTCTTTCTCAGAGTGATACTGAAAAACTAGTATTTATTACTTCTAGGATGCAGTATGGTAATTTTTGATGTCCTAAAAACTCACTGAAAAGCTTTCAGCTTATCCAAAATGCCGCAGCACGAGTACTGACAGGGACTAGAGAGAGCAGAGAGAGCATATTTCACCCATACTGGCTTCTCTTCACTGGCTCCCTTTTAAATCCATAATAATCGGGTCCCATTTTATGTTAAAGACCTCATAGTACCGCATCACCACAATAGAGCACTTTGCTCTCAGACTGCAGGCTTACTTTTAATTCCTAGAGTAGTTAAAGGTAGAATGGGAGGAAGAGCCGTCAGCTTTCAGGCCCCTCTTTTGTGGAACCAGCTTCTAGTTTGGATTTTGGAGACAGACACCCACTTTCCTTTTTTTAGGCTTAAAACTTAGCTTTTTAATCAAACTTATAGTTAGGGCTTGATCAGGTGACCCTGAATCCTCCCTTAGTTATGCTGCAATAGGCCTAGTCGGCTGGAGGCTTCCCATGATGTACTGAGTGTTTCTTCTTCACTCGCTTTTTTCCCTTACCATGTGTTTTTACACTAATCTTCATTAAATCATTAGTTATTAATAATTTCTTGCGCTCTTCCACAATGTGTCTTTCCTTCCCTTATCCCCAACTGATCGAGCCAGATGGCAGCCCCTCCATGAAGCTGCTTCTGCCTGAGGTTTCTTCCTGTTAAAAGGGGAGTTTTTCCTTCCCACTGTCACAAAAGCGCTTGCTCATAGGGGGTCATCTGATTATTGGGATTTTCACTGTATTATTGTAGGGTCTTTCTCTTACAATACAAAGTGTCTTGAGGCGTCTATTGTTGTGATTGGGTGCTATATAAATAAAACTACGTTGAACTGAATTATGAAAGGCTGCTGCATACAAAATACTATTAAACTATCTCGCTGAGTATATGTTTACATGGGGCTTTTTCTCTTCCACTATACCACTGAGGTCAGTCTGAGTAACCAATAGATTAACAAAGAAGATGTCACTGTAGTTTTTCTTTCTTTTTAATAATGATTTTGTGAGCATATAGATATAAATATATTTCTGATATATCTATTTAGTCTTAGTCTCTTTTGTCTGCTTTCTTCCCCTCATTAACTTTCAGTAAATTGTCTATTAGAAATAAAATTGTTTGTCAGGGCACTAACTGCTTATTCTAGAAAACATTTTGCAAACCACTTATTACAGTAAAATCCCATTTTCCATTTTCCCAGTATTTGCATGTGAAAGACTTGCAGGAAGTCTATGACTAACAGTTTTTAAATAGGCTCTGATAAACCTGTCTACGTCTGCACGCTCTATGGACACACTTAGCTGTGGCAGTTGCCAGATGTACACTGTATAAGTAGGATGATCTGATATTGTCGTGTTGGTGTTGTTCCCAGATCAACATAGTAAATGTTGTTCCAGGATCAACATTGCAAGTGACCAATCAGAATGTTGTGACGTTATTCTTTGGCGCGCCAAGCCATTCGTGCATTTATGAAATTCCAATGTTGCAAGGACAATATCAGTTCTGTTTAGCGTTTATTAAAGGGTTGGGGTTAGGGTCAGGGTCCGTTGATCGGCGGACAGAGGCGGTTTCTCGCAGCTTAAGTACAGTTTTTTGTTTTACGGCGGTTTTTCCCGAAGTCGCAAAAGTATGACGTCACAACATTCTGATTGGTCACTTCCAATGTTGATCCTGGAACAACATTTACTATGTTGATCTGGGAACAACACCAACACGACGATATCAGATCGTGCGTATAAGTAGGTTCTAGGCTGCAGGTAAGTACTGCAAGTTAGTGTAATTCTGTGTGGCCAGGCTAAACCCTTCTTCCTACAAACTACACGGGCACCTTGGAATTCGAACAGTCGTCTCTGTGGTCCCCAGTCCCAGCTGTCCCCCATCACCAGCTCCCCAGGCAAACAGTTGACCCTGTTCATTCACTGCCATCGAATGCCCCCGGCCACATGACACCATCGTAATCTTTTGGGTATCCAGAGCCCCAACAACCTCTGTGAAGAGATGACAGATCTACAGTAGAGGTCTTTTCATTACTTTTACTCTTTACCCATTTGTTTTTCAGTTATAAGTCTAAATATTTTAAACTACATGCTACTTATATAATAAGTATTTATTGTAAACAATAACACAATAAATCCAAGAAACACAATATACACATTTCTTTTGAAAATAGTATATTTTAACTGCACTGAGAAATGCTGTGTTGAAGCACGTGCAAAAAGGATATGTGTGGGCGAGACTTTGCAGTTGGTGTTGGTGGTATTCTGCTAAGGACCAGGTTAAACTAAGGGTTAGCTGCTTTAGACAAATTAAAAACACAAAATAGTTGATAATGTGGTTTCCAGTGAGGTAAGACTATAGCATTTAATCAACAGTCAACATTTTTTAAGCTTGTTAAAAAGATTAAATAACATAAACATAAAATGATAAAGGCCTTCTAACAAAAAAATTATTATGCCAAGTCAGCTCAGCTTGTTATACAACGTGTGAGATAACATCTCAGAATCTGTGCAGTGTATCTAATTAAAGATGTGGATGGACATAGCTCAAATAAATCTGTGTATGTTTTTTAAGGTCCAGCAATTCTTGTATTTGTTCAGGGCTGTTACAAGTTCACCCACATGCCAAAACAAAGAAGAAGTAGAACACATTTCCACCCACATAATACCAACACAGACCCATCATGTCTGCAGTCACTACATTGTAGGAATAATGCCCAAAATGTGGAAACAGGAATCCTTTCGGTTTCATGTCAAACTCACCTAATGATGCCCAATTCCAGCATACAGTCATGCGTTAAAAAAAACAAAACATGCTGCATTTACATGAGTGTCTGTGTCTGAGCTTTTCAAATCCCCAGTCATCCTGCTTCCACATCAGATAAAAACACAACAGCCACTGAACCTGCTAAGACTTGCAAAAGACATTTCACTGCATGCTCAACAAACTTCTTCAGTTACCTGGAGTTTTTCAGACGGTATACTGAGCAATGAGTTTAGGAGATGCTTCTACTATTATTACCGTACTAACAACTACAATTAGTGGAATTCAAAGTCTTTGTGACTAAGCATCAGGTTTTTTTTTCTCCAATATAAAATATTACTGGTGTCCACTAAAGAGCTTTTGGCTTATACCAAAGGAAAATAACCAGGTCTGTGACTTCTTTGAGTTTTTTGAAAGTGGAGTTTAATTTATTCCAGTTTAAAATGAATTATTATTAATCAAATGGCTGAGAAAAAAAACTCAATGAAATTCACAGATTTCTATTATTTGAGGTAAAGCATAAAACAGACTCTTTAACTCAATCAACTACGTGCAGACCAATCTTGCTTGTGTGCCTAATCACTCATCATAGATAAGTTTTAACCTTGGTTATGTGCAAATAAGCCAGCCAAACATCAGTAACAGCCCAGAATTTCACCATCAGCCCATGCCCATTTGTATAACTACTTTAACTGATTAACACTTTTATTTAAACGTAAAAGATGCAAAATAACAAGCTAGGTTTTTAATACATAACTCCACTATAGTTGGAGAACAGAATAAAATTTGACTTTTTTATTAGACCATCAGTTCACCTCCTGCCAGTGCAGCCAGAAAAATCAGGCAAAGACAAATCAGGCCAAATTCAGGCACATGCTCAAACATACTTGCTATGTTGTTCACCAGGGTGGTCCAATCTGGTGTTTCCAATTTAGCGCTTACCTGGGGAAATCCCTGCTTTGTCATGACCCAGCTGTCCACAGCTGTTAGAGCCACATGTGTACACACTGCCATCATGCATAAGAAACACAGAGTGTTGGCCTCCACAGCCGACCTCTTTCAATCCCCTGCCACTGAACACATGACAGTTCCTCGGCTCAAACACAGGGTTCTTCTCCACACCAATACCCAACTGCCCATCCTTGGCATTCCCCCAGCACAGCATGTTGGTGAAGGGAGAGGAAATGAGCACCGATGTGAAGAGGCAAAGAGAGTGACAGCCAGATGGAGGAAGACTATAATGATCAAGCTCGAGAGCAGCCCCGCTTTCGCCTCTTCATGTAAATTCCAACCCTAGAAGCAAAAAAAACAGCGTGATTATGCATATTTCTTCATAAGGAGCCGATCAATTAGGGAACAAGGACGGGCTCGGAGGTTGCTGTGGGTGTGTAGTGACAGTGATGTAAACATGATGACAGAGGAACAGGCAGTGTGTTTAAATAAACCCTGTCAGTGTAATCCTGGCTTAAGCAGCTCCAAGCAGTCCCGCCTTAATGTCCAGCCTCTTCTAGCACAATAATGTTACCAACTGAATTAGCCAGAAGATACACAAAAGAGAAACGAGCCAATAGAGTATGCTTGCCTTTACCTCACAATGTCCCAAAAACGTGACTTTTAAATACTATACATTTTCACTGTTTAAGGTGTAAATCGTAACTGGGATAAACGCCATATAAATAATGTTTATTAATATTATGAGTAATATCATTACAAGTATAACCTATATTACAACCCTGCAAAAACTAAACTGAATCACCTTTGAAAAAGGTGAAAAAACAGCTGTGATGAAAGGATGTGGGCAGATGTATTAGAGAGCACTAATTTACCTGGGAGGGTGGAGGAAAATATAGGGAATGGACCAAAAGCCCACGGTGACCATCCTTATCGCAGTTAGTAAACATTAAATAAATATTAGCTATATATTTTAGCTTTGTTTAGGATGCTTTAGCACACCAGTCTTGGCTGTGAGTTACTCCCATGTATTATCAGTGGGCTATTATTATTATCTAACACTGGTAGCTCGATGTGAGATACGCTTAGCTGTATATTTAGCTGTATTTGAAGTGTCAGCGGCTGCTTTATCGTTTGTAAGGACCAGCACGTTAAGTCAGGTTAGCTTCCTGACCCGTGCTGTGTGTACATTACAAACACAGCCTGCAGCAGCAGCTAAGTGTCCCCACTGACATTACCTGAGTAAGTTTGTTAGCGAGCCTGACAAACCACACAAGCCGTTATAGTTAATAGCTAACTAACGTTCGCAGGCTAAAGCAGCGCTGGCTGTCAGTCTTATGGCTAAAAAACAGAGACCCGCTGGCTAGCCGACGAACACAACCTAAGCACAACGGCGCTGTTTTACAGCTGGGTGGTGCAAAATTAAAACACTGTGTTTACCTTGACAGATGCATTCTGAATTTGGGCGACTGGTTT
This sequence comes from Oreochromis aureus, assembly GCF_013358895.1. Taxonomy (NCBI): domain Eukaryota; kingdom Metazoa; phylum Chordata; class Actinopteri; order Cichliformes; family Cichlidae; genus Oreochromis; species Oreochromis aureus. Next base: position 17,961,693 of record NC_052947.1, read on the forward strand.
CGGTTCATCAGCCCAGAAAACAAACGAGGAAGTGCCACAGCTGCATACGTCACCAGAGGTTACGGGCAGGACACAATGTGATTGGTCCGCCGAGCATGGGGCTCTACCAATGGCTGTGTCCGAATTGGTGGGTGCCTACAGCGTGACAACAAAGTCCGTGAACATTAAATCTATTGGTGTGGCTACTTTATTTTCCCAATATTTAATACTTTTTTACAAGCTTTGTTTTAAATGGCGGAGGAATCATGTCAGCATACGGTCAACCTTAGTCTTTTAAGTGTTACATGGTAACCATGTTTACGTTTGTGTTAAGTATTGGGAGGTCCTGTGATGTTTTTTTTGTCTTGTTCATAAAATGTGTACAGTGTACATTTCTTGAAAAAGCATTTCATCCCTTTCTCATTTTATTTATTCATTTATTTATTTATTGCATATTTTTCACACTTCAGTGTTTCACATGATCAAACAAATTTTAATATTAGACTAAGATAACACCAGTAGATACTACATTCTGTTTTAAAACGATTATTTCATTTATTAAGGGAAAAAAGTCTATCCAAACCTACCTGGACCTATCTGAAAAACTAATCACGTTGCACATACAAGGGCATATATAAATCAGTGCAAGTTTTAGTTTTTGCCATTACTGTAATTAACCAAAGCCTCCTCAGGCTCTTGTATTGGCACGTGTGACCAAATTGACATAGACTAAAAGTGAAAACAATGAATGTATTTTCATTTTAAATAGTATTCAAGCTTGTTTCCGTTCATTTTAATTTTCTGTTGTGTTTTTTTTTTTTTATTAATCAACCTATAATTATAGGCTACTTTTTGATTTTGTTAATTACAGTTACCGTGTCAAGTACTGTCTGAGTACTTGTGTATACATTTTCTGCAGTTTTATGTATTTATTTCTACTTTTTCATAGCAGGAAAACATTATTTCACTAAACTTATCTAATAACAGCGTTATGCACATATCAGAACTTTGACATATGTCAAACTTTGAGGTTTGACATATTTTTTTTATCCAGCTCATCCTAGTTAACGACTTATCTTCCACTTTTACCCCCAGGTATGGGAAGAGTTTGACACAGTGACTGGCTTTCGTTCTCCACCCAGTAACCTAGATTCCAGCAGGCCAAGGTTGGACTGACGTAAACATCCAGTCCTCAAATTACCTACTGGAGGCTCCGGGTCTAAATTAGTGCCCTGACCATAAAGAAACCAGAAGATTAGTGAACAAAATAAATGCTTGGATGAGGCCATTGTGTCACAAATTGTATTTTCTATTCCTACATTGCCCTTTCTTATTTGATAATCCTTCGGTGTTTCGCTACAGTTGGCGCTTAGCGGTGCAGCTTTATGATTGGTACCCATAGCTGCCATTAAGACTTTTTTCGGCCAATCGTATGCGCTGTAAACGGGGCGTCAATGTGGGCGGTTACTCTTACAAGATTTTGATTGGTGCGGTCACATCATAGGCCTTGCTGTTTGATAACAAGGCGAGACGAGGGGGCGGTCGTTTTCATTCAATTTGTTGTCACTCCACAAGAAGCAAACACAGGATCTTTAAAGCTGACGAAAACATCTGAAACTCTCGAGGTATAGTTTTTAGTCAACATGCAGCTGAAAGGTCAATGGCGAAATCTCGGTAATGTTAGACGAAATGGTAACTTTTGCCTGATGCTAACTGTCTTGTTAGCTTGTGTGCTACAGAGCTATCGTTTGCGGCTAGCTAGTTAATGCTAATATGAAAAATGGATGACGTTACCGTTTATATACTGCTTCTTTTCGTAAGTGTATTGAAACTGCATTTTATTAAGGACTGCTTCTTATTCAGATTCTCTTAGGATAACACTTCTAGATGCCTCACATTAATGATATTGGGATCGATACTGCAGCAGTTAGCTTAATGGCTATTGCATCATTCTTTAGCGTTGACGCACATCAATACACGGTTTACCCTGAGATGATTTACAACATGTGGACGATATAGCACGTCGGAATTTCTCCCTAATCAGTGTTTATTCACTAATTAAACCAAATACAATAAAGGTCATTCATTAATGCTGTCCGAGTAAATGTTGCTTATTAACCCACAAGAACCCCTTTACACAGTGAGGGAAGTTCCTGTTAAGGTTTTAACACCGTCTCTCCTATAGTTTTTACTAACAGTAAAAATGAGTCTGGGCTCTTATGGGTTAAATTTTAAGAGTACAATGGTGTGAATTGAGGTTGCTATAGTAGATGTCCGAAAAAGGCTGTGCATGTAGTTCAGGCACAACACATGTGCTCTTGTTACTGAAAGGTAGGTTTGTTTATTGTTTAAATGTCCTTTTAGCCACTGTTTAACTCGACAAACCTTGTTGTTCAATAGCCAGACACGGGTTCCATAAATGCCAAGTAACAGGCAAGACTGTGGTTTGTTGGTGGCAAAGAGTAAATTGTAAAGTTTTTTAAATTTTATAATGACCTTTGTCTCCGCTAGTGTTGAGCTATAACCTTAAATCATTTTATGCCCCTTCATTCTTTAGTATGCTAGGAATCTGTATAATCTTAATGAACTTCAAAAAAAGTTTGCATATGCTACATTTAGTTCACATTGTTAAGAATATATGCTTATGTGTTGTTTATGTTTTGAGCGACCTCTCATTTCTTTACGTTTTCCTGGGAAAATAGGAAATAGTTGGAAATCAAGTATTTGGGGTAAATACAGAGTTTTTATAATTCTAACAAGCTTCAAAGTCAATATTTGGTATGACTACCTTTATTCTTCAACACAGTCTGAACTCTACTAGACAAGATTTCTTCGAACTTTTTAAACAGTCTTCAGGAATAGTTCTCCAGACTTTTTGAAGGACATTCGAAGCTCTTCTTTGGATGCTAGGTGCCCTTTGTTCCATTTTCCTTCAAGGTGATCCCACAATGCTTCAATAATGTTAGGGTTCAGGATCCGGAGAGGCAAATCTATGACTAATAACTCTTAGGCTAATTTTTAGGCTACTTATATTTTTTGCTGTGTACTTGTTCATTTTTCTATTTTAGCACATATTGCAGAGTTTTCAAACAATAGCTTTTTGAAAACTTTGTTGGTGCAAAAGTACTTCTGTTAAACTTATCTTTGGAGTTTTTTGTGGATTAAACTAAAGAAATGTCTTTATGTGACAGGCCGCTACTAACCAAGTGCCTAAAGATAAAAAGGATAAAATTGGTTATTTCAAGTCAAATCAAGTGGCTTTATTGTCATTTCAACCATGTGCAGTGGTACAGTACACAGTGAAGCAAGACAACGTTCCTCCAAGACCATGGTGCTATATATAACAGACAATCAACATAGGACTACATAAGGTGAGCAAGAAAAGTGTGCAAAAATTGCACACACAAAAAGACAACTAGTTGCCAAGTTGTCTGTTGTGTGTAGACAACACTGGCTCATCCCTTGAATCACATTTTGGAAATACTTGAATGATTCATGGGTCAATGTTAAGTAACTTAAAAAACAAAAAACATGCCCTTGAATGGTCAAGTACAAGGGCTGAACTGAAAATGAACGAAAAAGCAGCCAGTGTCCAAAGAAAAACTTTGAAAGACCTTCAGAAAATCAAAATGTAAAGAAAAGTGGAATGACTCAAGGCTTTTGTTCAGTATTATACATAATTTTATGTCATTTTATGTTACGTTCTATTTGTTTAGCAGCTCTTGGAAGATCAGCAATAAAATTAAATAAAACTGGGTAAAACTTTGAGTAGTAGTTAGTCAGCAAACAGAATCGCTGTGGTATCCTTAAATGGAACTTCACAGTAGTAAATGCATAACGCTTTGAATTTAGAATTGAGGATGATTCTTATTGTTAGTTGACTAAATTTTTATGTGAACGTGGTGAATATGTGAACATGGGGTCTTGAACACAAGACCTGTTGGGCTCCAGTTACTGCCTATCTTTATTTTCTGTCAAATAATAAAAGACCAGTGAGAAGGTCAGGAAGTTTACTGGGGTTGAAGGAGATGACTTCATCTAATAGTCTTAATGCAACATCCATTAAGTATATTTAAAAGTAACCACTTGATTTTTTTTTTTTTTTTTTTTTTTTTTAAGCAAATGATCAAGATTAGCATCAGATGCTAGTAATAGTTAGTAGGTATTTGTCACTTATTACTAGATGGATTACATTTCAAATGTTTCAAAAATATGAAGGAATTTGTGTCATCTCAGTTTCTTTCCACCCGATTTGTGTTTGTTTAATGATTTCTAGTTTGAAGAGACCTTTAGTCCTCATAACCGAGGCTCTTCCTTAACAAATAAAAGATTTTTGTCATGCTGTGTTCTCAGTCTAAATGACGGATTTAATTTTTTTTTTTTCCTTTTTTCTTATTTTCCTTCTTTGTCTGGACAGTACACAGTTCTGCCTCTCCATCCAGTGGCTTCCGAGGTGTTCGTGCTGTCAGGGTGATGTCAGCAACCTGTCTCGCACGCTTGGCAAGATGCAGTGGTCTTCATGTGGGTCGAGCCGGTCTTGTACAGATGAGCTTAGGCCCCCTTCCGGTCCAGCATGACAGCCACTTCCAGTTCATTTTCCGCAAACCGCTCCACACCCCGTCAGAAACTCGGCACAGTAATACACGCTTTGATCCAGACAGCAGCGGCCGCCCCACTACCTGGGATTCATTTGGAATCTGGGACGATCGTATTGATGAGCCCATCCTGCTGCCCCCCAGCATTCGTTACGGCAAGCCCATTCCCAAAGTTAGCCTATCCAAGGTAGGCTGCGCCTCGCTCATTGGTCAACGCAAGGACAATGAAGACCGCTACCGGGTGTCCGAGCTGACCGACAGGGTGCTCTACTTTGCTGTGTTTGATGGGCACGGTGGATCGGAGGCAGCTGACTTCTGTGAAAAATACATGGAAAAATATATCACGTAAGGAGTTCGTATGAGTCGCTGTCACAAGCAGCTTATCTATTCATTTCTGAATAATGTGAATGTCAGATGTCACAGCTCTGTAAGTGATTTTTCTTTCTGATTTCCTTAAGGAACCTTCTTGCAGACGAGGAAAATCTGGAATTAGTTTTAACAAAAGCCTTCCTTGAAGTAGACAAAGCTCTAGCAAGGCATTTGCACTTCTCTCCAAATGGTAGGTGCTTTCACTTTACATGTACTTGGATATGCTGTGTACTCTGTTTTTATGTGATGACACTTGTTTCTTCTCTCTTAAAACATAATTTAATTATCCTACTTAGGCGTTGAAGCTTTGGATTTCCCCACTGAGCACTTTTGGTTAGAGGTCTGTCATTTTCCCCCAAAGTTCCTTAAATAATTCATGAATAAATTAGCTACACATAGAAGATATGTTAGTGTTTTTCTTGCTTCCAGCACGACATTGCCAGAAACAGAAAGGTAACAAATTAAAGGAAAAATCAGAGTACACATTTGGATAAACGGAACAGCTTTGTCCTTACATGCGTGACGCCACACAGGGTTTACCCAGTGGGTCGATTAATGAGAAAATTGTAGGAATTCTTGACTGTTGTTATCAGATCTCGACCAGTTAAGAACGTCACTGCCACAAGAAACCTCCTAGTGAGAGAATATCATTTGGACAGAATCACATCTGTCAGTAGAGGTTTAAAGACTTTGCTTAATTAGTTAATAGTGATTTTTCCTTTAATTTGTCACCAATCTGTTTACTTTTTCCCTGTCTGCAAAGTGTTATGTTTAAAGCAGGCATTTTTATTAAGGAATGTTTGAGCATCCCTCAAAAAAATTAATGCAAAACATTTCCCTCAATAAATCTAATTTACATGTTTGCCCTATTTCTGTAAAATTCTTCAGCTTAGCTTGAATTTTCTCAACCACCTTTTATGTCTTAAGTTTAATGATATATGAACGCTAGTGTACTTGTTACGTGGCCTCACTTTGGCCTCGCTCTGTGAAATGTCCCAATATGCCTGTATGTGTGTGTGCATGTTATCTACGGCAGCTGCGGAGCCAGCTAAGAGCTGGAAGCCCTTGGCACCAGTGTGGATGACGAGAGGCTAGATATTGAAGGAGAGTCCAGCGGGTCCTAAATCCTGGACTACTGGAAGGTTCCCTATCTTTCTCTCACTTCTCCCTCTCTCTCTCACGTCTCTCTCTCTCTCTCTGCCTCTACCTATCTCTATCTCTCTTTTTGATTTTTTCTCTTCTCACCAAGTGTATGCAACGCTTCTTGTGAGAAAGTGCTTCAGTTTGAAAGTTGTGTGAGATTTATGTTGTCAGCAACAGATCCAGTCCATGTTTAATATTCAGATTAAGCTTTAAAAATGTTAAGTCTATATCAGCTCATTTAATTCTGAGGCGAGGAAAGGATAATCTTTTTATTTGCATAAAATTTTACTGTTTATCTACCACCAGAACATTATTTGCCAATGTCAAATATTTGGCAGTAAATACTTGTTAATCTTCTTTGTTCCAGTAATTTCTCAACATTTGGCATAAATAAAACATTTTTTTCTTATTTATTTAAAACGCTAGTCATTTACTTTACTGAGTCAGTTGAACATAATATTTCTTGGGACTGACTTATTATATTTTCTCAACCCTAGAGGCATCCATGGTGAACATAAGAGGAAAGCTAAAATGCCTAACTCACTGACTATTATGACATTCTCTGATGTTTCTGTGTTGCTTTACGAGTATCAGGCCCAGTATCGGGCACTGATAAATGTTGTTGTTATTTATTATCTTTTTGGATTCAGCTTTAGACTTACCTGCTGTAACATTTGCTCTGGACCTCAGCTCTATCTGCAACAGTTCAACCTGCATGTGTGACTGCCTCCTCTGTTGTTTACTGTGTGAATATCTGTAGTTTTTTCTAAGTCTACTACATGGCTTCCCACCCATGTCTTCATGTTGTAGCGTGTGACTGCGAGTGCGTGAGATACACCATGTTGTTGTTGTTAACACTGTGGACAGTGGCTTTGTGGATCTTGAGATTTTCTCGTATGTCTCTGTAGCACCCGGGATGAACGCAGGAACCACCGCCACCGTGGCCCTGCTGAGGGACGGCATCGAACTGGTGGTCGGCAGCGTGGGTGACAGTCGTGCCATGTTGTGCCGCAAGGGCAAGGCCCTTAAACTCACTGTTGACCACACCCCCGAGAGGAAGGATGAAAAAGACAGGTACATGATGCTTTTAAAAGCAGGTTTTAAACTTCATTTTTTTCTTTCTTTTTTATTAATTGTAAGTGCCCTGAAAGAATCCTGCTTTCGTAGCATACATGTACTAATATACTGATCTGCACCTGTTTAAAGGATAAAGAAGAGTGGGGGTTTTATCACCTGGAATAGCCTGGGGCAGCCAAATGTCAATGGCAGGTTGGCAATGACGCGCAGCATTGGAGACTTTGACCTGAAGAAGACGGGAGTCATTGCTGAACCCGAGACCAAAAGAGTAACGGTAGGTTTGTAAATTTAGTTTGTCACTGAAGTATTTTTTTTTTTTTTTTATACCTGTTATCTTCAGAAGATGCAGTTTTTGTCATTTTTCCTCTGCGCACCACCACAATGGGTCTTAAATCAGACAATCAAGATGCAACTGACTTTCAAACTTTTAAGGGTTTTTACAAAAATGTTAGTGTATGGGCACATATGGCTGCCAATGGAAGCAAGGCACTGGGGTTATTGTTAATGTGACTGCTGACAGAAGTACCAGGATGAATTCTGAAGTGTGCAGAGCGTTAGCGCCTGCTCAGATTCAAGACATGCTGCAAAAATAATCTGACAGTGCAAATGATAATGACCTAAAGCAAACTGGAAAAACAACCCAAGAGCTTCTTGAGGGAAAGAAATTTGATATTATTCAATGGCCAAGTCAGTCACATGATCTTAACCAAACAAAGCATGTCTGCAGTTACTAAAAACAAAACTGAAGTCATAGAGAGACACAAACAAGCAACAACTGAAGGTGGCTGCAGGAAAGCCCTAACCAAGCAGCTCGAGGGAGGAAAGCATTAGGTGAGACCTTAGCCACTGACTGCAAAGTATTTTCACCCAAGTATTTAAAAACAGTCCTTATATTTAAAATGTTTGTCTGATTATTTCTGAGGCACTGAAAATGGGGACTGTTTATAAAAACGACTGTGCAAAATATTTTGTTTGTATTTTGTACATCACGATTGTTTGATTTAAAATCCACATTGCTGGTGTATTGTTTGGATATTGGACTGCAGATCTTGGCAACAGCACATTTTCACATCTGTTTTTCTCTGAAGAAATCAGTAAAGCCAGTCTCATCATCTTCTTGTAATAGTTCAGTAGATTTGTCTTTTTAATGTTTGTTATAAACTATTAGTTATTTATTCCCTTTCAGTTGCACCATGTCCATGACTCATTCCTGGCGCTGACCACAGATGGCATTAACTTTATTATGAACAGCCAGGAGATCTGCAATGTCATCAACCAGTGTCACGAACCCAAAGAGGCAGCACAGAGAATATCTGAGCAGGTAAAACATTTTATGCTTTCATTAAATACTAGCCCATGGGTCAATGTGTTACCTATTCTCCTACAAGGTTGTTTGTTGCTGGGTTTCATTAAGTTTTGGTTGACTCATGTACTGAAATGATCTGTTAGACACAAAAAAGCTTCCCAAAACTGTGTCCATGTTTCCTCAAGTGTGGAATTTCCTACAGAAGATTAATTTTTGGTTGAATTGATCATTCACCCGATGACTTTCTCTAACCTTGTTGTGCTTCACATTGTGGTGCTCTTTTTTTTTTAAGGCTATTCAGTATGGTTCAGAGGACAACAGCACAATCATCGTGGTGCCATTTGGTGCCTGGGGAAAGCACAAGAGTTCAGACACGAGTTTCTCTTTCAGCAGAAGCTTCGTGTCCAGTGGTCGCTGGGCATAGGCTGCGGGACTTTGGATGAAAGGACGAGGTCTGTTTGGGACTTTGTTAACATGTGCAATACATTTGGCTTCCTGTAAAGAAACATTGTAAAAAGTGTGTGGTTTGCCGAAATAATGACACCTAATGGCTACAACATTAATTACAGTTGCATGATGTTTATTGCCTCTGTGAACAAAGAGGCAGTGAATTCATGATGTGCACTAAACACAAAGGGGGGGGGTAAATCTCCCTTTATACAAGGTTTTATCTACTAGCAAGCCAATGACCTCATAGGTGCTAAAAGTGTGTGAGCAGCAGACGGGAATGTGTGTTGGCTAAATCTGTAGCCTGCTCTACAGATTTAATTCCTCACCTTCTTCTGCTATTCACACATTGTTTTATCAGTTTAGCTTCTCATCACACCACAATCTAACTCACAATTTCATTTTTACTGTTAACCTACATTTTTAAAGAAAATGTATCCCACCAGTTTTAAGAGCACAGGTTTTAAGTTTGAACCATTTCTCCATTTTAATTTTGGGAGCAAGTGCAACAAAAGAAGTCGGGGTTGGGCAATTGAACTACAGTAATTGGTCATCAGCTGTTGTGAAACCCACACCTTGGTTGAAGAACTAGTGTCACTGATAAAACGAGTCACTGACTGGGCCTTAAAAATTTTATGGAAAATTTAAAATATCTAAATTGTATAGCTTTCCTACAAGAATCTTTCTTGTACATTTAGTTACAAACCAACACTTAAAATTTCCTTTATATTTAAAGAAAAAAAAATTCTTAAAGAGCCGCAGAAATTATCGGAAGACTTGGACAATCTTAAAAGATGTAAAGGTTTTAAACAGAGCTGCCTGAACAGCATTTTGGTGACTGAACTTGGTATTTATGTAGGAATAAAAATGAAATCAGAAATTTCATGTTTCTTTGCCAGGCTTGCCTGATTTGCAACAGGTCCTTTAAAGGGGACTTGGAAGTGTTTGAGGTACTGAAACATACTGTTTCTGTTCTGTAAATAATCATCTGTGTGATAAGTACACCTGGAAAACTGTTCTCCCCTATATTTTCCTTATATCTCAGCGACGTTTCACACATGCAGGTCTTTAGACATGGACCTGTGGTGTGTGTAACCCGGCGTTATTTTTGATTTTCCACCGTTGTGTGTCAGTCAGACACAACAAAGCACACCTAATGCAACACTAGAGAATGGTTTAGCTAAGAGCCATGTATGACAATGTGAATGTTTGCTTAAACTGAAACAATATAACCAGTCTCTGTAGGATATAGGTGTGATTAAGCTGTGCAAGTCGTGTTGGCTGATCTAATGTGAGTGGATGTGTTTTCAGACTTAAAGCTTTGAGCTGAACTGTTTGTTCACTGGTGGTGTGATCTTTTATTTTGTCCTTGTTAATGCTAAAGAAATACAGCACGTCATATTTATCAACATTATTTTATCTGTGAGTTCCTAATGTTGTATAAGCTGTCAGCTTCTAAATGTTCATGTAAATACATTTTCTCTCCCTTATTCTTGTATCTAACGGGACTTTGGATATTCTAAAGGCGCTTGTGTGTATGATTTTCAAAATAGTTAACAAGCCTTCTGTCAAAGTTACTCTTTAACCTTGTGTTCAGTATTTTACTGTACTTTGTTGCACTGCCTCTAAAATATAATCATTGTGGTGTTGGATCTGCACCTGGGACCCAAATGTGACCGTTTGAACAACACTGTTAGTACTGTACTCTTGGTCTAAACGGCTTGTGACACTTTCAATAAAAAAATGATACATTTAGAAACAGTTTTCTTTGTAACGTGTGCGTGTTGTTATCCTCGTGTAGGTGATCCAATGCTTTTGTCCATACAGTGAAAGATTTACATCAACAGAGCTGTTTACATGCCATTTCAAAAAGATAAGAAAACATTAATATTTTTTTAAATATTTATTATGCATTATGTCTACATATGAAAATGTATTCCAGATTTTTCTTCACTTTTTTTTTTTTTTTTTTTTTTTTTTTTTTTTTTTTTAAACACATGACAAAGTTTGAGCACATTGGCGATCTTTAGTGAGAAAATTACACATTTTATGGAAGAATTTGATAAATGAAAGAAGGCAGGTGTCTGAAAAATAAGTCTTGGACATCTTAATTGAAAGAGTCCAGAGTTTTGAAGCTCTGCTCCACTTCCTTGACTAATTAAATAACAGGTATACATAATAAATAATGAAATCTTAATTGTGATCAGTTACACAAGAACACAAAGTCTTTGTTCAGTTAACACAAAATAAAATCTCATTTCTATGTAGATTGTGTAGATTCAAACTGCTTTAAGTTGTTGGGGAAACAACCTGACAAATAATCAAAAAAATTTCCTGTATATATAAGAACAAATTCAAGAAATTTCCAAATGTAAATGGAGAACTAGACATTCACTCAGTTATGGTCAATGTCAGTTTTATTTCTACAGCACTTTGGTCAGCCTTGTTGCTTTTTAAAGTGCTTTACGAGTTGGTTTAAAACAACATGAAACTGCAGATCAATAAAATAAAACAAATATATATATTTGAATAGAACAAGATAATAAAAAAGGGGAACACAACATAAAAAGCCTGATGGGACTTGAACTTAACTCTGAACTTCAATTAAAAGCCATGGTTTAAAAAAAAGTGAGTTTTAAGGCTGGATTTAAAAGACTGCATAGACTACAGTACAAATATCAAGTGGCAGGTTATTCCATTAGTCTAGGGTCTGCAGCTGAGACGCAATCCTGACTTCTGTTGCACTGAGAGCATCTGGCTGCATGATGTTTTGGAGTTACATAGGTTGAGCGGCTTGACTAAATAGATGAGTGGCATATTGTTTAAGACTTTAAAAGTAAGTCAGAAAGCAGCCATCTCAGATCTACGTGAAAAGTGCGATGTGCCACAAGGACACATGACCACAGCATGGAGATACTCTGAGAGAATATTCTGAGCCACTGTGAGATTTCTCCCACGGCCACCAGGGGGAGACAGAACTCAAAGTTAATGTTTGTTCTGACACTGATCCGATGGATCCACCACAGAATCCACGGCAAGAAGCACTGAGTGGGATTGCAGGTGTCAGCCTGTGCTTCACATCTTTCCTTGTCGTGGGTTCCCGAGTCGTTTTCCATCCCTGCCTTCTGTACATGAATGCAGTAGACGCCTTCAGGTGGAAGCTTCCACAGAGTAGAGTTACTCCGTGACACCAAAGAAGTTACAGTTTTCCTAAAGCACTTATGTTGAAAATCGATAGGCACACTAATGCACACATGCAGACTCTTTCAAACTCCGGACGCAGCATCACACCGTTGCAATCTAATGCTGCTAAAATTAGGATCATATTTCTCTACAGTCTTCACAGGATTGTTGGCAACCTAACAGAGACTATATCTTGTGCAATAAATCCATTATGCTCTCCTGTGAAATCTGATCCTGTTTAGTCAAGAGTTGCATGAAGACACATGAATTTTCTTTTACACGCATCGAAATCGAGCATTCACAGTCACACTCTGGGGTTTAGTATCACAAACACAAAGTTACTGCAGTACTTTTACCAGGATGCCACAGGTAGATATACTCTCTTCTGACGAACTGAAGTTAGCCACACTTATTTAATTAATTTGACTGACGATAAAAGTTTGTGTAAAATGAGCCAGGTAGGCAAACTTCAATGCAATGATGTATTAACATTTAAATTTCCACCCGCTAAAAATCTGTAAGCTGTGTATCTGTCAGTCACCCCTCGAATTAAGTGTCCGGAACTATTAAACTGCATTTCTACACATGTTAAAAGGGGATAGATGCTCTACTTCCGCTACAAGCTATTAAGTTGTGGCCCTCTGCTCTCGTGTGTAACCACATACAGTAGTGGGTAGCTAAACAACAGGATGGCAGATGCAGATTTCATTATATTGCAACTCCTGGAAGAAACCAGTAACTCTGGTGGAAAGGGGGGGAAGCTGATGTATTATACGTAGCATAATTATAAAAAATGCTTCGATTTATAATGAAATTATCTGGCTAAAGTTTGTATGAATAATACAATAAAACGAAAAAAAAAGAAAAAGGAGCAGCTGTGAAAGATGTGATGGGCCTCACCTCCCTCCCCCAGCCTGAGTGGGCTTGACCCTTGTGGGTGAGGTACCGCTGGCCATCAGTCCGCAGCAGCAGCCCTCTCACATCCTCACCGCCCGGTAAGTCACAGCTACAAAGATTTTCTTTCCTCTCTCCGTTGATTTCAGCAGCTCCTCAATCATATTTTATTTATTAACGTCTACAATAAATCACGTGCAGCTGCTGCTTTGCTTTAGCATTGGCGCAAGAAGAAATAGTCCCTTAATTTTATCTCAGGCAGGTTTGACCCATGGAGTGTAAATCCCCGAGGTCACGTGTTTTACATAGCTATAATATTCTTGTCCACTCATATACCTGCTGTGTGTTTTTCTTTAACACCTGAGCTCAAACACAAAACACTGTTATAAAGAGCAGCGCGTGCCACAGAAACAACGCGTGGATTTAAAAACTGTACTGTTCCCAATAATAATAATAATAATAATAATAATGATAATAATAATAATAAAGCACGTCAATACGTTTCAGTACATCTTTAGTCCTCTAAATTAATAAAAATTAAAATAAAAAATGGACATGTCCTCTGAATCAAGGACCCTCATAAATGAGTTTAAAAATATTAAGCTCACAGTGTTGTCCTGCATGTCTCATCCCTGAGTAATGCAGTGAAAAATCCACTGTTCCTTAAATTCCAGGATTTTTATTTGTTGTATTTATTTATCCTTATCAGTTTATCCCTTCGAAGCCATAGAATACCAGCCTTAGACTGCATTTAAACTTACAACTTCAAAATTAAATTAGATCAAATTAGAAGAAATGTGTGTCCCCGTGTTGATCTTTTTTGCTTTATACAATTTAGAACTAATGCCTCCTTTGGCAATGAACACAGTTACTAGTTGATCTTGTTATTTACAACTTTTGCAGGTGGTTATTATTTAAATGAGACTCTCAGAATGGTTAAAACAGCTGATAGCTATGCTGATTTTAGAAATATTGCTTCAAAAAGTGATTTGCATGCAGCAGATATTCAAGAGGTGGAAACCTTAACACCACTTCAAAGCGATCCTTATCATCATACTGATCAGTCTGTGCCTTTAGTAAAGTAACAGCGTTTCTCTTTCATGTGTAAAATTCTGTGTTTTTGGTTGCAGCAGAGGATGATGGAGAAAACCAGTCACATCAACATTGCAATGATAGAAGACATCGGTACTAATGGGATGGCCGTGTCAAAGGTCGGCACGGGCGTGGACGGGAAGAAACAGCGGTGCGGTTCCACCGTGAGCTTCCACAACATCCAGTACAAAGTGCAGACGCAGAGCGGCTTCCTCTGCAAGAGAAAGATCCTCTCCAAGGAAATACTAGTGGACCTCAAGTCAGTCTCTTTGTCTTTCTCCGCTGTGTCACGTTCTCACTCGTTTTCCTCCGTTTTCTCATCACTCACACACTAACGTGCACATGAATTTACAGAATTTACAGATATTAACCTGCAGAGCTATGATTTGCTCACTTGATAAGTGCAGCAGAAAACCTGTAAAACATTTAATAATCTGCTTTTTAAAATTATTGCCCCTCTGCTTAAATTAGCTGAACATGCACAGAACCCCATTAAACAGTAGAAATCTTATGATTTTCACTTTGTTGACTTTCAGAAAAAATGCAAAATGAATCCTTTTGAATTTTATTGCACTGATTGTTTTAGATTTCTTGATTTTTGGGGGGTGTCACCTTGCTTTTTTTGTTTTGTTTTTGTTCCATGTCAGTCCAGTATGGCTCATTGCATCGTTCCACAAAGTGGGACAATAGTGGATAGACCCTTACAGTTCCTTTCTGATGGTATTAAATACAGCTGACGTTTCCCATGGAAGAATGAATCATTTCACGCAAGTTTTTTTTAGGGGGAACCTTTTTCCTGCCACAGTGTTAATTATATGATATTAAGCATGGTTTCTTGCATATAATCTCTGAAATGCACTAAAGAGCAGTCTGCCAGGGAAACGAATTAAACAGCGTCACGTGATCCACCACCAGACCTTAATTCAGTCTTCAACTCTGTTTTGAATCACTGACTCATTCCGTGCTTTCTGAAGTCTCTGAAGTTCTTTAAATTGTTACATTTTTTAAAATGATATGATATCTGTATTTGCTGTAAAATCCATTTATGAATATTACTTTAAATGGGATTAGGAGGGATGATTCATTTAATAAAAGTGCTGCATTTCAGCATGTGTCTAAGGACCACATTAACTACTTTGATTACGTGCTTTGTGTCTGTGGCATAAAACCGATACAGTGGCATAAAAATCTAAGAAAAAACATTTTTAATTGGAAACATAAGCAAATACCAGTATTTTAGTTTCTTTTTTCATTATTAAATCATTACACTCACTTTTTGCCTGTGTCACTGTCTCGCAGTGGGATTATGAGACCTGGTCTGAACGCTATTCTTGGACCTACTGGAAGTGGAAAATCTTCGTGAGTACCACTTCAGTTTTCAAGTTAGGTCTATAAATCATTGTATTATTATCTTATTACAGTATAAATCAATTAATCAATATGTGATTGAACAAACAGTAATACAAGCAGTACAAGTAAGTACTGCATTTGCTGTGAACAGCCATCTGACATGTTTGACAGAGGGTGGGTTGTGCTTTGGATCATGAGCATTTTCTCTCCTTCACCATTGTTTTCTCTTCTGTTCATACTGGTACGCGTTCATCTTGCTTTCATTTTTCCAACGTTGGTTTTTTTCCTGAACTGTGCGAGCTCTTGTAGATGTGTAACCAGAGGTTTGCACCTTGTAGTAAACGCTCTGTATTCATGAAGGCGTCTCTTGATCATGATTAGATACAGTGAACCACAGAAATAATTCAGCACTTTAGTTGTCGTAATACTGGGCAGTGGATTCATTGTTTTTAGGAACCAACCAGGTGTTTCATTTGGCCGCTCTTAACCCTGTAAAACTTGAACCATGATTTTTTCTTTTAAACTGGACTATTTATTAAACCTTCTGTCAGCTCATAATACTTTGAGCTGACTTCAGATATTACGTCTGCTTCATTTGTCAGTTGAAATTATGAGGGAAAGAGCCTCACCTAGCCACCAAACGTCTCGTTGTTAATTATTTTTGAACCTTTAAAAATGGGGTATTTATGCATAAAAAGGCCTGCAATTCCCAAACAGTTAATGTGATATTTTTAGGCCCGTTGAATTCAAATGACATTGTCTGAATACTTATGGACCTAACTGTATATAATCTTGAAATAATTACCTTGTTTTGGATATCTTTAGAAGTTTTCTTTGGTCTTTGTCTTTGAGATTCTTGGATATTCTGGCTGCGAGGAAGGATCCCGCAGGTCTCTCGGGTGAAGTTCTCATTGATGGAGCCCCACAGCCTCCAAACTTTAAGTGCCTCTCTGGCTATGTCGTCCAGGTAAATTTGTATTTCTTTAAATAACCCATATTAACCATTTTATATCCACTCAGATGCACAGATATGGATATAGTGATATTATGTTTTGAAATGTATTTATTTGATAAATGTACAGTGCTTAACAAATGCTTGATACCACCTGCCACAAAGACATGAAAGCGCAAATATTTTAGAAATCTATCGAAAATGTGTTTAAAACTACAAATTATATTATTGTTTATCAGGCAAATAACAGCTGAATTTACATTTTTATACCCAAATTTGAGCCGGCACTCTAGTCCTCTCTGAGAAGAAGAGAAGAGCGTCAGTCGCAAAAAATAATTTTTCTGTTTAGGAGCACAGGTAAAAAAAACTGTAATTCTAAATTTAAAAGAAAGTTTTTTCAGCTTTCTTGTAAAATGTTAAATTTTAAAAAATTATGGATAGGACAGATAAATATATTTTATATATTTATTATTATATTTTATATTTAATCATTACAGAAACATAAGAAATGATTTTGGTAATTAGCAGTGCTGTTAATTTAGAACAGCTGTGGGATAAAACTTAAATTGTGTTTTGGTCTAATAAACTTGTTAAGCTCTGTGAGTCTGAGTCATTCTCTGGTTTATTTTCTACGTACTCCTGTGAAAAATGCAGCTCTCTTTAGGTGTTAAACATTAAACATAGTGCTGAGATTGTTTGTGTTAGACCTCTTTTAAGAAGAAACTCTTGAGATGAGAAATATTTTGTGCAAGTGTCCTTAGAGACGACAGGCAGGCAGGCTTAGACCTCCCAGAAAAACCTGCAAACCCTGCCGACGATCACTCTTGCTTCTTGCTGTGAGGCAGCGTTCTGAACAACGTCTTGTTTGTGGTTGTTTCCATTAAGGATTTGTGAAAATGATAACTACAAAATAGCTTCTCTGTTTGTGACCTTTGATCAAGCTTTCGTCTCCCTACTAGGAAGATGTGGTCATGGGCACCCTGACCGTGAGGGAGAATCTGCGTTTTTCTGCGGCTCTGCGACTGCACGTCTCCGTGCCTCAGGTCGAGAAGGAGGCTCGAGTCAGTCACCTCATTAAAGAACTGGGTCTCACCGAAGTGGCTGACTCCAAGGTGCTGCAGATAATCACAGCCTGTCACTCACCTGTCCTCTAACAAGTAGGTGAAGCGTATTTTCAGCGATCCACGTTGTGTTTTGTTGTTGGTTTTTTTGTTCCTCAGGTGGGCACGCAGATGACCCGAGGAATCTCAGGAGGAGAGAGAAAGAGGACAAACATCGGCATGGAGCTGATCATCGATCCTGCTGTCCTATTTCTGGATGAACCGACCACCGGCCTGGACGCAAGCACTGCCAACTCTGTCCTGCTCCTGCTGAAAAGGTGAGAAAACCTGGACTCTCTCTAATTTCTCAGATTTCGTTAGAATAAAGTAAAATCTTGAGCTTCTGGGCTTTAAAGGATTTTGAAAAGTGTTTCAAGCTAAATTCTGTAGTTTGGTTAACTTTAAACAGAAGCTTATCATTTTACATAGAAAAATTAAAGCAGGAAAATTGCTGCTGTTTGCTTCTACTTTATTTAGATCAATTTATTGTAGTCCATATTGTTTTTTTACTGTATTATGTGTCTTTTCAGAATGGCGAGTCATGGTAGAACCATAATTATGTCTATCCACCAACCTCGCTACTCCATCTACAGACTGTTTGACACTCTCACACTGTTGGTCAGTGGTAAAATGGTGTACCACGGACCAGCGCCAAACGCTTTGGACTACTTTGCCAACATCGGTGATTACACTGACTAAACAGTAACATCACAAGACACTTCTTTACAGTTTTCTTTAATTTATGAAGTAAATAAATGTAGATGGATGTGGAGCTTCTAAAAAAGCTGTAGGGTCACTGTATGTATAGGATTTGCTTTGATATTGAGCTGCATGATTGTGATTTGTGTTCAAGGCTATGCCTGCGAGCCCCACAACAACCCAGCTGACTTCTTTTTGGATGTGATTAACGGAGACTTCACCGCCACAGCAATGACTAAAGTGCATGGCTCTGAAGGTAGCGGCATAATTAACCATCCATGAATATTCAGTCAAGCTTGTATCACATCTCCTGGTCTCATAGAATAACAACAAACAAACATATCCTGTGCAAATGTGCTCATTTCTTTGCATTTTTCTTTGATTTTGTAACATCCACAAAAAGGTAGGATACAATAAAGAAGATGATGAAGATTCAGTATTTTTACCTGAACATTTAATTATTAACAAGTTATTTAAAGTGTTTTAAATGAGACATTTAGAGTGATTAGAACAACACACAAATTAGAGTTGACAGAGTGAAACAGGAAGACAGATGGTTGTTACTGGACCTCATAACGCCTTAATTTTTGTTAACATTTTCTGCAAGTGAAAAAATTTCACGTGAAAATGTAAGCAGAAAAAATCAGGGATTCCTCCACATCCATGTGAGAGTTTGATAAAGTCATATAGAAAACAGCTCAAGTTGTGGCTGCTAAAGGTGGTTCTACAAGCTGCTGAATCGTGGGGTGTACATAGTCGACCATTAACTCTATTCTAGAGTCAAATCTGTATATAAAGTGCCAGAGTGAATTGGTGGTATAAAAGTAAAATAGAACTGAATGGGGTTTTTTGTATTTGTGAACAGATCTGGACTTTGAGGAGCTCAGTAGCTCCAGGCAGAGCATCGAGGAGCGCCTGGTGGATGAGTACAGGAACAGCGGTTACTCCAGCAACACACGAGCCGAACTGGAGCACATTGTTAAAGATAAGTGCTGTGGATCCCTCCCAAAGTCCCGCACCATCACCTATAACAGCTCGTTCTTTCACCAGCTACGATGGGTCCTTCACAGAACATTTCAGAACCTCATGTTGAACCCCCAAACATCTGTGGCCCAGGTAAGCACATACACCATCGTCTTTTAGGGCACGTGCTCGACTTTCAGACGTCGGTCAGTGCCACTCTCGTGTCTGTCAGCTGAACATAAAGCTCATTAGCTGGTAAAGACTTTTACCAACTTTTTTGTAGCTAAATTGGTAACTTTGAATAGTTAATTAGTTCATTAGTGACAGGTTTAAACTTAAGTATGTTTAAAAATAAAAGCATACATTGTATTGGTCCCATCATCGTGAGCAGGATATGCAGACAGCGTGTTAGAGGGGTCAGCTTTATGACCTCATTAGTCGCCCCATGGCGGCAAAATGCTGTCAGAAGTCTCCTCACTTTAAGAATTATTAACAGCTAATTGGTCCTAAATAAGTCAAAATAATCCTTCGAGAGGGGTCCTTGGTGGTATGGGTGCTGTAATCAGCTTTGGTGACTGTTGTGACCCTACTCCTGCCTCTTTGGGCCTGAATCTGAACTGATATCATATCTAGCCAAAGCCCCTTGGCCCCGTTGTGGGAGTCATCACATGATGGCATCATGACCTATCCCGCCGCTGCCCAGCTTCCACATGAGGGACTGAGGGGAATGAGGTGAAAAAGGCTCAACCTTACTGGCTTATCCCTTCACCCTGGGAACCGCTTAGTCCTGTCATAACCTGTAAATAGTTTCAGCTTAAAACATGTCTTGCTTTCACTTTTTTTTTTTCACCCCAGTCATCTCACCCCAGGATCAGTTCAGGAGGACATAACCTTAGCATTTTCTGCTCATTTCAGTCCTTTGTACCCATGTTTTATTTTGTTTTTTACCCCCAAAAGTTAAATTTGGTTTTGGTTTTTCATAAACACCAACTGGTAAGTTTGGATTAAACTTCAGGAGGTTTTAAGTTTTTTATATAACAACATAATGAATGTGTATGTTGTAGGCACAGAAGTCATCATGTTGTCTAAATCTCTTGCGCAGCTGGGAGTCAACGTTTTCCTCGCTCTCATCGTGGGAGCCATTTTCTTTGGGGTCAAAGATGATCAGAGTGGTATTCAGAACAGGTGAGAGAACTGCTCTCAACAGTGAGCTGAAGTCACGTAATAATATTTTACAAAATGTTCTGAGTATGTAATGTGACTGTCCTGCTGTCATCTCCAAAAAAACCCCCCCCAAAACATCTTCATGGCTAACTAATTTGTACTTTGATCATTTTAATATTGTGTGTTATTTGTTTATTTAAAGGATTCCCATTGTCTGAATGCCACAGCAGCTAATCAGCTAATTTCTCAAAATTATAATACTTATTACATGGGTGTAATTTAGGTGGTTTAATATATATGGCACTACATGAAATGCATGCAATAATGTAAAGCTCACACAGCAAAATTCCTTTTCACTCTCGTTGTCCCCAGGCAAATAAATGCTTCAACATACTCTTATAAAATCGATGTTTTTATTAACTGTCATGTTAACACAGCCCTCGCCCTGTTACTGCAGTGTGACTGTTACTTCCCCATCTGGTCTTGCAGTTATCGCAGTAAACCATCTGATTTAGAGGAATTGTTGGCATGTGTGAGTGAACGGTGCAGCTTAAAAAATGCTCGAGAAAGTCCTTCGCCTCCATAGTCGGGGCGTGAGACGCAGCGATGTGGTTCAGATATGGGTTTAATACACTTGTAAAAGGTTCATTTAAGACTACAAACCAGTCAGCTAACACGAAAAATGTCAACCTAAGATTTGACGCTTCAGTCATAAAATGTGTAAGCTATATTCATGGCTTGGTTTAGTAATGCTTCGTTGATCGCTTAAGCCTGTAGAATAGCATTTGGGTTGCCAGTTTGTAGAGTGTCTTTCTTTAGCATGGTACTTCACTGTGTCTTCAAAAATCTGAGGCATCAGTGCTAACCACTGCACTGCTGTGCCACACCCACTAGCATTTATAAATAATTACTCCTAAAGCATTAATATCTAATTTAAAATAAAATAGTCTGGTCACCCTCTTTGCTTCCATTTTTCCAGATTTCTTGTGTGTGCCTCACGTCAGCGAACTGAACGAATCCAGCAGCATTTGTGAGGAAAATCACTAATAAGCAATTTATTAATTGTTTGGACTCCACATATTTTATAGATGATGTTTTCCACAATATGTTAACCCCAAAACTCTTTTTTTAATGCGCTGCAACTACAAAAAATCTATATAGGAATGGCAAATGTTTAAATTAGTAGCTTCAGTAGCATTTGCTTTTGTTAGTAAGTCGTTGTTTTAAACTGGACTTCTTCTATTGTTTCATTTTTAGGTTGTTTTGTTTTTATTTTTTAATACTATGCGTTTACACGCTAAAGGCAACATGTTTCCCCATAAATGTTCAGGTCAGTGACCGCTTCTGGTGAAAAAGTGTGAAAGGTAATTCTCGCTCGGTTAATCCTCTTACCGTTTTTTATTGGGCACAACCTGGTACTCGCAAGTCCAGCGAAGCCCATCAGAGACCTCAGTGGTCTCCCTTTTTCCTTTCAGTAGTGTACAAGGACCTAATGTGATTATATTCAAGGTCAGTGCACATGCAGAATGGCAGACAGCCCGTACGTGGCTTAAATGTCTCAAGTTATTCACCCCTCCTTCCTCTTCGCTTGGTGTAGGGGCTAATATTGGGGCAACAACAATCAGCATCAACAGTTAGCGTAGGAAAATCAGCAATGAGGGGAAAAAAACCCAGAAAACAAATGCAAAAGAAATTTGTGAGGAGTCGTGTGAAATTGTACTTTAGTTTATGTGTGTATGAGCTCATATTGCTCAGATTGGGAGTCTGTGCTCAGGACATCAGTGACAGGCTACTGCAAACATTTTCAAGTTTTCAAAGGTCATGTTACAGTACGTAAGATCTTTAGTCTTTATTCTGCACTGAACATGTCTGATTTTAAGTGTTGTGCTGTCTGAGAGGTTCCAATTCCAACTTTATACAGCATCAAATTACAAAAACAGTCGCCTCAAGGCGCTTTATATTCCAAGGTACACCCTACAATAATACGTACAGAGAAAAACCCAACAATCACATGACCCCCACTGATCAGACTTTTGCTTTTCTGATTGCTCCAGGATGGGCGCCCTCTTCTTCATCACTACCAACCAGTGTTTCAGTACTGTCTCTGCAGCCGAGCTCTTCATCACTGAGAGGAAACTCTTCGTGTAAGTTTTCCATCAGGATGACGTATACCTGTGTGTGTGTGTGTGTGTGTGTGTGTGTGTGTGTGTGTGTGTGTGTGTGTGACTCTAGATTGAAGTGTTGCTTTATGTGTTTCTCTTGTGACAGGCATGAGTACATCAGTGGCTACTACAGAGTGTCTGTCTACTTCCTTTCTAAGATCCTGTCTGATATCGCTCTTCGCACCGTCACCTCTGTTATCTTCAGCTGTGTTGTCTATTTTTTGATTGGTAAGACTTTTATCTATTTAACTATTTTAACTTTTGCATTTAAACTTAAAAAAAATGACATCAGTGTGTAAAAACACACAAAACTGTGTGTCCAACCAGGGCTCAAATCCACAGCAGAAGCCTTTTTTGTCTTCATGCTGACAGTGACTCTGGTGGCCTACACAGCCACAGCCATGACCATGGCCATCTCAGCTGACCAGAGTGTCGTGGCTCTTGCCAACATCCTCATGACCATCACCTTTGTCTTCATGATGGTGAGAGATATAGCAACCCCATGACCCACATAAATAAGTTGGAAGGGAGAAGGAGTACAAATGACATCTCCGTTTTTTGTTTTAGGTAGTTTGAGGTGTTTTAAAAAAAAAATGAAACCTTTTAAATAGAAGACATATGACATGATGACATAAACTCACTGGTCACTTTAAGCAGCCATCAGATGTGGTTATAAAGGGATGGAGATGGTCAGCAACAATACTCGGGTATGCTGGGGTGTGGTCAAGGTTTGATGTGTTGTGCATTCAGAGATGCTCTTCTG
This sequence comes from Oreochromis aureus, assembly GCF_013358895.1. Classification (NCBI taxonomy): domain Eukaryota; kingdom Metazoa; phylum Chordata; class Actinopteri; order Cichliformes; family Cichlidae; genus Oreochromis; species Oreochromis aureus. The sequence goes on from NC_052947.1 coordinate 17,984,931, forward strand.
CACACTTTGACTGTCACGAGTTGGTTACTGTTGCCTGCTCAGAGCAGTCTGACCATTCTCCTTTTACTTTTGGCATCAACAAACCATTTTCACCCAGACCTTCCACTCACTGGATATTTTCTCATTTTTGAGATGGCTGTGTGGGCAAAATTTCACTTCAATCACCTTTCTTCCCCATTCTGATGCTCAGTTTGAACTTCAGCAGGTCTTCTTGACCTTGTGTACATGCTTAAATGCACCAAGTTGCTACTACGGGGTTGACAAATTAAGTATAAGAACAGCAATGCCTAATGAAGTGGCCAGTAAGTGCATTATAAATGATTGTTGATTAATTTCTTAATCAATAGCAAACTTTCCCAGAAAACATTGACTATGAATCTATATCTGACTAAGTCTCTATAAGCAACAGAGATTTATTATATTATCCATATATTATAATGAACAATAGACGGTTATTCATTTAAAAGGTGTTGTATCCAACCAACACGCATCTTGAGAAATTATGCTTTTGATTTAAAAAAAATCAGGTTTACTATCTACATGTTTTACTGTCTGATAGTAAAAGCTCCCGTGAGACTAATAACATCCTGCATTTGGACTTTGAAACATTTAGATGTGTTTGTAAGTCGTGTTATGTCAGCTCTACCCTCCAGAAAAAGACATATAAACTAACTTTGTGTCTTCTAGATTTTTTCAGGACTCCTGGTGAATCTACCCAGCACCAAAGACTGGTTGGCTTGGCTGAAGTACTTTAGTATTCCTCGTTATGGTCTTGCAGTAAGTCATCATTAAAGGTTTTGACGGCAGAACATGCAGATATATAGAGAAAGTAACAGAAACAATTCAAAATTCAGACAGAGGTTATCACCTCAACGAAATAAATACATATCATGGACAACCTCCTTCACATATATTCCTGATGTTTTTAGTTAGTTTTAGTTTTAATTGTTGTGTCTGTAAGTGTGTTTTTATTGAACTGGGGTAGGAACTACACTCTAAACTTGATGTTAGGTGGCTGAATGCATAGACTAAACAGACTTCTCTGATTTTAACTGTTGGGTGTCGAACGTCATACCAAACATACACGACCAAGTGGATAGCCTACTGTTAATGCACTTAAAAAAAACCATGGAGCCAAACTCAAAGGAGAGGATTAAGGCCAACACACTAAGGAAACCAACGGCGTTCAAACAGTATGACCAAACAAAGATCTGAGGGGAGACAAAGGCTATTAATACACACTAGGTAAATGGGAAACATCGGGGTGCGCAGCTGAAACTAATCAGGGAAAACAAGATCACAAGCACAGCTAAAGACAGCACGCAAGAGACAAGAGACTTTAAAAATAAAACAGGAAGTTACTTTATATGGCAACCTATACGTGAAAAGGGAGGTGAGACCCAAAAGAGAATAGCTACATTACATTTATTGTTTTAAAATGGAACAAATGATCTGCCAAACGCACCATATTGTATTTAAATTGTTCTGCTTAGGATTTACTGCTCTGCCTCACCTGCTGTCTTTGTTCAGGCCTTGAAGATGAATGAATTTGTGGGTCTGAGGTTCTGCGAAGAGGTTGTAATCCGAAACAGCAACATGTCAGCTATGACAGCCAACTGCACTGTGAACACAGGTGGCCAGACGTGAGTAATAGATCCAGTTCCGTCTTACTGGTTAATAACATGTTGTGTTGTGGCTCTGATGTCTGACCAGTTTGAACATGCCTCATTTCAGATGCACAGGAGAGCAGTATCTGGAGTACCTGGGCATAGACTACACCTCCTGGGGTCTGTGGGAGAATCATGTAGCTTTGACTGTTATGATGATCATATTTCTCATCATTGCCTATCTGAAGCTTCGCTTCATAAAGAAATTTACTTAATGTGTTATTTGTTTTTTTACTTGTACCAGCACTCATAGATGCTCTCCAGAAATAGCACAGTTAAAGCTACATTTACATTTTGGGGGTTTAGTTTTATTTTACACTGCCCTCATATCTTTAGCATATAATGAAGCCAAAAGAAAGTTAGATTACAAGTGCAAATACTGAAATAAAAAGCTGAAAGCAGCTGAAAACAGCTAGCTAAACTTTTCTAGAGTTCAGGTTTTTACTGTTAGTCTCCCTGTAAAGCTCATAAAATCTTATTAATCCATTTAGAAAGAAAAACGATACAAAAACTTACAAAAGTACAGCATCAGATACAACATGTGGTCTGCAGGGCCGATGTAGCTAAAGCGATTTAGCACACTGTTGTGTTCAGCTGCTCATTAACCCTTTTACGCATAGTGGTCACTACAGTGGACAGCTATTCAAACGCTGTTTTCTTGTATTTGTGTCCACTACATTGGACACTGATGTGTCACTCCATACCCTGCCACTCACTCCAAAGGTGATTTTGTCCACCTCAGTGGACATGTAAAAAACTATTTGAAAAATACACGTTTAAAAAATGAAGTTCAAAAATCTTTTTTTCATGCTTAAAGATGAATAAAAATACGGATTGAGGTTGTCATAATTCATGCATGAAAGAGTTAATACAAATAACATGTCAATCACGTGGTAGCAACTCAATGCATTGATGCATGCAGACATGAACGAGATGACCTGCTAAAGTTCAAACAGAGCATCAGAATATAGAGGAAAGGTGATTTATGTTACTTGAACGTGAAATGGTTTTTGGTACTAAATGGATTGGTCTGAGTGTTTCTGAAGCTACTGATCTACTGGGATTTTCCCCATACAACTATCTCTAGGGTTTACAGAAAAAAGTCAGAAAAAAAAGAAAATATCTATTGAGCTGCCTTCTCGATTGCAGAGGTCAGACATTCAACAATATCCAACTTGTTAAAATCAAAGTTTACAGAAGAGCATCTGTGAATGCACGACAAACCTTGAAGCAGGTAAGACTATATCCCAGCCTACCTGTGTTGCTCACCCTGTCCCTTTTGGATTGCAGTGTACCCATCTTCTGATGGCTGCTTCCAGCAGTATAACACACCATATCACAAAACTCAAATAATCTCAAACTGGTTTCTTTCGCTGTACTTAAATGACCTCTACAGTCAGCAGATCTGAATCCAATACACCATATTTGGGACGTGATGAAATGGGAGATTGATGTGAGCTGACAAATATGCAGCAGCTGTGTGATGCTGTCATGTCAGTATGGACCAAAGTCTGTGAGGAAAATTTCCGGCTCCTTGTTAAATCTGCACCACAAAGACTTAAAGCAGCTCTGAAGGCAAAAGGGGTCCAACCCAGTACTAGCAACCTAATGGAGACGCCAGTGTGTGTATTTATTGTGCGGATACAAAAGTATACCAGTATACCAAGTAAGCAAGTATGACTGTTTCCCAAAATGTCAAAATCTAGTTGTTGGTTCCTTTGTTTACTGTTACATACGTTTAGTCTAGATAAAATCTTTGTGGGTATAAAAAATTGTGAGTCCAAAACAAACTAGACAGTATATTTTCAAATTATAGGAGAAAATTGCGAATTTTCCAAAGTGAAAATGTGTAGAAATTAAAAAGTATACTGGTTTATATTTCAAAGCTGTTTATGAATATTTACTTCTGTAGCATTTGTCAGTTTGTGACTTTTTCCCAATACCTTTGTAACCCAGTTGTTTTGATTAGTTAAGTTTCCAAATTATACTTATTTAATTAATTGTGGTATTAATTTTTCATAATATTATAATTAACCCTTAAGAGCCCAGACCCATGTTTTACCGTCATAAAAACTATGGGAGTGTCAATTTTGAAACATTAACAGAAACTATCCTCAATGTGTAAAGGGGCGGTGACACCTGTGTCACTGTGGGTTCTTAAGGGTTAAAAGCTGATCATTTGTATTTGTAGACATTAAAGCATTACATCAAGTGGCTTTATCTGTTTTCCAAAGCAAAGCTCTGTAATACATTTATACTCTGTTACAGTTTTTTCATACCATTTATAAAGATTTTCATGTAACTTTTGGTCTTGTGTTTTTTTATTATTATTAATGCATTAATTATTATTAATGCAGTTATAACCCTTAGTGTAGTTACCACACACCAAAACCATGATATAAATTCTCCTGAAATAAGAAACATATATTTTGCGCTAACATTTTATACCAGATTAAATAGTTCTTGGGAAACTTGAAATTAGCATTCACAGAAAGGACTTTTGCGTAACTTTAAATCAGTGTATATGGAAAAAATTTTAAGTACAAACCAAACTTTGGTTGCTGAAAACCTTAAAATGTGTAAAATATCTTTTAATTTAACATCATTTGCAAATAAATGTCAATGTACTAAAACTGCTGCATCTAAACTTTCTCGTTCTTAGACAAATCCAAAATGACTTTTGGCCTACTTTTCAGTTCACTCCAATTTTATTTATATAGCACCAAATCACAACAACAGTTTCCTCAAAGCGCTTTAATTTGTATGGTAAAGACCTACAATAATACAGAGAAAACCCAATAATCACATTACCGTCTATGAGCAAACACTTGGAGACAGTGGAAAGGAAAAACTCCCTTTTAACAGGAAGAAACCTCCAACAGAACCAGTCTCAGGGAGGTTTGTGGGTGCAGTTTATTTTCTGTTCAAATTAGTAGACAGTATAACTATTATTTGATTCTGCTTTGAAATAATGACGTCTGTAATACTGTATATATTATGTGATTTCTCTCCCTTTTCATATATATATTTATGTTTTCTTGTAAAGTGAGATAAAACCAAGTGAAGTCCCCCTGATGTATTTTAATAACACTTTATTTGGCACAACAGATTTTTTTTTTAAAAAAGGCACAGGAAAAATAATGCATGGGTTTCCCATGAACACTGGATGCACTCCAAATTGAAGTTTGTTTAAAGTTACAATATGTATCATAAAACGATAAGCTAATTCATTGGAAGGATGAGTAAATGTGACAGGAAGTGCCACGCTTGTACCTACTGCTTATTAAAATGATGAAAAAAGTAATCAGCAACATTATTATTCATAGAAAGGGCTTTTGTGTAAATGCTAATAAGTGTGCATACAGCGATCGAAAGCATGTAATATTAAAATCATACACTGAATTCTGAATATACTTGCTCGCTGGTACATGCGTGTGTAATACTGTGGTGTAATGATTAAATCCTTTACTGTTCCTCAGCACCTTGTCTGTTTTGTTTCCCTTTCGTCATCTGTCAAAATACGTGAGATTGAGTAAAGACCCTTTGCATGTGACAGCCTCTCTCTTTCAGTGCATTTGTGTATACCAGGTGAGGTGCATTTGACTTTCTCTCTAATATGTCGAGTAAGTTAAACACCTTCCATGAGCTTTAGTACCTTCTGCTGCAAAAAAAGACCCACATATTAAGTTAGGATCCAATAAAGTTTCTTTGCAGAGTTCAGCATGCCAAGTCTTCACACATGGCTGCTCCCATTCACGCCTGTGTCGAGGCCGTCGGTGGACAAGGACGAGGAAGGGCGAGGCCGCGGGCCGACAGGAGTGGCCGGCTGTGGGTGGCTGACCTGTGAGACCATATCATCGGACTCCCAGCGCTCCAGCTCCTCCCTGACGAGCCTCTCCATCTGCTCCCTGTGTGCGTCTGTGTCCCGCCCCAGATGTTCATCCTGACAAACGGAAACAGATTAAATGTCAAACGATGTTAACGTCAGCTCAACCCACAAGTATTCATCTCATGAGTTTATACAATTAACTTATAATGACTCATTCTGAGCTTCTTCCTGAATGTAAGGCAAGTATTTAAAAAAAACACTCTTGCTTAAATCCTAAATGTTCAATAGTGTTCACCACAGTGTTCATCACTGTTCAAGAGAGTAACTGTCTCTAAGAGTGATGAACCAAACAATAAAAAATACCTAAAAACCAAAAAACCCCAAAAGCTAGAATACAGTTTTAAAACTCAACTGAGGGGAGCTGCAGGGTGCAATTCAGCCATAATTCAACACTACAAATGACACATTCAGTCATGTGATAACATTATTAACATAGTAACATATTAACACCTCACCTCCATGACTCCATCCAGCAGCCTGCTCACCACGTCTCTTCTTTTAAGATTAGCTCTCTCCATAACTTCCAGCTTCACAATCACTGAATCGATCTTCGACACTATGCTGCCGATGGAGTGCTCCATCCTGTCCACGCGTCTCACCAGCCTGCACAACAAAGAATGATTTTCTCTCGTTGTTAAATGTCAAATAGCGCTGCAGCTGCTATCACTCAGAACAGCACGAAAAACTACGATGTGACAAACAAGACCCATTTTTGCCTGCCAACATTAGCTGATGAGTTTAGCTGATGACAAAATTAAATCATTATTACATTATTTCTTTGTGTAGAGCACGTGTTGGCAGATATGCAAAGGGGCGATGGTAACACATCTGCAGTAATACAGATGCAGGTTCGCTCATGTAATTTCTTTATCATGGCCCCTGTTAGTGGGTGGGATATATTAGGGAGGAAGTGAACATTTTGTCCTCAGAGTTGACATGTTAGAAGCACAAAAAATGGGCAAGCATAAAGATATGAGTGAGTTTGACAAGGGACAAGCTGGACGATTGGGTCAGAGCATCAACAAAACTGGTCAGGAACTATCGAAAGTGGCCCAATGTGAACCAGTGACAGGATGATAGATGGTAAGGCCAAAATGATGCATATGGGGAGTGAAGGCTGGCCTGTGTGATCTGATCCAGCAGATGAGCTACTGTAGCTCAAATTACTGAAAAGGTTAATTCCCCAGATCTCAATCCAATCAAGCATTTGTGGGATGTGGTGGACAAACTACTCCGATCCTTGGAGGCTGCACTTCGCAACTAACAGGACTTAAAGAATCTGCAGATACCACACCACACCTTTAGGGGTCTATTGGAGTCCATGTCTCAATAGGGGGGCGCAATATTAGGCATCTGGTTATTATGTTATGCCTGATCGATATATATTTATTATTATCAACCACATAAATTTAATACAGTAGAGTTGTAGTTCACTGACAGACACAGATACTGTTACAAAGAAATATTTAACTTACTATAATAAATACTGACAGTTAACAAATCTGCAGTAAATCTGGACTCTGGTTTAAAGTCCTTAGATCTAAACTTGAACTTGCAGCTTCTTGTTGTTGTTTTTTAGTTTCTGGAATTGACAATAAACTTTGTCTTTAGTCTGTCAAACAGTCTCAGTAAATCTGTCACGACTATGTGTTCATTAATATTTAAAAAATATATTTTAAAAATAATTATTTGTTCCTGACAAAATGTTTTCATGCAGCGTAAGTTTAACCTATACTTCAGGATGTTCCAATGTTTCACAATCACCAAAAACTGTCATGAATTAGACATCATTCCATGCTTCCATCCAGTTATCACCATGCTCCTTTCTCTACTGACTGAGTCTGCCCAGCAGTTTATTTATTATTATTATCTCTTCAAATATCATTTACTGATCAATCTAAGGAAGGGGAAGAAAAACTTCATACACTTGAAACTCCTCATACGAGACACCCCCAGAGCTGCTGCCACGACGTCGAGAGCTGTGACCGCTGTCCTCATCGTCGTCCTCCTCTGAGTCATCCTGGGTACGAGGGAAGCTCCGCCCACTGCTGGGTCGAGTCAGCGAACTGCGTTCCAGATCCAAGTCCTCCTAGCGTATGAGCAGAGACACACTGAACATCTGCTGTTGTGGCTGCACTGTTGCACTTATGTGCAGATTGTCTGATCAGTTACTGAAATAATACTCTTTTCTTGTTTTACCAAATGGTAAACATAAAAGCTTGTGGCTTCACTCACTCTCTCTTTCTCCAGGTCGTCTCTCATTTGCTGGTGTTCATGCTCTGTCAGCTCCTGATCACCATCCTGATCGTATTTGGCAAAGATGGCCTGAATCTCTGCATCTGTGTGACCCTTTCTGATCAAATTAAGAGACAGTACACACTGAAGACAGGCTGCATGAGTGTTATATTCAACAAACTGAGAAATACAACTCTGAGGGATTTTAGCAGAATTGGAGATTTTCCTCACCCTTTTAGATCCTGACGGAGTTCATCAAAGTTCAGTTTCCCCCCAGCTTGACGCAAACCGTCTGAGATGTCATCTACCGCTGTCTTCTTTAGTCTCAGCTTCATCAAAGCTTTGTTACAATTCTGAGGGAAGAAAACCAGAGAAATATTTCAAATTACATTTACAGCTATATAAATGAATCTCTTCCATAATATACTGACAGCGACAGAGGTGGGAAGAAACAAAGTACAAATACATCGTTACTGTACTTAAGTAGAATTTTCAGGTACCTGTACTTTACTTGAGTAGGTCTTTTTTATGACAACTTTTTACTTTCACTCCCTACATTTTGAAACAAACACAGTGTGTTGCTAGATGCACTGATCGGGTACCACTTTTAACTTCGTTGTACCTGTGACAATGACAATAAAGTTATTCTGATTCTGATTAAAGGTCCAGCAGGGAGAGAAAAGAAAGAGCTAACTTCACTCAAAGATGGAGAAAAATAAGAAAGACAGGAGAGGAAGAAGAGGTTAGATTTAAATGTAAGGACTGCTCAGTAGGATTTCATAAACTGGAACTTTAAAGCTCACATGTAAGTCCTCTTGTTTTAAAATCAAATATTGGGTCTGTCCATGTGACATTATGTGTTTTCATATTGTTATACATGCTGCAAAAAACTGAGGTAGACTAACTGTGTTGTTTAGAGGTTGAATGAAAATACTCTGCAGTTTAGTGCAGGATAAACAGTTTACTTTGCGGTACTGTGGTGGATTTAAAGGTTCTCCCACCTGCTGAATCCCATTTTAGCCTCTTCCCTACTAATTTCCCACTTTAGAGACAAAGTCACTCTCTACAATGGAGGAAACAGAAAATAGTGCTATTTTTTATACTCTGAGTACCTTTATTAGAAATACAATGTAGAATGAAATAAAATTTGTATTTCTATGTACTAATATTATTTTATAATTACATTAGTATAATACAAGGCTCAGTTAGCTTTGTACAAAAATAGCTGGTAGAAAGGTCCTTCAAAGAGCTACTTTTTACTTTCTTACTTTGAGTACAATTTAGAGCCTGTACTTTTTTACTTTTACTTGAATAAAGAAGTTGACTCAATGCTTCAACTTTTACTGGAATATTTTTAATACTTTTTAGTTATACTTAAGTACAGAATGTCTGTACTTCTGCCACCTCTGGACAGCGATAGAAACACATAACTGCAGTCCTACCACTTCTTCTCAGCAAGGAAAGCCTGAAAAACCTCACAAAAAGCAGAAAATATTGCCCACCCAACACTACACACATGGTTCAGATAGATGCAAGAGAAAAGCATCAGTCTTTTTGTTAAAACTACAAAGCAGAGTTTTTACACTTGAATGCACTACAGCAAGACCTGATGTCTGCCCATTTTCCGCATAACATCATCATCATGAAACTTAATTTCTTGTGACTGGCTGCTCTTTGCATTTCTTTGAAGACAGAAGTTGTGCTTTTAAGCCCCGCCCCCATCTCAGGCACATCCAAATTCACAGCTCTGATGTCCGGAGTTTTTACTTCCCACTAACTGATGAAATGAGAGTCATAGTTCTCCCTATTTATTTAGATACAAGCTTCGAAATAACATCTCAGATTCATTCCAAGGTGCCTGCTCAGGTGAGAGGACATGGCCTAACTGATCTTTAATATGAGCATCAAACAACATCAGAGTAAATATACAACAGACCATAATGTGTGTCATAATACTTCCCCTGTTAAGATTCAGCGACACACAAGAAATCACACTTTCAGGTGTACATGCTTATACTTATTATTATTATTATTGAAGCCAAAACCAATTTAAAAGAAATTTGCCTTAATAACAAATAACAATAAAATAGAAATGTTGTTCAATACCTTCTTAATAAGGTCTGTCATTTCCATCTCAGACCTCTGTTGGGACATGTCAGCCTTCACCTCAGAGTATGTGTCATTGATAATGGCCAAGAACATGTTCTATGTAAAGAATAAAGAGAGAAAATATTGTAGGATAACTGAGCATTAATTTTAAAAACCTAGAACAAAGGTTACTTATTTAACAAATCACATGAATTCTCTACTTACCATGAGAATAAAGAAAATGAAGAAGACAAAGGTTGTAAAGTATATAGGTCCAACAACTGGATGAGCTTCCTCAATTTCTGAGAAGTTAAAGTCTCCCAAAATGATACGGAACTGGGTAAATCTAAGCAAACAAATAAAACATTTTAAACAACAATAGGAAACAACACTGGTCTGAGGTGTAGCTACATTTTCAAGGCTCTTACATGCTGGCTTGGAAAGTGCTGAAATCGTTGACTTGAGTTCCAAACACCAAGTAGGCCAGCTGAGCGTAAGCCAAGAAAATGATGAAGAACATGATGGCAAAACCCACGAGGTCCTTGGCACAGCGAGACATGGTGCTGGACAGCTGACTCATGGTCTTATTGAAGTTGATGAACTTAAAAAGCTGAGAGGAAGTGAGACAGTGTTCGCATTAGTCGACTCTGCTGCATTGCTAAATTCCACTAAGTGTTCCTTGAAGGTCTCCTGGATGGATTATGAAGTGAAGGAAGAAGATTTTTTTTTTACCTTGACCCAGGAAAAGAAGACAATAACCGCAGCCATGTTGTTAAACTGAACCTGCAGGTTGGCTAAAGGCTCAAAGCTGGGGTGAGCAGTGTGGTTCTCCAACAGGCCTCTCAGCAGGTTTCCAACCATGGCTGTTCTCGTTATGTTCATGATAATAGCAACAACGCTCAACTGAAAAAAACAAACAAGTGAAAGTCTGTGAATATCAAATCAAATCAAATCAAATTTGTAATCATCCTAAAATTAACCTTGATACTCACTGTGACAATGAGAACATCGAGACAGTTCCACAGGCTCTTGAAGTAATGTAGGCGGTGGATGCGGATCTCCAACACTTCCTCCACCACATAATAGAGAATGAATAGGCAGAAAGCCACTTCACACATCCCCACAAAATAGTCCCAGCTGGACACATATCGTATCAGACGCACCGTCTGGAACTGCCAAGAGGTCACTACGCCACCAGTAGCAGGGAACTCTGCCAGCAACCTGACAAATGTACCACATTCAGTCAGCTATTGCAACAGTAGCTGGCGTTGTTATGTTGTGGAAACAAATCAAACTAAAGTGTGTAAATCAAGAATCTGGCTGATGATTAGTCAGGAAGGAGCATGATTAGGCTTTCTAATCCTCACTAACAATGGAAGGAAAAGTAGATTTAAGTTGGTGAGTACTTTCCTCAGCAACTTCCTTCTTGGATTGAGGTTCAGCAAAGTAATGTGGATAAGGCACCAGGTGATAAACATATGCTACCACACACATTTTAGTTAACAGAAAACTTAAAGCTTTTTACTTTTTGTTAAATTCACTTTATAGGATTGAATTTTTATAATTGGAGAATTTAAAGAATTACTTGAAGCAATGACAAATACATTTAAAAAAGAACATTTCCATATTTATATTCATCTGTTTTTTGGTTTTTTGTCCACACCACAGGGTGCTACCGGAGATTGCAAAAGAGCACGTGCAGCTCTGGAGCCACAGGTTGAAGACCCCTGATTCAGACTAAGTTCAAGAAATCAAATCCAAAAATAGGCAATTTGACCTAAGGGCATTTTTCACCATTTTCTGCTTTCAAAGACCTTAAAACTAATAGTCCAATCAAAAAAGAAGACAATCTAAAAAATGATTCATTGATAAGTACATTTAAGTAGATTTATAGTACATGCATTCTGTGCTGCAATTAAAACTGCAAATTTATTTTAGATTTACTTTATTTTATTTTCAAATTGTGAATTTTCAGGAGCAAATTTAGAAAACATTAAAATTGGGCATTTTCTTGAAGGTGTTTGTAATTACATTTACTATAATAATGATTATACAGTATGTTATCTGTAGTTTTGTTATTATAGTTTCAGCTCAATAAATCTGTTACAACCCAAAATTATAATTTATGACAAGGCTATCGATTCTTACCTGGCAATGCAGAAAAGGTTTATGTTGCCGTTGTAGACAGAGAAGTCGAGGAAGACTGCCCTAGTGCCTCTGTCCAGCCACAAGTGATCTTTCAGAACCTGCAGCTGGATGGCTGACTCCTCTTTGGTACGAGACAAGTCCTGGTAGTATCCTCCACCTCCATATTTAGACACCTGACCCGAGTAACTGCTGCTATTCATCTCGCTCTCTGGGGTGTACAACCACCTGACAGAGGCCAAGAGAGAAACATACAGGATGGGGATAGTAACATATCTGCATCCCGTATGATACATATTTATGTAACCAATTTAAATTGGAACTTACGCAGTTCCATTCTTGGGACCAAAGGGGGCAGTATCCTCATTGGTCAGGGTGTATATGTTGTAGCAGTCCTGGACCTCATCCCTCAGATCTTCATGGACAGAACAGGTCTCATTGTGGACCTTGACCTGCCGGAGGCGCGGCACCCCAAGGAGGAGGTTCTCGTAGTAGATAAGACTCTGATTCTCTGGCAGGCTCTTATTATTGTACCACACCTCCCAGTACATGCCATTGAGGAAAGGTCCCTCTGTGAACTGAGAGTATAGGGCAGACAAAGGCATGAAGAAAGATCTTTAATTCCTGTAATCAAAAGTGTGATTTATTACTAAGTTTGCACTGATTGGACTGATGGACACCGACTTCACAAGACTAAAACTGCCATGCACTTTTTAAATAAAGAAATAGTTCACAGATGAGATCAACACCACACTCACGTATATTTGATAAATATGAACCGAAAGCAAAAACTTTCTTAGCTTAACACAAACAAAAGGTCAAGGTCAAATTTATTTATATAGCACATTTCCAACAGCTCATGAAGCATAAAGTACTTTACAAACTAAAAAGCAACTAAACAAGGAAAATGCACGATAATGATGCAATAAAAACAACAACAACAATGATGACTGAGGCTGTTAAACAAGTAATATATTTCTGTAATGCACAAATACAACCCCTGGGATAGGACCAAGTCCAGTATGTGTCCTTTTTCATGAGTGGGGACAGTGACCCACTGTGTCAGGTTAAAAGAGTCTATGACATTTAGAAAGTCCTTGACCAGGGATTTAGCATCACAGCAGGCATGAATATTAAAATCACCACTATCACCAAATCACCAAAATCAGAAACTTCAAATGCATCTGGTCAGTAGGGAGCAAATAAGCATTAGTTGAAGAAGTTGACTTTAAAGTACTCCTTTAAACATGACATTCCTTTCTTGAGATGTTATAAAATGATAACAAAACTGCAGAAAAGTAAAAGACATGGACGACAGGAAGAATGTTGCACTTTACCTTCCAGAAATCCTCCATGGTTGACAGGCTCCTAAAAGTAGAGGGGTCCCCAGCAGACAGAGGTGTGTCCAGGAAAAGCTGAGACATGACTTTGGTGTAATGGTACATATTTGCACTCACCATCCCATAGGTCACTACAGAACAAATCAAGATATAACAGGAAAGAGAAGGAAATTTCTATTAGTGCCAGCAGCAATGACACAGTTTACATCCACTGTGACTGTGTTAGGACCCTATGAACATTTGAATTCAAAATTAGGCTGAATCTACTTTTAATTTTGTAATGCATTATTATTCTCTGCAGGTTTTCAGTAGTTCTGGAAAATGATTTTAACAGTTGGGCTCAGGCTGGCAAAATAAGCCTTAATGGTGTCTGCCAGGAAATCATTTCCTGATCCACCCTAAACCACACTTTTTTTTCATTTTTCATTGCAGCAAGAAGAGAGAAGGGAAAACTTTACCATGAGTTCTTTTTTTATTTCTTCCCAAACATGCCACTTCTTTTTGCCATGTGAAATGTGTGCTATTGTTTGAATTTTTTTCCCACTGACAAATGGTGGAATTTAGATTTTCTGCCAGACTCATTAAGCTGTGAGTATGGAAAGTAAATTTTGAGCTACAGGACAGATGCCACATTTTAAAAGGCTCTCTATGAGTCACTCTCAGTTCAGTCCACAACTGATATCTGGAGCTTACTTTAAGCTCCTTAGACCATCTATCTGGGGATCTCCTAAGTATTTCTCAATAATGAACCAAGTAACAAGTCACCTCTGATGAACTACTCCTAAAGGACACAACAAGACTTGCATGTTTACTTACAGATACAGATGGTGATCAGGAATGCGACATATGTGAGCATCTCCCTCAGTACGTTCCTGAGGTATCTTTCTCGACTGCTGTCACTCTCCTCCATCAGCTCTGTGCCCCACAGAACTACAAAGGAAACAGCAAACTATTAACAGGCAACATTTACACAGAGAGACTAAATGTGCAACTATCTCAGGAAAGTTTAGAAGAGGGACAACACTTGAGGCTTTCCTCTTTGCATAAATCCTTATATACATGAGATAAATAAAGGCTATGACACATCACGACATTATTAGTGCAATTACTAAACTCAGGTTTACTGATAACAATAGAGAAGAAAGCGGTGGTCATACAGAATTTAAACATATATGTGATTCCTTACTTTAATGGACGAAAAGAAAGTATTGTGTTTTATTATGCGTGCATTGTCTTTATTAACAGTTACAAAGTAAAAACACAAATAACACTTAGTAAAAAAAAATAGCATGACTGTTAGTGAACTGTACAAAGTTGTAGTTTTTGGCGTTATTCTTTACAATAAGAATAAAAATCGTCACGTACTTCTGATTTTCTGGAGTATCTGCTTCAGACAGCTGGGGTGCCCATGCCTGTCTTGCTGCTCCAAAGTCGGGGTTGGATAGAGTCCTCCTCGGGGGATGTTGGTGCTGCTGCCCCCACGGTTGTAGCTACCCAGGCCGCTGCTGCTGCAGCTGCTGCCGGAGGCCGTGGACGCGGATCTTCTCCCTGGACTCGCTTGAGGCCAGTCTGCTTCCATGATCTCGTCCTCTGGTTCAAAACCCGGGTTATCCCGGCTCCACGCCTGTCGCGACGGTGGGGACGGGGTGCCTACGACTCCACCGAGACCCAGGTCTTGATGCTGGATGTTCTCCATCTCTATCCCTTCACTTGAGTCGAGTTTGTGCGCCGACCTACCAGCCTGGTTCTGAGGCAGCTGCTGGGGTCTGACTCGAGATGAACTCATGGTCCAGCTATTATTATTATTTATTTATGTATTTTATTATTATTATATGATGCGGGGCATGCGAAAAAGCTAAATGTTACCCATAAACAGCAGCGACTGAAGCTTTCAGGGGTGACTAACTAAACTGTTAAACGCCTTGAGAAACAAACAAACAAATAAAGCAGAAAATTAGTCAAATGGCCAATTAAATGAGATCAGTACACAAAACCTTGCCGTGTGCGTAAAGGTCACGGTAAAGAAATCTCAGTAACAATGTCCTGCTCCTCATAGCTAATGCAGTAGTTTCCACCCTCAACAAACCGTTAGAAACTTCCCGAAAAGTCCCGTGAAAAAACGACGTCCGTTTCAAAGTGATGCCTTTAGAGTGGTTAAAGTTGTTAGATAAACAGGTATTTGCACTGAACTGTCCGCCGCATTAAAATGCCGTGTTTACGTAAAAAAAAAGAAGATAGTTTTCTTATCCCGGGACAGCCATCTTGTTCTTGTTACTCTTCCCCCAAAAAACTCCTTGAGTTGGACTCGGGTTACAGTAGAAGTCATGGCGTCGCAGTAAAGGATGGAAAATACCACAAGGGAAACTTTTTTTTTTTTTATGAAATTGATATAATTTTTTTTACCCCAATGTCTTAATAAAACTTAACAAGATTTCACTGTTTGGGTTTACAGTGTGTAAAAGCTAGAAGGTGTAGGGTTGCATTTAATTAGTAAAACCGCAAATTTGAAAAAAGTTGTAATTTTATTTGAAAACTTTTTATCAGCTTTCTTTTAATCACCAGTAAGTCTTGCACTTACTGAAAATGTAATACAGGTTTTATTTATAAAGTTACACAACCTCTGCGTGTTCGGGTCTGTGGTTGCTATGGCAACAAGGCACTGGGCTAAGAGGAGCGTACTGACAGGAGGTCAGAAATTTCAGTGCTCCACATGCAAAAAAAACAAACCAAACCAAACAAAAAAACCCGTCGAAATCAGCGGGAACTATATATGATCTGCTGTATTTTAGCTTCTAAATACGCGGTGTGATCGTGGCCGTAAATTGGTCAAGCTGACCCTTTTGTAAAAATGTGCTTTCACACTGGGCTTCTGTAGTTATACATGGTTGTAACAACAACTCTAAAATCTCAAGCACATGTTTATTTAAAAACAAACAAACAAACTCCACAAACAAACACGGTTTCAGTAATTTTGTTTAGTTAGGTAATGATGTTAACCTACTGTCTGCTCTCCATTTTGTTAGTTACTATATAATTTAATTTGTATTATATGTTTTCAGGTGTCCAAACATTATGCACAAAAAATTAGACCTATGTTAAATGCTCTGTAACTTTCTTTTTGCACATTTCACATTTCAATTAAAAGTTCAAACTTGTTTAAGAGAGCCACTTATTTGAGCTACCCTACTATGTCCTGATGTGCTCAACAGAGGACATTCTGGCCTTTCCTATGATATGTCACGTGTTGGGTGGCCTATTTGAGCTCCAAAGAGGAGGAAATCACAGAAATAACTGAAAGATGTTGAGTTTTTTTCTCTCAGTACTTAGGAGGTTAAAAAAAATGCAACTTCTGATTTTTCATTTTGTGTCTTTCCAGCACTCTAGTAAGCCATAATAATGGAAGTGTTAGATGTATAATGCACCGATGATCAGGCTCTGACTTTCTCTGCATTATATATCCTAAATTCAAAAGAAAGATGTATGCTATTAAAAAAAGAAGCTTGTCTGATTTCCAGATTGCAGATATTTAAAATGTACAAGTCACCCATCTTACAAAATAATTATTTCTACTTTAACTTTTATATTTTTTTAAATATCAAATCAGCAAAACTTTGCCTCTTTACCTAAATTTAGTAAACCAAATTGTTTTAAGAAACACTGTAAAAGTATTAAATCAAAACACATATATCAACCACCAAGCAACCAAGATTCATTATTTTTAACCTTTCCCTACATTTTGTGCACGTTTTTATTCTTTCTTTTTTTTTTCTTTTACCAGCAAAGAAAAAATGTCCCACAGTAAAAGGCATTAAGCCTGTTTGACCACATGGTGGTGCTTAATATCCACTTTTGGGAAACCCAAAGTCAAATATAGAGTTAAATGTCAGAAATCATGCTTCACTGTTGTTTCATCAGTTTAAATAACCTCAATTTTAGTGTTAAGTCTCAGTTAAGTTTCACAAAGCTTTCTTTTGCTCTGTCTCCACAGGTAATTAATCTGAAAACAGAGAAACATACAGTAAACATCTCAGAGCAGAACAGTCATTGCACACAAATCAAAATAAACTAAGAACTTTTGACTGAGAAATGGTCCTGCCCTGGTGTACTGGAAAAAATATTATGTCATCTTTTGACTGATAGAGATTAGTTTCTGCTATAGTTGTCAGGTAGGTTTTCATGGACTATGATGCCTGCAGATAACACTGTAATCAACAGTGAGAGTAGGGAACCGGTGAGTTTAAATACTTGGGATCAAACATTCAAAGCAATGAACAGTTTGTGAGAGAGGTGAAGAAGAGAGTGTGGAAAGTGGGGAGTGGGTGGAGGCAAGTGAAAGGGAAGGTTTACAGCATGGTAGTGAGACCTTCTATGATATTTGGTTTGGAGATGGTGGGACTAAGAAAAAGACAGGTGACCAACCTAGAGGTGGCAGAGCTAAAGATGCTGAGGTTTTCTTGGGAGTGACCAGATAGAAACTGAGTACATCAGAGGGACAGCTCGGGTTGAGCAGTTTGGAGACGAGGATAGATGGGCAAGGCTGAGATGATTCGGATATATGGAGAAGAAGGATAGTGTATATGTTAGACAGAGTACTGTTGAATATGCAAAGATTCATGGATGTAATGGAGGACATGCAGAGGGTTGGTGTGACAGAAGAGGATGCTAGTGATAAGGTGAATTAGAGGTGGACCCCCTAAAGGGAGCGGCTGAGAAGAAGAAGGAGAAGAAGTTGTTCACAGTTAGAGCTGGTTTGTAATGAGATTTTTACCAAAAGAATGCTTTGTAATCACAGAATTATGGGTTTGATATGCACGTTTAAACAGTATACAGTATGCATGTTATTATGCATGCAGTATGCATGCTATTACAGACAATTACGTATATATCAACATAGACGATATCAAAACACCGCAAAAACTTCAATGCAGGGCAACTAAAGAGTTTAAAAACACTCCTGTCCATGAGCACCGTTTCAATGACGCTCCACGAGTTTGCAGATAGTTTTGTAGGGGCGTGGTTATTTATCTGACGTCACTCTCTTTGTTGCCCAGTGTAATCAATCCATTGGTTGAATTTGTGTAATGGGGGTTCCCAGCCCCGGATTGCAGGGGTACAACAATAAATCGAAGCTATCGCTTTAAATCTTCAATCTCTGGTAGAGCAGAGATCATAAACTGACAGTGAGAGCAGCGTGGGAAATCGCACAGTTTCTCATTTGGGATTTTCTGTAATTCAGAACCCTTTACAGTCGGTTACTCATAATTATTTATTACACACCATTCTGTCTACATAGATAGGTCTTTCACAAGGTAAGTTAGCCTTCCTCTAAGCTTATGGTTACAGCATCAGCTAGCCTAATGTTAGCTGCATTGTGTAGTTACACCGCCACTGTTGGAGTCGATTACAGCGAGTAATAATTCAGAGTTGGCGGCTAAAATGTGTCATTACTGTGCAAATATTCCGCATTATCTGTGTGGTTAGACGTTTTAACTTTGAATCAAGTTAGTTAAATCGTCTTCCTTTGTTGTCTCTGAGAGTTAGCATTAGCTCTTAACTTGTTTCATTGATAATAGCTGGACACTCAGGCGTTGGCTAACAGAAGTTTGAGGGAGCTTTATTTTACTTGGGCGTTGTAACAATTTTTATAGGTAATTTTTAAAAGAGGGAGTGAATAGTATCAGTAGTGGAACCTCTCTGTTGGTTAACTACAATGGCAAATGCTGTAGCCATTGCTAACGCCGGGTTTAACATCAGGTCGGCTTGATTTACCCGTGCTCTGCCTTCAAACAGCCTGCTAGTTGTATGTATGTGTGGATGTAACACGTATTCAGTCGTCTATTTTCCAGGGTTGCGTGTAAATGAAATATCCTCGCTGTCTGAACGAGTGGTCCCTGTCGAAAGAAAAAACAACGACGCCACAAGTCAGCTAGCGCTAGTGTTAGCCAGTTAGCAGTGTCGCAGGCTCTGAGTTTCGATTCAGTTTGCTGGGCTCGTGTTAGCAGTTTACGGTGACAGCAAAGAGGCCGGTACTGGCATTCATATTCATTCAGTCCACTATATAACGTGTGTCGTTAAGCTGACCGACAGCGTTTCGGTGCTCATGAAACTTCTAGAACTGGCGCAGATACGGTGCGGTTTTTGGATCCGTCTGTTAGATGTCAGTAAACGTGCGATAAACGTGAAAGATGACAAAATGTGGTTAGACGAAAGGCCCTTTATAGCAGGCCACTCATCTACATATGGTTACGCAGATATAACACATGAACGTGATGTGTAGTTGCAACGGATTTAGCGGTAGTTTCGCTGGCTTTCTCCACTCGCTAACCAGAGCACCTGCACTAGTAGCTTCCCTTTTTAATCATCAGCTGGTTTCCCTCTTTGTCTCATTGGATAGACGTGATGGCGCAGTTGAATGTCGGCTACTGTATTAGCCAGCCAGCTAAACAGTCAGCTGTCTTGCTTTTGGTACGGAGTTAATGTTGGTTTGATGAAGCGTGGGCCTAGACGACGAAAACGAAGCGCTTTTCTAGCAAAGAGGAGACCTTTCTGTACTTCCTGTACTTGCTGCTCAGATACATCCATGTTTACCTCAGGCACTGCAACTGCGTGTGCTCAACATGGACTTCCTTAAAATGGCCTGACCGCAAACAATGCGCGATGCGCTTTAACTGACTCTGAACTTCATTTTCTGTGTCCGTCACTCAGTTGCCACTCTATTATGACTGCCTAGCTAAAGCTAGTGTTATAAAATGCAGATGTAATCCTAGTGGAGGAATTTTGAGTGTTGCTTTAAATATATTACCGTTTTTTAGATTATTTGTGCATGGTGTTGTTTAATAGTGTTGAGTTATGCAGACCTGTGATACTAGTAACATCAGCACTTGAAACTGCAGCTGCCAAATGATCTTAAGTATTACGTGGTAGTCTTTCCAGGATGTTTTTAACAAACTAAATATTTTCACTTTTGCTAATGTGGTTTGGGTATGTGTAATCACCAACTGAATGTTTAAATGCATGCTCTTCACGGTATTATAACTAAATCCTGGTCGTTTTTTGTTTGTTTGTTTTTTTTCCCTTTCAGCACTTAATATTGTTTACCAAAGAAATGGTGATGGAGAAGCCAAGTCCCCTGCTTGTAGGGCGGGAGTTTGTGAGGCAGTATTACACACTCTTAAACAAGGCACCAGATTTTCTGCACAGGTAATTGCAAAATGTTTACATGACGGTCTATTTGATGGTAAATTTGTGCATGGGTAATGATGCTTTTTAACTTGCTATTAGGTTTTACGGGAGGAATTCTTCCTATGTTCATGGAGGACTCGACCCAAGTGGAAAGTTGGCAGAACCAGTGTATGGGCAAGCGGTAGGTACTGTAGCCCCAGTTCATTAATGGGGTAATACTTAACTTAATTTTAGTGAAATGTTATTTTAATGGAACTGTCACCGTCTGCAAAGACTATATGTACGGGGAGGTAAAAAAAAAATTAGTGTTATTAAATTGCCAGAGGTAAAAAATACCATTTTTGCATCCTAAGCTGATGTATACTTACAAAATGAAAACACACTGGGTAAATTCTGCTGATTTTTTTTTTTTTAACCTACCAAATTAGTAGTTCAAACTAATTGAAAGTCTAGAAATAAGATTCATACTTTGTGACAAGTTCCTTCATTTTCTCTCTGTCCCTCCCCCCCTCTGCATATTTTAGGAAATCCACAAGAAGGTCATGTCACTGCAGTTTAGTGAATGCCACACAAAGATCAGGCACGTGGATGCTCATGCCACACTGAGCGATGGAGTGGTGGTACAAGTCCTTGGAGAACTGTCGAACAATGGTCAACCCATGAGGAAGTTCATGCAAACGTTTGTGCTTGCTCCAGAGGTGAGTGCTTCTACCTCTTAGTGCTCCCCACATGTCTCAAAGTTGGCCTCACAATAAAGGGAATAAGTGAATAGTGCAAGGATCTTGGAAAGAAAGCGACTAGACTTTTTAAGTTTCGTGATGACATTTCACCTCTCATCCAAGAGGCGTCTTCAGTTCTGAATAATTGCTGAACATCTTTATGAAACTCGCTACTTATGAAAAGTACAGTTGCTTTCTTTCCAAGATCCTTAAACCACCATGACCTGGATGACTGAAAACCTACAAAGAATAATAAATTAATTCTTTCCAAGATCACTTCCTATGATTTATGGCATAGCATACCTTTAAGTATAAATTGTGAACCTGTCAATTAGCAATACCCACATTCACTGATGTCTTTTCGTCTTAGTGTTATGTTAGTAAGTAACACTGTTTAGAACTTAAATAAAACTGGTAATAAGAGAGAACAGAGTTGCTGTTTCTACAGCAACTACACTGAGACAGGGTGCTTTTCATTATGCTGGTTCATGTTTCTTGCATCCTCTCTGACCCATGAGCCAGAAATTGTTGCCCCGTCTTCAATAACAAAGACTCTTTGACCCATTAAATGCACCTTTGGGTTTGAGGAAATGGGCGTGTAGCTCAGAGTGAGGTAACACTACTGTGCCCTATGCTTCTTTTATTGTGGAATGGGTTTAAAAATGTAGGACCCTAATAGGTGACCTTCTACTGGCTCTTTTGAGGGTACCTGAGCCATTTATATTCCCACGTTTGTCTGTTTGCATAGGTAACAGATGAAAATGCAGAGTGAAGGATTATGGGTATGCAACCTATGAGGACTTGCTTATGTGCAGATCTACAAATAATCAACATTGTGAAGCTTCACTTTTGTAGGCCTATTGGAGAATTTCCTGTCTGTGAACGATGCAGCAAGGTTTCAGACATGTGGGCATTTGATTTGACAGGTGTAGTAACAAAGTAGCAAATACAAGGATTTCTGATCGAAAGCTTCAGCTCCAGTTTTGCAACATCTTTGTCTTACATTTCTCTCACATTCTCAGTGGGAGGAGATGAGACATAAAACATGAGATTCAGATGCAAGTGAAGGAATCAAGGGGATATGTTGTAGTAACTGAAAGCACTTCCTGTGTGTTGTCTCCACAGCAACAGTATGATGCAAGGTTGTGGAAGCAAATTATCAGGGCTACACAAGACCAGCCTAATTGAAAAGATATACATGAAATTAGTACTGTAACACATGCCGTTTGTGTATAAATATTAAATAGTTTATTTCTTTCATGTTCTCAGGGTTCAGTGGCCAACAAGTTCTACGTCCACAATGACATCTTCTGTTATGAGGATGAGGTTTTTGGAGACTCCGAAGCTGAGCTTGATGAAGGTGAGATTTTCATAAGTGACTTTTCTTTTTCTTAAAACTAGTGAGTTTTAAATAAATGTTCATATTTTAAAGTGAGGGTGCTTATTTTGACTCTTTTGCTTCCTCAGAATCGGAGGAGGAGGTTGAAGAGGAGGCAGAGGAGAGGGCGCCTTCCCCTGAGCCACTTCAGGAAAGCCCAAACAGCAGCACCTATTATGAACCTCACCCCGTCAGGTATGCAGAACTTGATTAGAACTCTGTGCAATCAAATGTAAGATGAAGGTCTTTCGAATATGATCCGTCTGAGGAGGTGACACATTTGTTTCATGTTTTCTTATTTGTGGTCTGCAGCAACGGAGTTGAAGAGCCCATGGAAGAACCGGCTCCAGAGCCGGAGCCGGAACCTGAACCAGAGCCCAAGGTAGAAGAGACAAAGCCTGAAGTTGAGGAGAAGGTTCTGGAAGAGATGGAGGAGAAGGCACCCTCACCAGTCCCTGTGGAGTCTCCACCAAACACCCTGGAGCCTCCCAAGGTGAGGAGAAATTACTTCTTAGTGGTTTTCATCTCATATTACAAGGGGCAATACAAGTTCATTGAATCTAAAGTGACGCATTTAACATCTTAGAGAATAACAACTTTACTTTGATCCAGTTTTAAAGCCAGAAGGAAAGAAAATGCATTTTGTAATGTTAAGATGCACAGAGCAGGACGATACAGAATCTACATGGCACTAATGCGCTCTAATCAAAGTTACAAACATTGATATGACAGTGTGGCTGTTGAGCATTATCAGTGTAGCCCTAATGATGCGTTACTGTACTCCTAACAGCCTTTCTCCTGGGCCTTGGTGACCAGTAAAAACCTGCCTCCTTCTGGCACAGTCACTTCTTCTGGAATCTCACCCCATGTTGTTAAGGCTCCAAGCTCACAGGTAAATAACTACCATGAGTTCATTAACTTAAAAACCAAGAGAGCTTGTTGTAAATTAAACCTTATTAATGAGATACTGTAGGTGCCCCTCTCATGGGTGTAGGCCCTTCCTAGAAGTCTCCTGCAGTGCCCATTTCAAACATGCATCACATTGAATGTTTGTGATGAAGAAGAGCAATAGATTTGATACACACGTGTAAATGACCTCTGCTCATTGAAAAGGACACTAACACGTGTTTGGAATTCTCAGATTTCATGCGGCAAACAAAATAAAATTATGGTTAAATTATAATTTTGAACCAGACATATACAGTCTACTCAAGGAAAAGATGGAGGAAAGTCACCAATTCTTTAAAACCTGAAGCTACCGCTTGCTACCAACCAAT
Source organism: Oreochromis aureus (assembly GCF_013358895.1). Classification (NCBI taxonomy): domain Eukaryota; kingdom Metazoa; phylum Chordata; class Actinopteri; order Cichliformes; family Cichlidae; genus Oreochromis; species Oreochromis aureus. Next base: position 18,008,851 of record NC_052947.1, read on the forward strand.
ATGTTGAACAGCCAGTGAAAAGGAAAAATGTTGTCAGGAAAAGATCAGAATGACATACAGCCCCAGCACAAAAGGACCGATTTCTGTCTGATGCTAGCTAAAGCTGAGATGATATTAATTTCTTATTTGCCTTGTTTAGCCCAGAGCTGATGCAAAGCCGGAGACACAGACGGCACCTCTTCGCCCCAGAGACCAGCGCACTCGCGACAGACCAACCTTCACTCCACGGGGTCCCAGATCTGGTAATGCTAACACCGATCTCCTCAGATTAAAGATTCCTCAGTTTTGTTTTTTAAAAATCTGGTTTATTTATACTTTCTGTACGTCTGTGTCGCTGTTAGATGGCGTTGCATCTTCAGACTCTCAAACAGGAAAACAGCACTTGAGTTTTGTGAACAAAGGTAAATATTACTATCTCTGTCACTTGTTTTATTTCTTACTACTACATGATGTTGATCCGATATTAGAGATGGACCGATCCGATATTAGGTATCGGTATCGGTCCGATACTGACGTAAATTACTGGATCGGATATCGGTGAGAAATTAAAAATGTAATCCGATACATTAAATATAAAAAAAAAAAACACCTCACAAAACTTGCGACACGGTGTAATTCGGCTCATAACCTTAGCAGGTCGGAGCAGTGTGCATCAGGTGATAGAGCAGCTGTGTGTATTTGTAGCCTCGCTAGCAATCCAGCATTTCATCTCCGAGGAAGTTATCCCAGAGAGAATTAAAGCAAGTGTGTAAGTTCATCTCTGAATGTTTGTAAAGCGTTCCCACGTTAAGCTTAACAACCGATATATGGAGCGACTGCCTCTCTCTCTCCCTCCCTCACCTTCCTGCCGCTACTTCAATCGTGAAACTGCTTAATGATCAGCTGATCGGCTTTTCTGTCGGGAGTCCGTCTCTCTTCTTTGTTTTTGGCCCACTTTGCACCAGAAAGAGGAAACCAGCGGCTGAACAACAGCAGCACGTTTAAGCTTGATAAGCTGTTGTTAGAATTTATTTAATATTACTTTCTACACCAGGATCCTTTTCTACGTAGCTGACGGCTGGTAACTGTGCAGGGCGGATCTAGCAAAGTTTAGCCAGGGGGCCGATAGGGCATGAACAGGGAAAGGGGCACAAAGACATACTTTTCTTTCTTATTCTCATTTAAAATGTCTCGCTTTTAATAAATAATTATCTGAATCTTACACCCAAAGTTTTAATCTGATGTAAAATGTATAGAAGTCCATTACTGTATATAGTAACTGTTAAGTCTAATATACCCTAGTAAGCTATACTACTTTTTCCTTTGGGAAGGTACCATCTGTGCAGTCTGCAATTCTGTTGAAGAAAGATGTTGAATCTATTTAATTATTCTTGAAAAATAATTTAATTCTGTGCATTTTTTTCACACTGCATCAAATTAAAGTTGATTACATCGATTAAGCATCATGAGGTGGAGGGTGGGGGTGGTTCCTATTTTTTTTTTTTGCTGGGAGTTTGCAACCCTATTAGTTAGGTTGCTTAATATTTCTGCTAAGTGCTCTTTAAAATACCAGAATAGGGAGGATGGAGTAGGTTTAAGTTTATTAGATTGATCAGTGTTGCTGAACTATGAAATATTTTGGGTGCAGTGTATTTTTACATACAGGTATAACAGAATAGCTTTAGTGTTGTTGTTTATTTAAACTTGAGGATGAACTTATACAAAATGCAGCAAGATATTAAAAAACAGTTTTATTGATTAAAAACACACTATATCGGATTCATATCGGTATCGGCAGATATCCAAATTTATGATATCGGTATCGGACATAAAAAAGTGGTATCGTGCCATCTCTATCCGATATATGATTCTACATTTTCATTGCCTGTTGTTCTGACTTGCAGGTAGCAGGGGCGATTCAGAGTCTGGTGACATGGATAGCAGGCGAATCGTTCGGTACCCTGACAGCCACCAGCTTTTTGTTGGCAATCTTCCACATGACATTGATGAAAATGAGCTCAAAGAGTTTTTTATGAGTATGCTTTTTTTTCTTTTCTTTTTTTTAAAAATTATTATTATTATTATTATTATCATTATTATTATTATTATTTAATATATTTAGTTTCTGCCACATTAAAAAAAATGCAAAATTGATAAATGTTTTTTTTGTTGTTGTTGTTGTTTTGTTTTTTTTTTATCCTCTGATCTTTCAGCATATGGAAATGTGGTGGAACTGCGAATCAACACCAAGGGCGTTGGCGGGAAATTGCCTAACTTTGGATTTGTTGTCTTTGACGACTCGGAGCCTGTGCAGAGAATCCTGGGGGCCAAGGTAGAAGGGGCATGTATCAACATTTCATTACCCACTTTGTTTCATTTGGTGGTGGATTTTGGTGACACGCATTGCTACATTTCATTTGATGCTAGAGTTCATCTACGTGCTCAGTTTGAATAAACATAAGTCATTGTTTTCTGTGATATATTTGTTTGCATCCCTTGTCCTGTCAGTCACATATTGAGATTGAGATTTTAAATATGCAAAGAGGAAAGCAAGATGATGAAGCCAAATTGCTATCGTGTCTCCACCCAGAGAAAGGAAAAATCTTCAAGGGTCTTCTCCTTGAGCGTGTCTAGGCTGGTTTCAGACTTTCTGTTCTCTTCCTGATGGCTCTGTGAAAAATCTCGTTCTGACTGCTTGCACTAGTGCATCTGCAATTTAGCCACTGACAGACAAAACACAAATCTGGTGTCAAACTGGCCCAACTTTCATGCCAAGCATCATAACTGGGTCTTTGTCAGAACGATTGTAGTGTCCAATCTTGAATCTGTGGCAACCAGTCTGCCGCATGTTTCTTTTTGTTTTCTCTGTGAATCCATGATGAGACAATAAGCAGATGTTTTACTGCAATTTCCTGAAGTCTCTGCACTACCTTATGTCTGCTCACAGCCCACTAAAGATTGAAAAAATTGGGGACCACAGCAACAAAATGTCTGCACGCCACCAAGCCCAGTCATAAGATTTTACCTCTTCTTTAACAAAATTGGAATTCAAGTTAAAGAGTGGCCATTTTGACACAGTGGAGAAGATCCAGCACAGTGTTTCATAAGTGCAGGTGTAAAGAATCAAATTTTCAGGGAGTGAACAAAAATGGCAGCTGTGCCTCAAGTAGTCCTGCAGACATGCTCAAGAAGACTCCTTTTTATGGGGTGGGGAAAGATTTTGCTGTTTGAGGCTGGGGTTATCAGTGATGCCCATGAGACAAGAAAAATCCAGAAAATTGCATTTGATATCTAAATTGACGCCATTACACAGTAGCAGGTAATAGCGGGGTTTTATTGGTCAGTGAGGTGGTAAGGGTAAACCTTAAAAACACGCTTTTCAAGTTGGCGGCTATGTCAATCTCACCAGTGTCGTTTCACTCTGGGTCGCTGCCACCTGAATGAAACAGACCTGGAGAGTAATCCTTAAATAGTCTGGGAGAGGAGCAAAGTGAAACGGCAGGAAAATGACCTTGCCCTTCTTAATTTTCCCTGCAGCCCATCATGTTTCGAGGCGAGGTGCGTCTGAACGTGGAGGAGAAGAAGACGAGAGCAGTGCGTGAACGAGAGACCCGTGGGGGAGACGAACGTCGGGACATGAGGCGCAACGATCGGGGTGCCGGAGGTTCACGAGGCGTCGTGGGAAGCGGGATGATGCGTGATGGAAGGGGACCGCCGCCTCGAGGTAGCATGGCCCCCAAACCCGGCATGGGCTCTGGAAGAGGCTCCAGTGGCCAGGGAGAGGGCCGCTTCACGACCCCTCGTCGCTGAGAAGAGCAACCCTCCCCCCTTCAAGTGTGGAAGTAGTATCATGTTCTTCATCTTCAACCGTTCTCGTTAACGAAAAGAAATCTTCATGTATAAAAGTATATATTTGTTTTTTTTGTTTGTTTTTTGATTATTTTTTTTGTTCCCTCTTTGCTTTGGAATGTGACACGGCCTGTCAACCATTTGTTTGTGAAATAGACAAAAACAAAATAAGCAAACAAAAAAATGTCGCTTATTAGTTGTGAGCTGAGCATCCTTTTCAGGTTTCTCAAGAATTCGCAGACTTTAATTTGTAAATTTGCGAGAAGAAGAAGAAGAAGAAGAAGAAGGAGGAAAAAAAAAGGCAAACCAACCAGGAGTAATCTGCCACATTAGGAGGGACTGATGAGACTTAACCACAATAATACAGCCCATCAAAAGAGATTATATATGCCTTGACTTAACTGGGGCGCTGCTTCAAGAAATCCCCTCTATTGCACATTTTATATGGTATGGTGTTCTGCCCACAGGTCGAGAAGAGTGAGATGCAAAGTTCTGTGCAGTTCCTGGGGGGGGAAGCTTGCCTTTTCCTTTTTTCCTTTTTTGAGAGACCACTGCTTCAAATTGCATAATGCTCTCATCAATATGCACTAATGGGTACTTTTGTCATGTTACGTTGACATCCATGCTCGGAACGCAGCTGGAGAGACCTGTTTTGTCTCAAAGCGATACGACTTAACCGGGGCAGGCCTCACTCGCAGCCCGTCGGCTGTGACCAATGTACTTTTCACACTTTTGACCCAAAACAACCTTTCAATTACTGCTGGATGGACAAGATAAGCAAATCTACATGACACTTTTCTCTCATTTATGAATCAAAAAAAAAATCCTCTAATCCTGGACTTACACCAAATGAGTGAGGAAACAAGGATAAATGAGAAACAAAGCTGAACAATAGAAAAGTGGTAATGATGGCGGCTTGCTCTTGTTTTTTTTCTTTTTTTCTTTTTTCCCTTTTGATTCTGAGTGTTTAGTTTTTCTTCTTTTATTTTTCTTTTTTTAAGTCCTGCCAGCTAGACTGCGAAACTGGGATGGTAAACACCTCTCTCCCTCTTCCCTCCCTTCCTGTCTTAAGTGCGGAGTAATTGAATAAATGTACAGCAAAAATCATAGTTTACTGTATGTTTCGCTTTTCTGTGTATATTCATTTCTCTCTCGACTTGATAAAAGCATGATGGTGCCTTCTCTTTCACCTTTTCCAGTCTTACTAAAGCTAAAAGTGGTTTGGGGCTGCTACACAGCTGCTCTTTTCTTTCTTTTTTTGAACTGGTATCTGCTGAGAGCAGATTTTGAAAAAAAAATACTTGCAGTATTCATAAGATTTGTTTTTCAGGTGCATATTTCATTTTCCATACTGTTTTATTACTACAGATAATCTGCTGTGAGTTTTGTACATTTGTTGTAATTGTGTGTTGTGGGTTTTGTAGAGACAATAGGTGCCTCATGCTCTGTTTTGTTAAAACGGCAAAGAGGTGCAGCCCCACATCTGAAGAACTTCACCCTCCAAAAAAAAAAACAAAAAGCAAAAGGTACATTAAAGATGGTGGCAGTGAATTCTTGGTCTTTTGGTTTAACAGGTCATAGCTCCGCACGACCACGATTTCATTGAACTGACGCTTCGGCGATGTCTCAGAATAAAATTCAGACACTGGCCGTAGTTTTGATCGACTCATGGCAGCAATCGGGTTGACCCCTGGACTCACAAGTTGTCAGACTGTTGTTTTATGTTTTTTTCCTCAGCAACAATTTTTGTAAAGATCTGTATGCGTGGGGCTCGTCGGGCCCCTCCAGCCTACAGACGAGCAAATAACTGCACTCACTTTTCTAGCGTTAAAACATTTGTATTTTCATATGCTGATTATTCACTGTGCATATTTTATTGAGTTATCTGAATGCCATACATGTCAGCTCCTCCTTGTCCATTAGCATGTTTTGTTTTTTGTTACCACTCAGTAAGGGAGGGAAGACCTTTTGGTTTCAGCTGGAAAGGAAAATGTGTTTTTCTTTTGTTTTTTTTTCTTCTTTTGTTATCTTGCACTGAAACGGGAAGTAAAATGATGATGTAGCATTTTTCTTGACAAATATACTAATGAGGTCTTCCTTGTCTGGTGGTATTGCACTATTTCCAACATTTCTGGGACAATCTCGTCAGTCTCAACACAACAACCTCTCCAAATTTCTCATCTGGCTACGAAAAAGAAATTGGTCCTCGTAATTAGTGTGAAATGTCTCCTTCCCACTCGCAGTTGAAACAAGACGTGGTAAACAAGCATGGTATAGTCGAGGTAGATTTTCACAGTAATGCTTGGTAATTTTGTGGTATAATGTTTTCAGATGTGGAAATGGCTTTTAAACTTTAAACTTGGCAACAGCTTTCGACCTAACATTGCAGAAAAATGACAGCTCCTCGAGTGCCTCAACCCACCCACCCCCTCCCCACCAAATGTCTATTTGTCAGGTAATTGCTTAACGCAGGCACTTGACTGCAATCATACTTTTTACAGCAACGGTCAATGAAGAGAGTGGTGAAGAAGAGCCATCATGCTTTCAAACCGATCTCGTGCTTTCTCCATGTCAGTGGTGGTAAAACGTTTGAAGGTAGAAATTTACAGATGGGTAATTCTTCTTTTCTTGCTGAGGTCTTCAACGACTCATCCCTCTCGAAACTTTAAAGGATCCTCGAAAGGAAAAAGGAAGAAAAGTGTTAATTTATTTTTCTGTGATTTAAAAGTGCAGTTAATGGATCCTGATTGTAAATCATTCCAACCCTTTCTTTTTTTGAATGGAAATAGAAGTATCTTCTTGGCTTTAGCAGGTGTGGTAAACATTTGGCTGCCATCTTCATTTTACTGTGTTTACCCTTGTTGCTATTACAAAACTTGTAGGTGGAGACTTCTTTTTTTTTTAAGTTTAGGTCCTTATTTTATTTCTTTCTTCCTTTCCATTTTGAATGTGTTGGACTTAACATACAATAAACTACTGATAACATCACCGCTCATACAGTTTGTCATGTTTACAGGAGACTCCCCTCATAGGCCGTGTAAAGTTTAAGCCTCCAAACACACACACACTATATTAAACCTAGGATTGTGGAGGAAAAGAGAGACTCCCTGTAAAGTTTCTTGCAAAATTGCTTCTCAAAATAGCCTTAAAAGGTGTCAGAAAGTCTTAAGTTTGGTCATACAAACTCTCATTTTTCTCTCTTCCGGTTTTTTCCTGTTTTTTCCTAGTTTCTGTTAGTGGTTGATGGCTGTCAGCCACATCAGTTTCCTGCTGCTTAATCCTAATACTACAACTGAATTAGTTCTAATATTATGATTGCTAAATTATATTACAGTCAGTGGCTAGGTTATTGTTGGTGCAGATATTTGCTCAGCCAATCACATGGGAGCAACTCAGTGCATTTTGGCATGTAGACACGACCTGATGCTCAAACCGAAGATCAGAACGAGGAAGAAAGGTGTCTTTGAACGTGGCATGGTTGTTGGTGCCAGACGGTCTGGTTTGAGTATTTCAGAAACAGTTCATCTACAACTACAACCACCTCCAGGGTTTACAGACAATGGGCCAATAAAGAGAAAAATATCCAGTGAGCAGCAGTTCTCTGGGTGAAAATACTTTGTTGATACCAGACGTCAGAGTAGAATGGTCAAACTTCTTTGAGCTGATAGGAACAACAGTTAGTCAAATAACCACTCATTAAAACAAATGTGTGCAGAACAGCATCTGTGAACACATGTCGAACCTTGAGGCAGACGGGCTACAGCAGCAGAAGACCAGACTGGGTGCCAGTCCTGTTATCTAAGAACAGGAACTAAAATTGGACAACAGAAGATGTTAAAAAAATATTGCCCAGTCTGATTAATTTCGATTTGTACTCTGATATTTAGGTGGTAGGTTCAGGGTTTGGCGTAAACAACATAAAGCATGGATCCATCCTGCCTTGTATCTATGGTTCACGCTGCTGGTGGTGGTTAATAGTGTTCAGGTTATTTTTCGGCACACTTTGAGCCTCTTACTACCAACTGAGCATTGTTTAAATGCCACAGCCTACCCGAGTCCATCTTTTTATGACCACGGTGTACCCATCTTCTGATGCCCATTTCCGGCAGGTTAATGGGTCATGAAAATTTCAAATCATCTCTGCAGCAGTTGTTTGAGGAATGTTGTAAGCACCTTGGGCCTGTCTGACAGGGGCAGTGCTTTGAGCAGCTGAAGTACAAAAGTAACTATGAAATGAAATAATGTAAATAATGTGTATATACAGTCTAGAGGAATATATACAAAATAAGAGAAAGGCACACAGTGGAGAGCAAAGTGCTTGAGAGTAGTGCAAAGAAAAAAAGACTTGGTCTCAGCAGAGTCTGTTTGTGAGTGACCTGATGAGACCGTGGCTCAGATTGGTAAGGTGTGGTGTAGGGGTACAGTGTTTGTTAGCGGTCCGAATGGCCCATCGGAAAAAGCTGTTACTGACCCTGGAGGTCGACCAGAGGGCAGTGGGTCAAACTGGTGGTGGGCAGGGTGCAAGTAATGACCCTGGTTTTCCTGAGACAGGAGCCAGTGATTTCTTGGACGTTGATAATTACCTTGTTCACAGCCTTCCTGTTGTCAGAGGTGGAGTCTGCGTACCAAACACCCAGGCAGTAGAAGAGCACACTCTCCACTGAGGAGCAGTACAAGGCTCCTTTATTTTTTTAAGGAATTTAATTTTTAAGGAATAAGGAATGTTTTCAGTTGGTGAAAGATCTGGACTGCTGGCAAGCCTCTTCGCCACCCAGACTCCTCTACTGGTATAGAATAGAATAGAATAGAATAGTAAGTGAGTAAAATTTATGTATATAGCACTTTTCACTGATAAAAATCACAAAGTGCTTCACAATAAAACCAGAAAGATACATAAAATAATAATATGAAACAATTAAAAAAATTAATTAAAAGCTTGTTTGTATAGAAATGTCTTCAGTTACTTTTTTTTAAATAACCTGTTATTGTCATTGTACAATGAAACTTGTGGACAAAACCATGCTGTTATATTAGATGTATTAGATGCTGCAGTATGAGGTTTAGTATCATTTTACTGAAATACTCAAGGCCTTCCCTGACAAACAGGTCATCTGGATAAGAGGTAATGTTGAAGTCCTGTATATATGTTTCAGCACTGATGGTGCTGCTAATCTCATGGGAACTAAAGCACCTCCATACAATTAGAGATGTATGATTTTTAACCGAGTCTGGAGAATGTGGCATCCATGTTTTGTTTTGTTTTGTTTTGGGTTTTTTTTTTAACCTCGGTTAATGTCTGGAAGTGTTCCTGAGCCCATGCAATGATTCCCTATTTTGATCCCGATTGACTGATTTTCAGCCGTGTCCCTTGTGTACAGAGATTTCTCCAGATTCTTAAAATCTTTTTATGACATTGTGTACTCTAGACGATGAGATATTCCAGGTCTTTGCAGTTTTACATTAAGGAACATCATTCTGTAATGTTTCCAGAATTTATAGAGCCATATTTAAAATGTATAAGTTCATTTTTTTGTAGATTAGTAAACCTCTGAAGATGCAGATGTTGTCGTTCCCACAGCTGTCAGAAAATGTGTCCAGGCTTCTCTCTGTGAAGCTTTTAAAAGACACTAGAGGACCACATGTTGCTTTTGCTTTGTCATTTGTGTCATGGCTCTGATGTGCAATGATGAAACTCTACTGCTTTTATATTATTGTACTGGATTGCTTCACTAATTTCAACATAAGTTTATTAAAGACACTGAATTACTTTTATGACTGGGTGCATTTGAATCGGTTTGTGGTGCTTTTCTTGTCTGTGCTGTGTGGAAGCAGCTGTGCGCAGGGCTTTAGAAACAAGATTTATGCAAATCAAGATTCACACATAATAAAGGACACGATCAGTAACAATGAACCCAGCCATCAGAGCAGATGGTAGATGGGGGTTAAGGGCACTGAAGACACAGTTATAGAAACAGTTTTCATTGCTGTAGGAAAATAAAAAGGTAATTCTTTATTTAAACGGGCAAAAGTGTGCTGTTGTGTTTGTTGGGAAATGATGTTTGGTGGCATGAAAGTTTACTTATTCTCTGAATATTGTCTCTCCGGCTCTTCATGGTGAGCCGGAAGCAGCTAGACATCCACGTGTAGATGTTTACAGCTAATTGAATGAACGTTGTTGTGCTTATCTCAGCATTCTTGTAGATTTTTTCCCCTTCTTTATTCTCATCCAGATCACACACCACTCAGCAGATCTGGATCTATATAATGTTCCATGAGAAAAACACCATTTTTTCTTTGGGCCCAAAGTCCCCTGGCAGGTTAATCCAGCTCTGGGGTTACACGCAGGTGTAAATCGAGTAGATCTGGTTTCTGGTTTCACTTTATTTTACTTTGGTGTGTGCTTCCTCTGAGTGTGTTTCTGTAAACTTTGCTGTTTACCTGCTGTTTTCTGTAAGTACCTACACATATAAACTTAGTCACTCTGCTTAAGGATTATTTAGGTGTGTATTTGACAGTTATACCATACCTATTAGTTATATTTCAAAATTAAAAGCATACAAAAAAAATTTGTTAATAAAATGCATTAGACTGTACAGGTTCAAGTGCCCAACAGTACTTTCCTGAATGCCTTTCCTGAGGTTCGCACAGTGTCCCATTTATGTGTGACAATTTGATTTCCCTCGGATTGAGTTAGACATATGACAGCAATTATAATCTGAAATAGTAAAATTCTCCAAAGTAGGTAACAAAGTTATGAATCAGTCATAAAGTGCACACGCCCAAACAGTTTTCACTTTGTTAAATCACTGCACGCTGACTAGGAAGTTTGGGTTGTTTGTATGCGCTGATCCAACCCTGAATTACACCATTAGAATTACCACTTACACAATAAAAAAGGCTGCTGTGTGCTTATGTCTGTCTGCAGGCTAATAATCAATTAAAGGTACAGTAAGTGATGTTTTTGAGGTAACAGAATATTGTATTCACAATTAAAAATTGATTTATGGGTTCTTGTAAACTAATTAAGAATTAATACATAAAAAATGCATAAGAGGTTGCCAGTTTTTGTATATATATTTTTGTATATTATAGGCAGAGGTTTTAACAATGGACAACTTTCACCTCGTGCTCATTCAAGTATAATAAACTGAAAGTGGAAATATTACTAACACTGAAACTGTTGGTATTTATTACACCCACTTCTGTGTAATTAAAAAAAAAAATCCTCCTAACTACCATTTATAATTGTATATATTAATTCAGTATTAATACTTCCTTGATCACCAGTTAACCTAACATGTGTTTGTTTTTGGACCGTTGTACTTTGGAGAAGGTGAAACATGTAAACTCCATAAAGACAGACCCCAGCCAGGATTTGAAGCAGGAACTCGCTGTGAGGAAGTAGTGCTAACCACTCTGCCATGCTGCCGTAATACACGTCTTGTATCTGTCAAGGCACCCTCTGACCTCTGTATGACCTCTTTTCCTTATGTGCGTCATACATAATGGCTACTATATACACAGAAACAACAGTTTACAGTTTCAAGTTTACAATTGTATTGTTACAATTGTTGAGAAATCAACAATTTCTCTTGATTTGATGCCCACTGATCTAAAATCAATGCAATGATCTAAAATCCACCTGGATAGTTACAGATCAAATTTAATTCAGAACAAACTCAGTGTATAAAGGATTGTAGCTCCTGTACAACAGTATAAATTTTAGAGATATTTGTATTCTTTGTGTTTTTTGCCACTAAATGACACATTTTACTCCAGTCGAACAGGTTAAATTTTACTTGAACAGTGTGTGAGAGTTAAAAACTTTAACCCTCTAATGATAGATTTAATTGATAATTGTTTATTTTATTGCTGCATTGCCTATCACAGAGCATAATCATTAGTTTTCTTGCCCTTTAAATAACCGGCTGGGTCTTCTGCTGCTGAGCCACGTATCGCCACGTTTGCGAGCATGCGCAGTGCCCAAACGTTAGTGTTCCGGGGTAGGTCAGTGTACACAGTGTAAAAAATATATCATTGTGTACTCTCTTACGTGTCTATTATACTGAGCACAGTGAGAGGCGGCAGAGGGGTGTTTTGTGAAGAAAGAGAGGCTCTGAATACGGCACCGAGATGAACTTCTTCAGAGGAGTGATAAGTGGGCAGGCAGCCGGGCCGCAGCCGTCCGGAGCGGAGACGGTAGGAAAGCAGCTGGGCTAGCAGCGGCTAGCTAACGTTTCTCCGCTGTGCGCCGTACAAACTGAGAACAAGGGGATAGAGTTGTGTTTTTAAGCCCGTTATTTTTTGCTTCGTCACATACAAACACTTAAGAGAATGTGTGAAGATACATTTCACTTGGCGAATGGCTGACAGCGAGCTAGTTAGAGGGCTAATGAGCTAACGTGGCTAATCTGTCAGGCAGCAGTGGGAGTGTGTGTAACCTGCTGTGCAGCCACAATGAATGGAGAAATCCATGAAAGACACGGACACCAAGAACCAGCCCGTTAGGACTGTCAGCTGTTTACACGTCAGAGTTTTGTTTTGATTAAGTTTAATCTGCAAATCTACTGAACATATTGGGGTGATCTCGTAAAATGAGCTAGTGTATAACATAAAAATGGACCTTGTCGTGTACTTAGGGCGGCAGCGGACTATTATCTTTAGTACTGATTGCCTGCTAATCAATTGGTTTAAAAGCACAAATAAATAACTGAATATCTGGCTGTACTTAAGCTGATGACAGCCATGCATAGTGTTCCATGCAGGAATCTCCTGACACATTGCTGACATTGCAGCAGACAGCCACATATAATCAGATCTTTGTATAGTGAATGCTCAGGGAGGAAGCTGTCACTCCTGAGAATGCACAAAACACTTGAACAGAAACCTTGTGAATTTTTTTTTCTTCCACCTTGTTACTGCTCTTTCTGTGATCGGAGGTGTTAAATTAATTTACTGTTGACTTGTCGACATATTCTTGTCCCATCCTGCAGTAAAACTTATCAGTTTTCCAGGAAAATGTGCATTTTTTAGACCTGCGATTCCAGCCGCATTTTGCTTTTGCTTTTGGAATAGGACCTGTATGAAAATGAAAGCAGTAAACCACACTACAATAAGTGCATCTGGTGGGCCTTTTTTTTTTTTTTTTTTTTAAGGCTGGGTTGACTTGTCCCCTTAGTCTCTGCAAATCAATACAAAGTTGTCACCTTCATCCCATGATGGGAGTAGTCTCTTCCAGGGTGACATGAAGGATTGCTGAATGGTTTGAGTATTAGAGTGATGCAAGTCATTTTCTGTGGCCTCTGCAGTCAGCCAGATCTCATTTTAGACAGACAACTTAGACACTTTGTCACACTGTCACAGCCGACTTTGATTTCATGGCAGTTTGCATTAAACATGTGTTGACTTATCATCTTAGTAATAAGAGCTAAGCAACTTGAGATGCAGGAGATATCGTGCATTCACACTTGCGCCTTTTCATAAGTGATATGTAAATCTTACTGAAGTGACCAAGGTGCACATTAAGACACAAGCTGTCAGATGGTGTTGGATTAAAATAAAAGATTTCAAAACTTGAAAGGGTTCAGAAATACTAGTGTTTTTTCCTTTAATTTGTCAGCTGTCTGTGTGTGCTAAATGTAGTTATGTACAGTATTTTGTTTTGGGATTTTTTGCTTCTCCTCACAACTCCACCACAGAACCATTGGGGCTTAGAAACCACAGCTCTTTAAAACATTCCAAAAATTCTCTCAATTTCAGAGACATAAAATTACAGAAATTATCAGCAAGCATTGCAATAATAATTAAAAAATAATATGTCCATTAACAGATCCAGAAGCTGTGCGATCGAGTTGCCTCCTCCACGCTCCTAGAAGATCGGAGAGATGCTGTCCGTGCTCTTAAGTCCCTCTCCAAGGTAAAGTACAAGTAGAGACTCACTAAAAGGGCCTGCAGCTGTATGCAGTCAGTTGCTAGTTATATGGATTCTAACTTGCCTTGAAAAATTGTAATTTCTTGAAGGTTTTATTGAAATTATTTAAGAGAAGAGCTGTGAAACTTTGAGTTGAAATCACTGCACTAACATCATGTACATAAAGCAGTCTGCACATATCTTCTGCTTTGTCTCTCTGCGATAAATGTGCTGTCAGTAGCCTTGGATAAAGCTCTTGTTTGTCACATTCTACTGATTAAAATGAACTCATTTCTGACCTCCACCAAGTCACTTCTGTTCATGGACAGTTTTGCCATTAGCTGCACTGTCAACCATGAGTAATGAGTTTATCAGGCTTGAATAAGGGGTTTAAGAAGCACAGGGTTTCACGTTAACACACATGGGTGTCAGTCCTGGTCTGCCACACAGATAGATGTGCAGGTTTCCTGTATTTCATAAGAAATGCCACAGAAATCCAGAATGTTTCTAACTTTTCTTTGTGCATATTGACTAAAATTCCTTTATTTTAGGTTCTGGTTGCATTACCAATCCTATGAGCATTTTTTAAATGTTTTCTAGAAATATCGAATGGAAGTTGGAACACAGGCAATGGATCACTTGATTAACATACTACAGACTGACAGGTACGTTAATACTCATACTTGTAATTAGAGATGGACCGATCCGATATTACGTATCGGTATCGGTCCGATACTGACCTAAATTACTGGATCGGATATCGGCGAAAAATAAAAAATGTAATCCGATCCATTAAGTATCAAAAAAGCATCTCACAAAACTTGCAACACGGCGTAACTCGGCTCATAACCGTAGCACGTCGGAGCAGTATGCCTCATGTGATAGAGAGGCTGTGTGTATTTGTAGCCTCGCTACCAAACCAGCATTTCATCTCCGAGGAAGTTATCCCAGAGAGAAGTAAAGCAAGTGTGTAAGTTCATCTCTGAATGTTTGTAAAGCGTTCCCATGTTAAGCTTAACAACCGATATATGGAGCAACTGCCTCTCTCTCTCCCTCACCTTCCTGCCGCTACTTCAATCGTGGAACTGCTTAACGATCAGCTGATCGGCTTTTCTGTCGCGAGTCCGTCTCTCTTCTTTGTTTTTGGCCCACTTTGCACCAGAAAGAGGAAACCAGCGGCGGAACAACAGCAGCACGTTTAAGCTTGATAAGCTGTTGTTAGAATTTATTTAATATTACTTTCTACACCAGGATCCTTTTCTATGTAGCTGACGGCTGGTAACTGTGCAGGGGCGGATCTAGCAAAGTGCAGCCAGGGGGCCGATAGGGAATGAACAGGGAAAAGGGGCACAAAGACATACTTTTTTTTCTTATTCTCATTTAAAATATGTAGCTTTTAATAAATAATTATCTGAATCTTACACCCAAAGTTTTAATCTGATGTAAAATGTATAGAAGTCCATTACTATATATAGTAACTCTTAAGTCTGTATACCCTAGTAAGCTATAGTACTTTTTCCTTTGGGAAGATACCGTCTGTGAATTCTGCAATTCTGTTGAAGAAAGATCTTGAATCTATTTAATTATTCTTGAAAAATAATTTGTTTCTGTGCATTTTTTTCCACCCTGCATCAAATTAAAGTTGATTACATCGATTAAGCATCATGAGGTGGAGGGTGGGGTGGTTCCCTATTTTTTTTTTTTTTTTTTTTTGGGGAGTTTGCAACCCTATTAGTTAGGTTGCTTAATATTTCTGCTAAGTACTCTTTAAAATACCAGAATAGGGAGGATGGAGTAGGTTTAAGTTAGGTTTTAAGTTAGGTAAGGTTTATTAGATTGATCAGTGTTGCTGAACTATGAAATATTTTGGGTGCAGTGCATTTTTTACACACAGGTATAACAGAATAGCTTTAGTGTTGTTGTTTATTTAAACTTGAGTATGAACTTATACAAAATGCAGCAAGATATTAAAAAAAACAGTTTTATTGATTAAAAAACACAATATCGGATTCATATCGGTATCGGCAGATATCCAAATTTATGATATCGGTATCGGTATCGGACATAAAAAAGTGGTATCGTGCCATCTCTACTTGTAATGCTTGTGGATTATAGCTCAGTAAACATGCTAATGTTTGTCTCCCAAATACAATAGATCAGACTCTGAAATCCTCGGCTATGCTTTGGATACGCTCTACAACGTCATCTGCAATGATGAGGAGGAAGAACAAGGTATTACACCCCACATCCTTAAAAAATATGTAATTTAACTTGAATTCATAACTGGAAGATCTAAACTCTGATCTAAAGATGTTTTTAACTATATTGAAATGAATTCCTCCTTATTGTGAGGCTTCTGTAAATGGTTTGAACTGACTTTAAACCCATGTTTGTTTTGCATGTGTAAATGAGTTCAGTTCATGTTAAACATGGAAAGCTGTCAGTTTGCATTCCCTTCTTCTATACACTGATGATGACTGCTTTATGTAAAGACTCTCGTCTCTCTCTTCTCTTCCATGTTTTAACCTACAGATGAATCAGAAGGTAAAACTCTTTGACTGTGCATGATGCCAACCCCTCTAACACCAACGGCACTTAAGAATCACACAGTCTCCTTTGTTTGGTTATTGAAAAAGAGCACATTTTAAATTTATTCCCTGCAAAGATGAAAATAAGCTGATAAATGAAAATGGTGTTGTCATGGCATGGGTTAACAAGTCTCTGTCAGCTGATACTGGACTTGGAATGAATGCTAGCTTTTGGGTGAGGCGTTGAACTTCTCTTCCTCCCTGCCCTCGCAGACGCAGTAGCCCCTCTCCCTGTCTCAGGGAAGCATAAGAATGTGTCTGTGCCTGGTCAGTACTCAAACTGTGCCTTTGTCCAGTAGCCTTAGTGCTAACTAGTTATAACTAACTTCACTAAAATTAGAGGGCACCAGAAAATAAACAGGAAGGCACTTTGGTGTTGACAAGAATGCTTCACTAATGCTTCATTACGCCCCGTCTTCTGGCTGTCCCCCCCCTTCACATTTTAATACCTATGTAATTTTGCACTGTTGTTGTTGATGTTATACCAATACTAATTATACCAATTTTTTTTTTTTTTTTAGAAAGCGTTTTTATTTTCCTCTAATACGTCTGTATTTGGATCTTTGGGTTAACAGGGACACCATTTTCATCTAAACCTACACTAACTGTTTGTTTAGTCCACCTTGACCAATAAGTCTTATGCTTTACCACAAGCACTGCACATGGGGGAGATTTCTATCTACCTGGCAGTAGTGATTTACTTTTTAGCTCCGATTTGGTTTTAATTGCCATCAGCAGCCTGTCTCTGTGTCTTTCTGCTGTCAGGTAGTATGCGTTGCGGTTTTTCAGAGCGTTTTCATTAAACACAACAGCCAACTGGTGCTGAAAACTTTGTTTAGAGCAACGACACAAAATAAACCAGTAAAGACGGACCAAGGGAAACCAGAACAATAAGCTGCAAGAAGCTAAAGTGTTAAGTAAAGCCAAAGATTAGGGCTAGTAAGGAAATTATCTGCAGGCGCTCCACCTTGAAATTTAATGTATGTTAACTAATTAATTAACTAAGATAAGTTTATCTCAGTTAATTAATGTTAATCAATGATCTCCATTTTTAGTGTTGCAGGAAGAATGAAAAATAGTTTAGCAGCTTAAATCTAAAATGTATAACAATATATAAATGGAGGAAAAAAATATAAATATATATATACAGTATAGTGCAAAATGGAGTCAGAGCAGCACATAGCGACCTGCTCTACTACAGTTAAAAGTGGGAGTGAATCATCAGTTTTTCAGTCAGGAGGCATATATGAGGACCTGTGGGTAGAAGCTTTTATCGAGTCTGTTTGTGGCAATAGCTATTTGCATAAAGTCATACCACTAAAAGTAGACAAGAACACTCTTTTTGTAATCTCGGTAATGGATCCTTAGCTGGGAAAAGCATCCATTTATTTTCAGTTCTTTGCTTTAAAGTGCTGCACCCATCCCTAATTAACTGTTTATCACTGTGGGCTTAGAATACACTTCCTTTGGCGGTAACCCTGCTGTCCTCTCCTGTGTGTAGCCTCTCTTGTCTTCCTGGTTTGTTCACATTTGTCACCCTGAGCACGTCTCTCATTCTCATGGTACCTGTAAAGTCGCTCGTCATTGGTAATTGAAGTTATACATGTGATCATCACTGCTGTGTTGCTCAGGTTGATTTATATGAACAAACCAGCTGGGTCCACACACTACATGGATGACTCCCGAGACAGTGACTCATTTTCAATCTCGCTTCACAGATGAGAACGCACAGAAGCAGGCAGACGACCTCAGCCTCCAGTTTACAGACACGTTCATCCAGGATCCCGAGCACGTAACCCTGCTCCTCACTCTGCTGGAGGTACGGAGCGGTTTTTGATCGAGCAGCAGAAACTTAAACTATTGTTAAATTTTTCCTGACCCCCGTCTGATGCTTTTCTGCATTTTCAGGAGTTTGACTTCCATGTACGGTGGCCCGGAGTGAAGCTGCTGACTGCTCTGCTGAAGAACCAGGGTCCACAGATCCAGGGTATCATTCTGGTCAGCCCCATGGGTAAGTTTCTTCTCTCTGCATTATATCGAACTTTGTCACGTCGGGAATTTATCGCTTTAACAGCAACATTTTTTGTTTCTGTTTACTCTCACAGGTGTTTCCAGATTGATGGACCTGCTGGCAGACTCCAGAGAAGTAATTCGCAATGATGTAAGCACACTTATGTTTTGTATTAGACTGTTTTTGAACCCCTTTGAAACTGAGCGTTGAGTAGAGGTCTGTTTGAGTCTGTGACATTTTGTTTTCTGCCACCATCAGGGCTTGTTGCTACTTCAACAGCTGACTAAAGGCAACGCTGCCATTCAGAAAATTGTGGCATTTGAGAATGCTTTTGAGCGCCTCCTAGATATCATCACAGAAGAAGGCAGCAGCGATGGAGGTAAAGGGATTTTTACACAGAATTTTTTCTCTAAACACAGTGGGGTTTTTGTTTTGGCTTGTGATATATCGTGACATCTGTCCTCTTTGTCCTCTGTGTGCAGGTATTGTGGTGGAGGATTGTCTGCTTCTTCTCCTCAACCTGCTAAAGAACAACAGCTCCAACCAGAACTTCTTTAAAGAAGGCTCCTACATCCAGAGAATGAAGCCCTGGTTCGAGGTTGGCGACGATAACTCTGGTTGGTCTGCACAGAAGGTCACAAACCTTCATCTCATGCTGCAGGTAATATGTCTAATTGTTGTCTTGATCTAAGTACTAATTAAAAACAACAGAATATTATTTGTTAAAACTCTTAAATAACTGTTAAATAATGTTGTAATCCCAGCTGGTGCGAGTCATGGTGTCTCCAGTGAACTCTCCTGGAGCTACAGCCAGCTGTCAGAAGTCCATGTTCCAGTGTGGCCTACTGCAGCAGCTGTGCACCATCCTCATGGCCACTGGTGTCCCTGCAGATATCCTCACTGAGGTAATCGCAACAAACGCTCGTTAAGTTTGACACCATTGAGGCATTCAAAAGCTTCTTCACTTCCCACAAGCAAACAAGTACTGAGGCATGCCTGAGAGTTTAAAACGGTCCAACTTCTTTCAAGTCCGATGAAATGATTAGTGTGGCTAGTCAAGAGTATTCATGAGGGATGATGGCATCTGATTACAGTATCACACTCGATTTAAGTGAGGTCCTAAAATTTATGTTTATATGGTTTATACAGCAGTGGAACTTAAGCACCTCAATTCAAAGAGTAAGAGGTGTGGTCCAGTACCTTCCTTCATGTCATGCATTAGCACAGCTGCATTTAGGACAAGGGTTTAAATTCTCCTGAAAAACATGTTATGTTTTGGGTCGGTCAGTAAAGTAGAGTGGCTGCAGGTGCCTCATTGATAGACAAATGTAATCATATTGGAGGAAGAAAACCAAAAATTAAAATGACTTCAGGAAAAGAGAGCTGGGAGGATCCCATCCCCAATGAGGATAGCAGTGGTGTGACTTGAATTGTTTGCTGACAAATAGTTATTATCCTAAGCTCAGTGTCCACACTAAAATCTTGGTCGGCCAGACAGTGATTTATATGTTGTGTCTGGGATACTGTGAGCCCAGAGACTTTAGGGTACACTGGGAGTTTCTAAAGATTAAAGGCATGCCTGTTTATGGGGCTAATTAAAATCTAGAAAGATCCAGATTGACATTTGGAAAAAAAAAAATTCATCAAATTAAAATGATGGGAGCTTCGTGCATCGAAGGAGACACTTAGACATGGAAACTGGTTTGATATGTCATGATACTTAGAGTAACAAAGCTGAAAAATTTTTGTTGCTCAGCAGTGAGCTTATGCAGATTAATTATCGTGGCTTTGATTTGGATGCTTTCTTTCAGACCATTAACACAGTTTCAGAGGTTATCAGAGGCTCTCAGGTCAACCAGGACTATTTTGCTTCTGTCAACGCTCCGTCAAACCCACCAAGGTAAAAACACAACCAGTGGACTCACCTGTTAAATCTGCTTTATCCATCTAAATCCTGTGGTGACCTCTCTTCTTCATGTCCCCACAGACCAGCCATTGTGGTGCTGCTCATGTCCATGGTGAACGAGAGACAACCATTTGTGCTTCGCTGTGCAGTCCTTTACTGTTTTCAGTGTTTCCTCTATAAAAACCAGAAAGGCCAGGGGGAGATAGTTGCTACACTGCTGCCCTCCACCATTGATGGTCAGTAACAGTTTCAGGTCCTGTAAATAAATAACACTTGATCTGTGTTTTTAGATGGTTCACACTGTTTTAAGTGCTTAATAGCTCACTTTCCCCCCCTTTCAGCCAATTCCATCTCTGCAGGACAGCTGCTGTGTGGAGGCCTGTTCTCAGCAGACTCTCTTTCAAACTGGTGTGCTGCTGTGGCCTTAGCTCATGCCCTGCAGGACAACCTCACCCAGAAAGAGCAGCTGCTGAGGGTTCAGCTTGCCACCAGCCTGGGCAAGCCCCCTGTGTCTCTGCTGCAGCAGTGCACCAACATCCTGTCCCAGGTAGGGCAATGATGATACAGAGGAGCGTGCTGATAGGCTGTGTGTCTCTGGTTGCCATAGGTTTCTTAAAACAGCACTATTGTCGATCACAGTGAAGAGAACAGTGTCACATTATTGTGGTTTTGCAGGGTGATAAGATCGTCCGGCGGGTGAGTAAAGTGTATCTGTGTGTGAGTGTTTGGGTGGCACCTGTCTGTGTTATGTTTTTGGCTTGGCAGCTGTAGTAGGGGTCTTGTTGGCCCACTTGTTGGGGGATCTTGCTTCCTTGTAACTCTTTACTACCCGATCTTTGTCCCTAACTGAAAGCTTTGACCCAGCGCTTCCTCATTAGGGTGACGCACAAGTGAATTCCTCCTCACACACCTGTAAGATGTAGTTGCTGTCAGTGTTTTCACCGGGGGATTGTGGGGAAGTACACAAGTGGACACCCGAGAGAGGTTCAGAGAAAAGGGACACATTGGCGGTTTTTAATTGTTTATCTCTGGTGCTATCATCCTGACACACACTTTAAATTTTGAACTTTGTTTGCTGTGCTGCAAGCCCTTATCTGTTTGTTCAGGAAGTGAATACTGCAGCAACTTTTGGGCCTTCTCCTGTTCAAGTGAGTGACTGTCACTGCTCTTTGTCCTGTATTTTTGTATGGTGCACAGCAAAACTGGCAGATGATTTATAGGACTGTGTATGATTTTTAGGTCTTCCTTTGGGTTCAGATATTTCTGAACTGGAAATCCTAAATAATGGGATCAAAGAGGCCTTGTAAAACATAACCTTGGTACCAAAACAGATTTAAAAACTAACTTCATGCTGCTGAAAGGCTCCAAATTACTGCTGGTACTTATCTGTTGTGAAACAACTTGATAAAGGCTTCACGTACTTTGAGCTCCTATTGTTTGCGGCCTGAGGTTGGTCTTTGGATACTCACAACCCCTAAGCCTTGATGGTGTGCTCAAGTTTCCTACCAAGAGCTTGACGGTCACCTCCTGTAAAACAGGAAGTGAAATCACTTCATGTTTCAGACGCATTATCACTAATGAGAATCCTCAGTGTGGTTTGGTAGTTTGTGCAGGAGGCACAGTGTTATGTGTCTGAGACATACAACCTCTATTATCTTATATCCAGCCTGACGAACATGTGAAAACTGTCCAACTAAGGCAGCTGGTATGAGCATGTGCTGTCTGGTGGCCCTGGTGCTCTGTTTAAAAACTGTAGAGGGCACTCCTGCAGGTTGGCTTTCCCATTTTAGTGTTATTCAAGTATCTCAGGATCTTGTTCATAAGTGTGGGTGAGATGGAACCACAAATCCAGGATTGTGCTCAAGTGTAAAGTGGCTAAGGCTTCAGTCACTCAGGCTTGAAGGCCATTATCGACTAACCTAATTACTTGCTGACAAGTTACAGCTGCATGCTAGTGACCAAAGCAATTATAAGGAGGTTATCAGTACAGGACTGTTATGCTTCATCATGTAGACTTCTGCAGAAAATCTATGTCATAACTTACAACCCGGAAACCCCGTTGTAAACCTACACTGTAACCTTCCATGTAAGCTGATGTGTAACTCCCGGTTTTGTCCAGGAGTCTAAATCAGTCTTTATACCCCTTTATGACGAGTTTGCCCTAATGTCCCTGTCAGCTGCTACTCACCAACCTATTGTGGAATAAACATTTTTATTTGGGGGGGTGGGGGGAACTGATTATTTTCTAGAATTGTGGTAATGATGCTTTAGTAAACAATTTCACAGAAACACCCAGCAACAAATTGCCAACCAGTTGAGAAATACACCTTTTTCCCTAGCAGCCACTGGTTGCCGACTGGTTGCCGACTGGTTGTGTGGGGCGTCCATTGTTTACTAAAATCTGCATATGTGATTTGGATTCTAGGTAGCGAACAGATTTTTGTCACTGATTGTCTAGAACAGAATTAAGAGCTCTGACAGTGGGTCATACTTGTGAAGAAGATATCTTTTTCCCCCCTGAGATGTGTCAGGCATATGCAGTGTGCAGCTTTGTGTTAAAAACACACATTCATACGAGCCACACCTCTTCTGACTTACAGTCTCAGGCTGGCAGCAGTGCAGCCCATTAGGCAGCTGTAACTCGATAGCTGTGCCTTGATGTAATGTGTTGTGTTGGTGGTTTCCTGGAAGAGACACAGAAGTGGAAATGTTTCCTCTAAGATTATTTTTTTATTATGAAGCTGTGTCACACAGTATTTGCTTTACATAAGTCAATTTCAGCAATGTCTCAAGTGTTAATGGTCATCAGTGCCCCCCCCCCCACACACAGACATATGACGTCTTTGTAGAGACCAGGCCAATGTGTGCTCAGTTGATGCCTGTGGTGGTCATTGTCTTTTCTTTTGTTTTCCTCTTCATTTTATTTATTTTGCATTGCGTCACATTTGGAGACAAAAGCTGAAAAGGTGATTTTGTAAGTTTTTGTAGTTTTGAATGCTGATTAGTTTTTATCCACACCTTCACTGCTTACTCAGAAAGAGAACTCCTTTCTTAAAAGCATGTCGCGCGTCAAGTGTTAATGCACCAGTTGATTGGCAGTCTTAAGCCACAATTTAAACTTTACAGGTTTTTGCTCATCTCTGCACCGCGTCACACTGTTGTTTTTCATCATCTCATGTTCAAACTCCATGAAAATCATCCTGTCTTCCTTCAGTGATAGATGACGACATATCCACTCGCTGGCATCAGTTTCCCATAAATGTGCGCATCTGAGGGACATTTTTTTATAAAGGAAAAAAATCCACATTGAGCTCTTTTAAAGATCTTAATAATGAAATAATTTGTCATTAAAGAAAAATCCTGAAAAGCACATTTAGCGGGGTTTGCTTTGCATGTGCTGACAGCTGGAAATGGGTTAAAGTTTCCATTGCAGTTTCATAACACTTTGCTTTGAAAATAATTGATTGCAAAAGAATTGATTTTAATGTTGATCATGTATTTATTTTATTTATTTACATATTTTTAGTATTTATCACAGGATTGCTTGCTCTGGTAAATCTAACCTCAGTCTAAATATCTGAATGTTTTTGTTTTGACTGTCCTTATGATAACCTCATTAACCACTGATGTATGACGTGTGTTGAAGGATTACTTTAACCATTTCCTTATTTTTATTGACCAGAAAAGGACATGCATTGTTTTAACTTCGCCATTTACACTGATAGGGATACTTAATTGTTGCTATGTACCAGCAAATCGGATGCTTCTTTTTTAATGTAATTTACCATTTTAGAGCTAACATCTATACTCCGCTCATGCTCTGATGAAATGGCTGCTTACTAGATACATTAATTGGTTAAGTAATCTGGATCCAACCAGTAAACTATTCCCAGTCAGGTTTAAATGTGACGAGGATTCAGTCTGACTCTCTTTTCTGTGTTTTTTGTCGTGTAGCATCGTGTTTTTGTGTTTCTAAGTGTCACTGTAGTTATACAGAAACACATTGACTCTCCTTCTATCTTGTTGTTTTTCTCTGCAGGGCAGTAAAGTGCAGACCAGGGTGGGCCTCCTCATGCTGCTGTGTACGTGGATCAGCAACTGTCCGATTGCTGTTACACACTTTCTGCACAATCAAGAAAATGTTCCTTTTGTATCCTTTTGTCCGTTTTACTACTTCATAGGGTTCTTAATGCCTCGTAAACAAGTTGTTCATTATGCTGTTTTCTTTTCTTTCATTCAGTTTGATTTTGTGTTTAGGTTAAAACCTCTCATTCAGTCTTACTGGAAATTTTCAGCTTTACTTGGATGAGTCCTTAACAGTGACTCTTGTAGCTGACCGCTCAGATCTCAGAGAACCTGGGGGAGGACGAGAGGCTGGTGCAGGGCCTGTGTGCGCTGCTTCTCGGCATCTGCATCTATTATAACGACAACTCGCTGGAAAACTATACCAAGTAAATCTCTTTGACTCACTTAAATACGTGCATGCTCTAACTAGGTTTACCTAAAATGTTTGGTGACAGAATGACAACAATACTCAGTATGCACACAAGCAAACACATTATTATGGTGATAAGTTAAAAAATACAGATTACATGCATTTAACAAATCAGATTTTCATCATTTCAGCTGCTATATATCCATCATTTGTGTATCTTAAGTGTTTAAATGAGAGGTACATTGTTTGAATGTGGTGTCTTTGTCCACTGATTTGACAAATTTAAAACTCCATCTCTTCTATATATGAAAAATCTTGGAAAAAAAATCTGTTTAATATAGTGACAAAGCTACTGTGCTCTCTCCTTTTCAGAGAGAAGCTAAAGCAGCTCATCGAGAAGCGCATCGGAAAGGAAAACTTTGTAGAGAAGCTGGGCTTCATCACCAAACATGAACTGTATTCGCGGGCGGCTCAGAAGCCCCAGCCCGTCTTCCCGTCTCCAGAGCAGATGTTGTTCGATCATGAGTTTACCAAGCTGGTCAAAGAACTGGAAGGTCAGTCCCGTCACATTCATTGTAACACGAACAGTTTAAAAGAACTATTGCAGAGTTTCAGTGGGCCTAACGAGTTATGTTCCTCTCCCTGCTTTTCCACAGGAGTGATAACCAAAGCGGTTCACAAGTCTAGCGAGGAGGAGAAGAAGGAAGAGGAGGTGAAGAAGACATTAGAGCAGCACGACAACATTGTAACTCAGTATAAAGAGCTGATCAGAGAGCAGGTAAATAATACCATTTTCATTTTGTTACATGTTGTGTTTGTTCAGTTTGATGTTCTCTCCTGCTGACGGACTGATTTTGATCGCGTGATCCTCAGGACGCTCAGCTTCAGGAGCTGAAGGAGCAGGTGGCATCCATGACCTCCCAGAATGAACAGCTGCAGGCTACAATCACCCAGCAGCAGTCGCAGATCCAGCAGCACAAAGACCAGTACAACATCCTCAAGCTGAAATTAGGTGGGTGCACCTCATTGGCTGTGTGTGTGGTGTGACTTTAAATACATAAAATATAGAGATTTAGTTCATTTAAAATACATTTTCTTATAATGAATGAGAAATGAGGGACTGACATGCACGATTTTAATCCTATCAACCTCATTCCGGCGGGCACATTAAGGTTTTACTGCCTCCTTGCTCAGATAATAGAGTGACAGGGATGTGCAGCAACATCCCCAGATACTGTTTTATATCAAATTGTGCGAGACCGTCACGCACACAGCCACGTTTCAAAGGAACAATTTACTTTGTTTCATAAACAAAATGTTAAAGTGAAATTTTGTGCTTTTAGAACTCTGTAGCACTTTCTTAGCACACAACAGACGTGTCCTGATTTCATGCAGTCTTGTCATCACAGTGAGGTTATCAAGCGTGTGAGTGTCATACCTGTGATTAAAATCTGTGCTATAGTCCTATAATACAGTCCTCCATATTGCTTGTATCACTTTCAGAAGTCATTGAGAAATTGTTTTTAAAACCAAAAAGTTATTACAGGAGAAAAATTATGCTGTTTTTTACATTTCCTTGTGTGCAAGTTTGTGTGGCATTAAACAAGTGTGAGACAAATTAGTCGCCTCAAGAGATACTTGTAGGTTTAGTAGCCACATAGTAGCCAAATTTTCCTGTTTCCAATCTGTACTAAACTAACAAGGATGACAGCGAATGTAAAGGTTTCTTAGGCAAAATGACAGAAACAAAACCATGAAGACACAAACCCAAATAAACTGCCTAAACTCTTCGCTATCAAAGCAAAGTAGCTCACATTGGGTGCTTCAGACACAGGTACCAGGTGAGCAACCCTTCACTGTCCTCAGAGACACTTCAGTGAGTGAAGACGATGATAAAATAGAAGTAAGATGGAATCAGCCTGCTATCAGTTTGTGATTGCATGGTGTCAAGCTTGCAGTTGTATGCAGTCTTTTTATAGCACAGCGATGTGATTAAATCAGTAACAGCTGAGTATCTCTAGCCTGTTACTTAGAATCAGAGTTCAACTTGAACCTCGTAGATATGAGACTGAAATTCAGAGGTTTATTCCCAAATGGTGATGTAGCTGCTGCAGGACGGTGATTTAACTGCAAAATTATGCCCATGCTGGGTTCTGGGTACTCTGGATTTCTCCAGTGGTCCAAAGACATGCAGTTAGTGGGGTTA
Source organism: Oreochromis aureus (assembly GCF_013358895.1). NCBI lineage: Eukaryota > Metazoa > Chordata > Actinopteri > Cichliformes > Cichlidae > Oreochromis > Oreochromis aureus. Next base: position 18,035,735 of record NC_052947.1, read on the forward strand.
GGTTAACTGGTGATTCTAAATTTCCCATATGTGTGAATGTGAGTGTGCGAGTCTCTCTGTGTTAGCCCTGCGACAGGCTGGTGACTCGTCCAGAGTGTACCCTTCCTGTCGCCCTAAGGTACCTGGGAAAGACTCCCCCTGTGACCCTTACTTGGATAAGCTGAAGAGGGTGGATGGATGACATAGGCTCAGATGCTTTGATGTAGCTGACTTGTCCCATATTGCAGAGAGACTGACTCGAGCACAGAGTCAAATTGATTGCAAAGTGTTAGTAAGTGGTCTGTTTCATAAATTAGATGACAGTTATTTCCAAACCTTTGTCAATTTGTCTAAGAATGTTTACAGTCAGTCCACATTAGGCCATGATTGTTTGGAGACAGGCTGCTTTAACCTTTGGATTAACAGTGGTCACAATGGCTAGTTAGTTGCTGCAACTACTTGCAGTTGGTTGCTAAATGCAAAAATTTCAATGCAGTCACCAGTAAACCACCAAGCTTCCCCCTCCTACTCACAAGAAGGTTGCTATCCCATTTTTACTCCAGCATGATTGAGCCTGAAAGCAGCTCAGGATTGTAGATTTAAGGATAACATCAGCATCAGTATTGCTGTTGTTAGTGTACATGTAACACTTAAACTGAGTGTTTGTGCTCTCACTTCAGCTAAAGAGAACCAGGGTCAGTCCAACAGCCAGGGAGACAGCTCTCAGGTGAACGGGCTGCAGACAGAAGAGCTGACCCAGCTCAGAGAGGAGGTGGAGGAGCTCCGCAAGCAGCACTCGCTACTTCAAACACAACTTGGTGACAAAGATGCTCTCATCAGCAGCCTGGTTAGTATCTTTTTTTTCTTTTCTTTTTAAGTCTGTGTGTGCTGGCATTGTTGTTCTGGGGGCTGATTCCAGAAAGATGTTTTAAAGCTGTTTTTATGCGTTTGTTGGTGTAAAATAACTGCAGGGAAAACAGTCCTCCAGACAGCTGACTGACACACAGGGGAGCAATGTGGACTCTATACAACCACCAGAGATTAATCAGTTGATTTGGACTGACACACTGCTTTCTATATCTTATTTTAGAGTAAACACGTATTATATCATTATAATGTTTAAACCACACCTATAGAATAAATTAGAAGATGAAGAGCAACCAGAAAACACTACTGCAGCTATAAACATGCAAACCAAATACAAAGACACAAAGAAACCTTTACTTTTCAACTTTCCGACATATCTGGATATGGGAGCTTCTAAAAACTGCTTCATGTCTGTGTTTGGGTTAATCACACAGTTACATATTGTATCTGGAGTGAAAGTGACTCCATAATGTTTTAACTCTGTGTAACTGTAGAAATCAGGAGCTGCACAGACAGCAGAGGGCCCAGCAGGAGGATCAGACAACACAGAGCTGCTCCAGGTGGGATTCATCACTTCACATCTGTCCCTGCTTTTCCTTTGAACCCCCTGTTTGTTAAAAATGTTTCAAAAGGTTAAGTGCATGAGGCAAATGCTTGTTTTGTCACTAAATAAGTGTTCAAATTACTCTTGTGCCTAACAGAGGTAAATCTTCAAGTGTACCATTTTATTTTCAGTTTTAGAGCAGGGCTTTCCCATTGACATAAATATTCAAGATGATTTATGATGTTTACATGTATGCAAGAGGGTGTGACTCAAGTCTAAAGAACCTCTCAGGAAGTGCAGCACTACGGCTTGCTGTAGAGTATTAGTGGTTTTAGGACACGATGGACTTCTGGGACACAGACTTTGTACTAGGATCACCTTATTTTCATGTCTCTCACAGTAAGAATTATATATGTCACCAGAGTTAAGCTGGAGGCTTTAATCAGATTGGGTGTTAGTATTTTGTACCTGTGCTGAATGTGTGCTGTGTTGCAGGAACTGGAGGCTTTAAGAAGTCAAGTTCAGTCCCAGTCAACAGAAATTGGCCAGCTGAAGATGGAGAGGCAAGACCTGCTCAGAAGAGCTGAAGCTGGGGTAAAAATCATGAAAAGATCAATTTGACATAGATTTTCTGAAGTTGTTGCTTTAAACTAATGAACCGTTCTCTGGCTTCTCTCAGTCCTCTGACACACTCCCCTCTAGTGACAGCTCATTAGACGCTGCAAAGATGGCTGAACTGGAGAGCAGGTTGGGAGCGCAGACGTCTGAGATGGAGAGACTAAAGGTGTGTGAGAATATGTGATCCTCTAAATCACTTGACCCTCATTTACCGTAATGTTTTTATACTGCATTCAGCTTGGACTTCTCATATATTATCTCTCTCCCGTCTCCTTCCTCTCCCTCTGCGCCTCAGGCAGAGGTAAAGAACCTGTCAGAGAGCCGGGCGGAGCTGGAGAAGCAGCTGGATTCAACCACGAGCACAGTGGCCATTCTGCAGACGGAGAAGGAGAAGCTGCAAACTGACGTCCAGGAGTCCAAGAAGGAGCAGGATGACCTGCTGATGTTGCTGGCAGACCAAGACCAGAAGATCACCAGCCTGAAGAAGAGACTCAAAGAGCTGGGAGAGACGGTAGAAAAGCTATTAGCATTTTCTAAATTCACCAGTAAAAAATATATAGTTTGCACTTTGACTGCCAATCTGCTTCATTTATCCAAATATAAGTGAGAAATTAGGTCAGTCCAGTAAAACTCAACAGTAGAAAATATGAAATATCTAATAGCCTTAAATAATATGAATATTTATGTTAATTTTAGGAATATTTTGTTAACGGCGGGGACACCCAGCAGATTTTGGGACTGATTACTTCCCTGCATTAGTATTGTCATACAGGAAAATGTGTGTCACAGAGAAAATGAACATCCACATGAGGTGGAGCTGCTGTTTCAGCCTTTTGCCTCTAGTTTTGTTCTCATCCATCACCTGGTGACTTCCGCAAGTTTGCACTTTTGATGAATATTCTCCAGAGGACGATCTTAAAACAGAACAAACATCAGGGTAACACTGCTTGTTTGTAATATCCTGTATCACAGACATTAAATTAGCAGTGTTGTTATTGAAACTATGACATATCTCATGATATTGATGTGGCTCTATGACAGTCGGTGTAAAATTGACTTGATGGCAGTTTTTAAAATAGCTTAAATATGTTTTTCAGTTGTGAGAGTTTTGATTAGATAGCCAGGTATGGAGGATTTGAAAGAGCTGGAGGGGGAAAAAAAAAAAAAAAAAAAAGCTGGATTAAGTACAAAATTTCAAACTGTCCCTTGGGTTTTTTTTTTGTTTTGTTTTTTATCCCAGTGTAGTAAGTATGTAGTCTGATCTGAACTTGCCCCAGATTAGTCAGTCTGATCCAAATAAATGAACAGTGAGTTGATTCTGATTAGCGAGAGTTCAAAATAAAAACGACCACACTACAGCCTCAGTCACACATGCCGAGACAGCAGTAACTAAAATGTGTATTCACCGACTGGTTGGCTAGTGGTTTCCAGCTGTCACCAAGTGAAAACGGCTGCATAGAGGGTGCTGCAGTCTTGCGAGCAGGTTGCAGTTGCCCATAGTTTGCATGCAAGTAATTCATGAGTGTCTGCAGGTTACACAGAAACTACGGGCGACCACCGCAATCTGTGGTGCAGCACTGGTTAACTTTATGCACCTGTTGTTGTCCCCCCCCCCCATCAACTGTGAGCAACCTGCAGCAACCGCTCACCAACTGGTTGGAGACTACAAGTTGTCTCCAGTGACCTGTGTCTGCTGGGTGGTTTCAAAGCCTGTGTGATTGTGGCCTATAGGGGTTGAAATTGACTCTTTTTAGTCATTCATCTTATTTTTTTATTGCAAAACAAACAAAAAAAACCCAGCAAGATTTTAGTGTCTAGTCTTGCACTAAGTATCATTAAAGCTCGTTAGCTGTCGTGGTAGCTTTAGCAGTGAGTAATTATTTAATAGTTACAGAGGAATAGATGCAAACACGTAAGTGCGGACCACTCAGTTCTGTTTCGTCTGTCTGCTTTAGTTAGACTGTGACCCTTTCCTTGCAGGTGGAAGATGAAGATGACCTTGACACCAGGGACCAGACAGACGACGATGACGAGGAGGATGAAGATGAGGACTAGAGAAAAACAATGAAAGGAGAAAAAGGAGAGAAAAGACTCTGCAGAAACGCACCTGAGAAACTGAGTAGGACTAAAATATGGAAGCAGTTTCTCGTCCAGGCTGCCATGCTGTGTTCTTCTTTACCCCGACACGTGTACGTGTTAGTTTTTGGACATTTTTAGTTCAAGATGACGATGTTCTTTCCAAAAACTCAATTTTCAGCGACAGCTGAGAGATTTAAACATGTCAGTGTATTCATCTCTGCTGCATTCACCATCAGTTTGTGATGGATTTTATTAGTTTTTTTTTTGTTTTTCTAATGTACTGTCACATAGTTCCTAATCACAGAAAAACCCTTAAGTTAATTTTAACACATCTGGAGAATTTGCAGAAGCAGATTTAAAATGTGTCACCATGCATTCTCATTTTTCCCCATCCTGCACTGCTGCCCTCACCAGTACAAGCACCTGCAGCACTGGCGTCACCTGCACTTCGCCCCCCCGATCAGTTCGAGTTCAGCGTCACAGTTGTTCCATTTCACTGACTGCTCTGCAATATGCTGCAAAACACTGATGGAAAAGATGTAAAGAGACAAGAAAGACAAATATTTTTGCAACTTTTTGTCCAGTACTGGCATCCAGCTTCTGTATGATATTGTGTAACTTATCACTTTAAGAGGAACATTGAAATGAATAAAGAATCTATCTGTATGGCGGAATAATTGTAGATAAATTAAATTTTACTAAATCCATAATGAGACCTGGCTGTTAGGATTTTTTTAATTTTCTTTTTTTTTTTTTTTAATTCGAGTGTTTAAAAAAATGTTCACGCTGAATGTTTTCATGCCAAATTAATAACACTAAATGATTAGTGTCTGTCACTAAAACCTGAAAAGGAGGCATGGCGGGACATCGTACATTTACTGAGAATAAACTGTTGTACCCTAAAGCGTCTTCTGCTAAACACTTTTCATTTCCTTGGTGAAAAACTTGTGGATCGAGAAAAATGTGAAGGAGAGTTCAGAAGGATTTCTGAGATGGAAACAGCTTAACAATGGGATGATGTGGGGGCGGCGTGCTGAAACTACAGGTAGACTACAAAATATGCATCTTGGATGCTTCAAACATGTTCTCCTGATTCATGAAAGAAGGAACCACCATGTTTGTTGAATAAAAATAAATACAAATATAATATTTTGAAATGAAATGCTTTCTGAGTTTAGTTGCTTAGTTTAACTCCTGCCTGGCTTTGTGTGACTGGAGTAAAACTGATAATGAAAGCTTGGTAAAACTGCAAACTATATTATAATAAAGCACGCTATTAATAAACATAGTCGTCAAAAAAAGTATCCACAGTACTTTATACAGTGCTGTGACTGAGTACACCCCATGACTCAGTTGCAATGTATGAATTACTGCCTGTACTGTTAGTGAATGAGGGAGTCGCTTCTTGTTTAATGCCATACATACAAAGCACCAGTCTCTTAATGATACATAATGCTTTGTCATAACTGCATTTAATTAGGGTTGAGAAAAATCAGCAGCTTCATCAGAAAATGTTTTGGATTTCCAGTTACCTTGGAAACGTTAATAAACGAGCTTCAGTTTAATGGCGCACTCCTGTTGACATAAATCCACCATGACGCATGTTTATGATGACGTTTGTGGGAGAAGTTCACACTTGATGGTATTAAACCATGGTTGAAAACAGAATGGGACCTTAGCTACAGGCCCATGTTTTCACAGAGCTCTGCTCAGTTAACATACTCTCAGCCAACCACCTTGGCTGATAGTGACGCACACCTGTTTTCACACCTTTGAAAGCTGAGTTCAGTTTCACTAACCACACTCAGGCCTGATTACTGTCAGTTTTGCTGAATCAAGAAATCACTTAGATTAGCATTCCCCCCCTCAATACGTTAAATCATAGTTTAGGAAGGAAGGAGGCAAATGCTTTTTCACAGCAATGCACAAGGATTATTAAAATGTTAAAAGTCCTGCCTCTACAACAGTTGCTTGAAATATTAGAAATTGGTGCCAGCAGGTTATTTCCAATATGTATCTAATATTCTTTCGCCCAGTACCTCAGAGAAGTAGAGAGTCACATGTCAGGGTTGATTTTCCTGAAACAAAGGACAACAAATTATAAAACAGGAAATTTAAAACTTTTAACCAACAAGAAGCACATGCTGGTTAAAAGTAAGCCAATAAGGCAGATGAAGCCATGACTGAGGTGCCATGGTGAAAGCAGCATGAATTACTCATGACTTTTATTCATTACTAGCTGACTGTTAATGAAATTTACCAAAATTAATTTTATTCTGTTTATTTAATATTTTACTTACCGATTATCTTTTTCTGTATAATATAATAATTAAAAAAAAAAATTTACGTGTTAAGGTTATGATTGATAAGGCTTTTGTAATAGCGCTGTTTCACCGCTGGGGGGCAATAAAAACCCTGAAATGAAAATGTGTGGCAGACCTATCACACAACATGGCATCCATCCCTTTTTTCTTCCTGTTTCTTTAAATTTTCCATATAAGCAATTAAAAATGATCTGGCTTTCAATTTTTTCACCATTAGTCTTTAAAAATTGTTTAGCTTTTACATTAACTTACATTAATCAACATCTGTGCAGTGTAACCGTTAGTAAGCAGAGTTTATATAATGTCCACATACACACACACTAAACATAAAGCATATAGGATCTATGCAAACACAGTGATATGAATCATGCTTCACTGAGAGTAAAACAACACATCGCCACACTGTGCTGACCACATTTCAGCAGCTGCTCTCGCTTCCAGACCCTGGGGCAAAACTGATGTGTGAGTTTTTATTGACAGCTCCTCTGTGTGATCCCTGCTGCCTGCCAGCTGTAACACAGAACACTGTACACGACACGCTCAGCACGGTTTGCCTACACAGAAACCAGGCGCTCTGCTTCAGGTGTGCATGTCAATGAGCTTTACACACACACACACACCCACACACCACATCAGCAAAATGATCTATGTAAAATTACAAAACATGTGACAGAAAACACACAAACCACACGCACACACATACAAATAAAGGATCTATGCAAATACAGCGATACTCAGCAGGAGCCAAACACGAGAGCAAACAAGGTGCCAAAGCATATTGTTTTGATTTGGTTGTCAAACAATAAGAAACATAAGACTGTAAACTGCAGTTAGGGATGGACACACAGGGTGCTGTTTAGCTGCTATGCATAATAATAATAAAAAGAAAATGCAACCAAGAGCAGACAGATTATAAATCAGGGATGTCAAACTTATTTTGATCTTATGTGTGCTGGACCGGTTAAAAATGCAATTAAAAATTAAATAAAATAAATGTATATTAAAATTAATATCAGACAAAGAAGAGCAATTTCAACAGTACGCCTCAGTTTTCCTACGTGATAAAGGAATGCTGTAGTAAGGTGTAAAACCTGTGAAACTACAGTAAAAGATAAAAATGTATGTCCTCCACATTTTCCAAAGCCGTGCAGTGGGCCGGATTAGAGTTTCCGAGGGGCCGACTCTGTCCCCCGGGCCCTATGTTTGACACCCCTGCTATAATTAAGATTTATTTGATTTTACAGTGGGTGAATAAAGAGCAGGTTAATGTAAACGAAACAGGGCTAATGCTTCCTCTGCTCTTGTGTGATTGATCGTGAAACTGTCATGTTGTGTGTGAAACTGTTAAAATGTTATTTTAACATCGCTTGTTTGGCCTTCAGGCTACTCGGTGTTCATGATAATATTTTTATATCTTTGCACTGATCGACCTGGATTTCCTCGCCCCTCCCTGCCTCCTCCCTCCTCCCTCCTCTTCCTCCTCTCTGTCGCGTCCTGTGCTCGCATCTCTCCCTGTGATCTCTCCTCATCCACCCTCCTCCTCCTCTTTTCTTTTTTTTCATGGTGGCTGCAGTTTGAAGGGCAGAGAAAATGTTTTGGCTGTGAGATTTTATTTATGTTATTATTATTATTGTTGTTGTTATTGTCTTCTTTTTTAAAAAAAAAAATTCCGGGGGACTCTCAAGGTTGAGGCGGGCGTCATGACTTTTAAGTGACCACTCTGCCACAGCAATCGGTGATGTAACACGACTGGTTCCTGCTCCCCGGCTAGTCCCCTCCACCACCAGCAAAGCCAGCACATCCAGCAGGAGCAGCTCCACCGCTCGAGCCTTCTTCCCTCGGGGGAAACACTACCACCTGACGCCACATCTCGCCCCTTATGACCGTCTCAAAGGTGAGTTCCCTTCTGCTCCAACTTCTCGCTTTGTGTTGCTTACTTGCCATCACGCACTCGCTGCGTGTGCGGGTGGGACACTTTGGTGGGTGGGGGGGGGGTCTGAGCTGCAGCCGGAGTTGGAGCTGTGCCATGCGGCTCCACAGCCTGCTCCCAGGTTGGATTTCAGCGGACGACTTTGCGGCAGCCACGAGGTTTGTTTGCACGCGTTTCACACACACACACACACACACACACACACACACACACACTCCAACCTCTTGCTTGGTATTTGACAATGTGACGCAGAAGTGGGCAGCGGTTTCTGTTACAGCTGATCGGGTCTCACCCCCCCCCCCCTCAGGCACACACAGTATAGCACGACTCCATAGCTCTCTGCTGTTTCTATGTTTGCATGGGTGGAAACAGAAAAACCTGCACTGTCAACTTCACCATATTTAAACGGAGTGAGTACAGTAGTTGATCGAATTGATTATACGTTAAGTGGACACTTTATTAGGTACACCTTGCTAGTCCTGGGTTGGATCTTTTGCCTTCTAAATGGCACAGGTGCTGGAAACATCTCTGAGAGATTTTGGTCCGTATTGACAGGATGGCACATCTATTAGATGTGCTCTGTTAGACTGAGGTTTGGACTGTGGGGGTCATTTCATTACAGTGAAGTCACCTGTGTTCAAGAGACCAGTCTGAGATGATTTGAACTTTGTGACATGGTGTGTTAACTAAAGCAGCCATTGGAACATGTCATCATAAAGGGATGGACATGGTCACAATGCTCAGATAAGCATTTTTCTGTGGCAAAGATGCTCAGTTGGATCTAAGGATGCAAAAGTGTGCTGAGAAAACATCCTTCACACCATTACATCACCAACATGAACCGTCTATACGAGGCAGGATGGATCCCCGCTTTCATGTTGTTTGCACCAAAATCTGACCCAACCATTTCAGCGAGACTCGTCAGATCTGTTGTCCAATTCTGGCGAGCGTGTATGAACTGTAGCCTCAATGTGGTCTTCTGCTTCATGGTCTGACATGCTGTGCTTTCAGAGATGCTCTTCTGCATACCTCAGCTGTAAAGTGTCACTGTTGCCTTTCTGTATGCTTGAGACAGTCTGATGATGGTGTATGAAAATCCCAGTATAGATCACCAGTTTGTGGAATAATAAGAGCAGCCCGTCTGCCACATTCACAGTCACTCAAATCCCCTTTCTTCCTCGTTCTGATGCTCAGTTTAAACTTCAGCAGGTCGTCTTGAGCACATCTAAGTGTGATTGGCTGATTCGATATTGGGGTTAATGAAAGCAGTTTAATGAATAAAATTGAAAGGAATTGAAAATAGAATTAAATCCATAATTAAGTTTGCTTAAAAAGTATTTAGATTTTCCACATCTAATTACCTTTAGTATTGGAAATTTAGAAGATTTTAGCTGTGAAATCCACATTTGACTTTTTTTATTCCAGCTATCAGTCCAGAGCACACACATGCTTAGCTGTCATGTATGATGGAGAAAAGCACACCGTCCTGAACATTATCTCTTTTTAATCAAGATAGTTGTCAAGTCAAGGCAACAGCTAAAAATGAGCACTTTCACCAAACAAGTACTGAAAAAAAGACTGATATTAAAATAAAATGCTGCTTCTTTTTCTTTTATATGAAACAAAATTCAGTATTTAGGTTGTTGGACAAAGCAGCCTTTTTAAAAAAAATATTATTGTTTCTGGTTGTTTTAAAATATTAGCTCAATAGCTCAACAGAAAACAGTTTTAAACAATTGTTTAAAATTGTTAACTGAAGCTTTAGTTTACTTTTCATCTTTGAATAAAAGGAAAAAAGTAATCCCTACAGATAGCTGATTAGTTATCTGGTTAATTTTCAAACAACCGTGTGAACACGTTAGCGTTTTAAATAATACTTTTGTTTTGGAAAAGCACTTTAAAGGTGTTTCATTATTCAGGACCTGCGAGTCGCACATTTGTATTTTTTCTTGTGAGCAAACACAAAATCCAAACAGTTGTACACTGATAAAGCTGTAATCAAAATGCTGCAGGTCCCATCAGCGAGTATATTGTGAATAGATTTGGTGTGCCCGTTCAGTGTAAACACCTCCCTGCTTCTAAGTGAAGCCTGTTATTTCTGCTCTGTGGGTGGCTGTACTCTTTCAGGCCACCAGTTCACCAGATTGTTTGGATCCATTGTGTTTTTTTTTTTTTTTTATTCACTTCTGTCTGGATGGGCGTAAATAAACTTAAGACAAAGAAAAATAACAGTTTGAGAGCTGTGTTTAATGAACCGAGTCTAATGCTCACCACATGTGGAGCTGTGGGACAAATTTAGGACTTTATTGCCATTTGGCTCTTCAAGTGTGACAGTGCACATCAGTTTCACAGAAGGCCGGTCCAGAGCGTGTGCCGTGATTGGACCAAACGAATATTTGTATTATTTCCATAGGATTTTCAGATGTGTGACTGAATTGTTTTATCAAATTCTTCCTTCTATTTTATTTTTCCATAAGTTGTGGTTAGTTGGTTCAGTGAAACTCCCATTTAACTGCATTTATTTTCGCAGTTTGATATTGATATTCTCAATTTTCCTGTAGCGTTAGATAAAAACAGAGCTTTGTATCCAAGGTGAATATTTGGGGGAGATGAGACTGCAGATTTTTGTAAGCCTTATCCAGTCTGTTTGGGAGTCACTCTGAGTCACAGCGCAGTGTTTGGAGACAGGTTGCCTCCCACCAGGCGACCTGTTCAATTCCTGGCCCACATATTGAGGGCGTTGGCTCTGGGGAACCAGTTGGTCGTCGCAGCTAATCAGAAAGTGTTGCTGGAAATGGAAAAAATCCATTTAATCAGTGGGCAACCATTTTTTTCCCTTCCTTTCTTCCCAAGTCAAAACGAGGGATTTTTACTCTACTATTTTTATTCTACTGTGACAGAGCCGTACAGTGTTTTGGTTTTGTGCGCACGTAATGTTTTTAATCTTTTTCAACATTTTTATCACTAACAGCTTCAAAATTAGCTCAAAGAACAGTTTACATTTATTAATGAGCCTCATCAATAATAAACCCAACTTAGGCCAGCCCAGCTTACTGCTTCCAGCTATTGGTAGGAGTCTTTCCTGTGAGATTCATGCAGCTTTACAGGGTTAGCTACATGAGTATCCATTTGACAGGTGAGCAGTTATAAAGTCACAGCTGAATCATGCATTACACAGCAGCTTTCTTCAGGTTGAGTCATGAGTGGTGCCATCAGGGTTTTTTTTTTTTGGTTTTTTTTTTGGTGATCATTTTTATTAAAGCCCCTTTTGCAGCTTTTCGGGACCTGACTTTGAAATCTGCTTCTTCTTTTTTTAAAAGAATTGCGGATGAATAGGTTACAGCTATATTTGTGACCTCTCAAATCAATAAAACAACAATCAAAATATATCAACGGGTATCCTAGCAACCTTGAAAACAGACTTTAAGGTTGCTGATATGGCTAGATAAAACATCGTCACCCATGGACAGACTTTTCACTGTTCAACAGGTTAGGAAATCATAAATGAACTAATAAAAAAGTTTGGTCATCAACCCCGGTGGCAAAGTTGGGTTTGTGATCATTAAATTTATCAAGCCGAAACTGTCAGCCCCACCTGTTAGCTGGAAAGTGGCAGCCCTGACTGTTAGGTGGAAACGATTAGCTCCCCCATGACTCTGACATATTTTCATATTTTCCTTCTGCACTGATTAAACTTAATAGGATCCAAGTTCAAGGCTCCTGTCAGGGCTGACCTCAGACACCAGCCTGACCTTTCCGCCCATCTTTATGCTAAGCGAAGTGGCTCCTAAACACTTTCCAAGCATTTAACACTCAAAAAGAAGCTCCAAAAATGTCGAGCTGCTCTGTTTAAAGATGTAAAATAATAGTGTTTAGTTTAAGAATTGACCTTTGGCTCATTTTTTAAATACTTCCTAATGATACACTAACAGTTCACTGCTCTCCCCCCTTTGGGAATTTTATCAGAGCGCCTGAGATAAACAGCGAGGTCAGTTACCGCTCTTCAGCTTGGCGGGGGCTTGATGCAGATTTCTGCGTGCCCCTGACAAAAAAAGTCTGTAGCTAATGAACAGCGAACATGTTTTGGGGTTGCGCAGAGTTTAAGACATAAAGCGTGTCAGTTTGAGGCATGACTTTTGGTGCCGTGCTGTGTGGAGAGGTGTCATGCCAGCTCTCGAGTTGTCTAATTAGGCCTGTCATCCACCTAATGGCCAACCCGCTGCCAAAAACAGCATTAGACTAATGAGTTTGCCACACGTCTGCGCTTGTGTGAAACAAAAATCTCCCGACCACAAATGAACCCTCCCTGCTGTAGCCGGCTTTGAACTCGGGTGAAAAATCTTGACAGTCTCATTTTTAACGAGGTGTTTGTGGGATCTGAAGGCACCACAGGCTCTTCTGTTTAAATCCACTGTAGAGAGAGTAAAAAATCTGCTGCGCACTTTCATGTTAGGGCCATAAAATGCTAACCTGGCATGTCATCACACAGACTGTTAAACGCATACCTGAGATTCCCTCGCTTTGTCCAGCCTGTGACGTGTGCTGTTTGCTATGTAGGTCCTCATTTCCTCAGAATCTCTGAAGCAGAGCCTCTTTTGATTTTTTTGTTTTGTTTTTTTCCTGCTGTGGAAATACTTGGCTGTTTATCTTGTAGTATATCTTCCTGTCACTTACATCCGGAGCAGTGATGAGGCACTTGCTGCTGCTGCTGCTGCTGCTTTTAGGAGTCAGTCTGTCCTTCTGTAACACCTGCAATGAACTGAAGGTGTGCTTTTGAGCAAACATGCGCTTGAATCAACCCGATGACCTGAGCGCTAGAAAATCTGTGCAGGATATATGCGGCTGTTAAGCTGCTGTTGTGCAATAAAGTGATGACAAACCTGTTGTTATGGGCCATTTAGTCCCCTGTATGACTGCAGCCAGAGCTTGGTTTGCATTTCCAGCAGTAACCTGTTCCCTGTGGGAGGCGGAGTTTCTAAGGTGCAGCCAAGCAGCAGCGGCTTTCCAGATTGGTGGCATCAGGATCACTTCTCTGTTCCTGCTTCATTGATAAGTGACCCTCAGGTCTTTGGAGATGCGGTAAGGAGCTCAGTCATTTGGGAGGGGCTCAGATTAGAGCTAAAAGGTACCAATTGAGGTGGTTCAGGCGTCCAATAAGGATGCCTCCAGGATACGTCTTAGGTGAGGTGTTTCCAGCATGTCCTCAGGGGGGAGGCAAAGCATGTATCTCTCAGCTGGCTTGGGAAGACCTCAGTATCACACTGGAAAAGCTGGAAGAGGTGGAGAGGGGGGCCTGGGCGCCCTAGCAACCCAGACAAGCAGCAGAAGCTGGATAGATGGATGAACACACCTAGCAGCCAGTATAAGCCCTTTAAAAAAAAAAAATTGTACATAAAAATATTGTTACAATGTTGTGTTGTAACAGAGCTGAAAGAACAAACAGATTAATTAATCAGAAACGTGTTGCGAAAATCACATAATAAATTTTTAGCAGTGTTAAATTCACTGGTGGCTAATTTTCATCAGTGACCTAACTTGCTTGCACAGCTAGCTAGCAAGATATCTGTGCAACTATAATATTGTTGTTGTTTTAAAAAAAGCTTAAAATTGTACCAATTGAGGGTAAAATGTTTTGCTTATGTAACATGTTTATTTCTGATCTAAATTTGGGCATTTGGAGTCCACTGGGACTCAGCTTTTTGGAGCCAGCCTCCAGGGGCCCAGGGAGCAGCTGCAGTTCTTCAGTGGCTGGATGTTGCTCTTTGGGGATTCAGTGATTTTAAGCATTTAAAAGTAATAAATCTGCAAAAACAACTTCAACAATAGCTACTGTAGTCATTAAATGTTCAGGATTGTAACTGTGCATGGTTTTGTCTTTGCAGCATTGTGTGTGTGCCGGCGCATGTGTGTGTGGGTGCCAATCATGCATTTTTACTTTCTTTGTTGAGGGTTACATCACTGATTTATTACCTATTAGGTTAAGAGGAAAACCCTGAAACTGAAGCAGCTCATGTCACATGTCCTCTGTTGCCATTACAGACCCGACTTTGTGCCCTGAGGTGATGTTGGAGAACCCTGTGTCCTCAATAAATGGTGCCTCATACATGACTGTACCTCCAGAATAAAGCCCCCTGTGGCCTTAAGACTCTTACTCTCTGCCCCCGCCACACCTCCTGTGGTTCAGTTTTCACTAAAACTAATGAAGGCCTGCTTCACTGCCCGGCAGGGTCAGAGTGATTTCACGGTACTTGTGGCCTCTTTCAGTTAATCCTGCTGTTCTCACACTGTCAATAAAACATCTGGTATGCACTTATTCTGTCTTTGCCAGGATTTTCTAACAGGTGGAAACCTGTTGAGTGTTCTTTGTTCGGAGATTGTGTGTCCTCAAAAACTCAGAGTAACACAAATTTCTGGTGATTTAATTTCTTTAAGTGCACCTAAGCAATAGTTTTCTAAAGTTCTTCATTGGGCATTGGCTGCTTTTTCACTCATTTTCAGTCCAGTCCTTGTACCTCACCATTTTCAGAGGGGGTCTTTGTTAGCTTGTTTCAGTCACTTAATTCTGATCTGTGACTCATTCAAACATAAAAAGTACATAACTCCACAGGTGAACCAGTGTTGTGTCTACACATATCAGACAACATGGCAAAAAAACTATTTTAAATTGCATCTTTATGCACTTTGTTACCAGCAGCCTGGCAGAATTCACTCCCATTTCTTTAGTTGAATCCATGAAAATAGATGTCACAGTCTGACCGACCCCAAATAGTATTTTTGCACCGAGGTGATTCCCAAAGAGCTATTAGCCAAAAACTTGTCACTCTCTGTAACGGTGTGAAGTGTATCCTTAGAAAAAAATTGAGGAAACTGGACAAATGGAAGACGAAAAAGAAAGGGCAGGCCTAAGAATCCATCGATAGCAGATTAACAGTATCTGAAAGACATGTCTTTAAGAAATAGGGAAAAAATCCAGCAAAGACCGAACACAGGACCTGAGATAAGAACTTTAATCCTTATTTTAATGCTCTTCTCTCTTGGTGTCTTTTTTGAGAGGTGTGAGCAGTGATTGATGTAATAATCATAGCCCATCAGACGCTCTTCCTTGAAGAAGCCAGATTTTTGAGTTGTTAAGTAGATTCATCACCGGGCATTTGTTGTGTGGTATTTGTGGATCATCATTTGATGCTTCAGCCTGGCGGTCAAAGTGAATAAAATCTGCAGAGTATTGGGCTTTAGAAAACAATCTGCTGGTGGATATCGGGGAAGATTACTGTACTTGTCCTGACAATGGTTTAAAAATCCCGAAAATGCTCTTATATAAATCGAGAGTGTGCATGTGACCACAGAAGCTCTCTGTCTTTGTCCCAAAGACTACAAACTTCCCTTAAACAAGCTGTCGTCTGCTGTTTGTCACTGCAGGGCATTTACAGTGCCAGGCATAATGACTCCTCCAACAATGTCTTCGAAAGTCTTGTTTGTCTTTCCACCCTGACCTTCTTTTTCTTTTACTGTTACATCACTGTCACTCAGATCGGTCGTGGCAGGTTGCCGTGCACGTTTCTGACATGACAGCTGTTTGACCCACGTGGTGCCGGATAATCCCCAAACAGGGAGGGGATTATTTTAGAAAATATAGAGGGAGTCAGTAAATGTGTGCACAGTACAAGTAAAATACTGCAGGCCAAGCTTCAGAATGAACAGCTGGTTAGGACCTGAAGGGTTTATATGCTGTTTCGTTGGTAGTTGTTCTATTGAGGCGTTTGATCACATCTTGCGCACATTGCTTGAGAATTGTTTGCCATGACACAGCCACCGGTTGGCGGGAAAAAACATGAATCTCCTGACCGGTTGGCAGTGGTTCCTGGAGGTTACTGGCTCTTGCTGGATGAGGTTGCACCAAAAACTTCCTTGTCTTGCTTTGGTTGCTATCAGGTTGCCATAGTTACCTGTAGTTTTTTTCCCCCTCAGCCGTAAAAGGCTGATGGGGTGTCGCAGTCACCCCGCTGGAGCATGCAGCATGCAGCATGGACAGCCAAGTTTGTGAATGCAATAACTCAAGAATGAGGCAACATAGGATTTTCAAGGTCACCCCATTGAAGCATTTACTAAAACTCTCAAATGAGTTTGAATCCCAGTGAACTTGACTTCAAGTTAAAGGTCAGAGGTCAATTTTCTGAAAATGTTATGATTGAGATAACTCAAAAAGGACATCACCTAGTATTTTCAAATATATATAGGTTGATCTACTACACGGGTGAGGGGTAGCACTAATGACTGCTAGTATTAGACTGCAAACACGTGCTAACTCCTAGCTGAGCAGTAATGCAACTTGAAAAAGTGCAATGCAGCTCTTTCAAAGTAAAAGCTGTGCTTGAGCTCTGCAGGCAACATGTTTCAGAAGGCGCTGCAGCTCCATTTCCAGTTTGTGTCGCACTTTTCACCCCTTCACTGCAGCTCAGGGATTAGTCCGAGTAGTCCTATCTTCGATTCAACCCGCGACCGCAGCACTGTGCTAGCAACCAGTTGGGCGATATTCATTTTTCCCTAGCAAGAGGTGGTTGCTCGAGGGTCACTGACTAGTCTTTGGGCCTGCATAACTGGGGGCGGAAGCAATACCACTGGTACAGGTTACTAAAATTAAGAGGTTGGATGCTGGCAGCTTGTGACAGTTTGTCGACTTTCGTGAGGCACCGAGGGCGGGTACAAAGCGCCCCTTATTCACTTGATCTTACATTTTCACCATGATTGTCACATGTCCAATATGGCAGACAAGATAATGTCACATGGTTACCGGTCACACCGTTACTGGTCACTCCCTGTATAATGTCAGTAAGTTTTGATTAAAGGTCACAGTTGTTTAGTTTGGTGCTTTTTTTTTTTTCATTTGAAAGAATTTCCATATAAAGATCAGAAGCTTCTGGTCGGACTTATAAAAACCCCGTTGCTTCAGGCAGTGCGTTGCGGTTGTTTTTGAAGTCGGCAGGTCTTAGTCATGAAGCAGATGGGTCAGCAGAGTCTTATTTATTATTCATGATAACGAGTGGTTGGCCTCTTCCACCTGTGTGCGTGCGTGTGTGTTTGTTCAGCCTATTGATTCATGAGATTTAAAGTTGCACATCATGAAAATTACTGTCAGAACAGTTGCAGACTTGCTCTCTGATGCCATGTCTGCATGTTTGCTTATTAAACCCGACAACTGCTTCCACAGATAAGTTTACAAGGTGATTAGAATAAGTGCCTCTGTGTACAGTGTTGTACTACATCCTCAAAAATATATATTACTGAGTGTGTAAAATTACATACTGTTATTTGTACTTGCAGCGAGGCACGAGGTTGAAATTTTTGTGTGCAGACGAAAAATATTTCAGCAACTGCTGGATGACTTTGTGTTAATGGATAAACAAACTGGCCGTGCATTTGTTGCCTGATTTACATGTGGTTTTGCAGTGAAAGGTCTGCTAACAGATGTATTGCCATAAAACTTGGCACAGGCATTTAAATTCTGATTGCTTTTGTCTTTTCTTAAAGGTCTCATGTTACAGCCAGATCATTTATTCTACCATGCCTGCATAAACCATGTTTTAGCCTGGTTCTGTCTGCACGGAGCATGAGCCCTAACGGCACACTGCCAGCATTCTTTGCCAACTGGGGGCAGTACTTTTCTTTTTATGATGTCTCAGGGCAGGGTTTGGCATCTGTTCCTATCAAAAGAGCCAAGATTGATCAGTTTTTGCCAAAGAAATTTGTATTTAGGGGAAAACATATTTTTTTTATCCTTATGATGAAGCTGACACAGCCTGTAAGGTATGAACTGGCCTTTCCAATTTGGGTAAAAATAATTGTCTTTTTACATGTGAACGCGCTGCAGTGCGTTTTATTTTAATAATACCATGTTCTGTTGCTTTTTGAAATTATACATCTTAAATAACAGTTAACACTTTTTTTAATGGCAACAAAACAGCACAGTTCTGTAGTGGAGGGGAACAAATGCATTCAGATGTGCAACCTAATGCCACAGTCTTCCCAGGAGTGGTCATCCCAGCAAATTCACCTGAAGGTCTAATTGTGTAACACTCAGAGAAACAGAAAAACGCATGTGGTACATCTCGGTCTCTACTGGCCTCAGTTAGCATGTTTAATGTGACGGTTCATGACAGTCCAATTAGAAAAAGACTGGCTTGTTTGGAAGATTCGCTAGGAGAAAGACTCTTCTGTCTAAAAAGAACACGGCAGCTTAGGTTTATAAAACAGCATCTGAACAAACCACGAGATTTCTGGATTAATGTACTTTGGACAGACGAGACCAACCAACCCACCCACCCCCACCCCCACAGACACACGTAATCGTAAACACCTCGTACCAAACGTCAAGCACGGCGGTGGAGGGGTGATGATTTGGGGTTGTTTTGCAGCCACAGGACCTCAGTACCTTGCAGTCACTGAGTGGACCATGAACCTATCTGTATACCGATGTGTTATAGAGTCAAGTGTGAAGCCAGTTCTTTCTGTTAAAGGCTGTTGAATCATTGGGTGTACTTAGTTTATCACCAAACTGCAGAGAGTCCTGTGAACATTTTTTTTTTCACATGACTGTATAAACTCTAAGTTAATTGTGGAAGTGGCCTACTTTAGTTTATGACCTGCAGAGGTATATCTGATCTGTTGCCACTTTACTTTATTAGCACTAGTATGACTATGTTAGCCTGCTAATATAATGACTTAGTGAGCATGTTATACTTGGGTTAAGCATTAGCTTTTAGCTAAAGACTACAAACAAAACCATGTATAAGTGCATTTCTTTAGCTAATGTTTGGTTTGAGGCTTCACAGACAATTTGAGCCTAGCATGTCATGTTGCATGCCACAGTGCATTAATGCAGTTAGCTAATGGGCGTGATCTGATTTGCTGTGGCCTCGTTTTGCTCGACAGCAGGATGTGGCAGTACGCTGTCTGTGTATTGTTTGTACAGAGAGGGTGAGCCTATATAATAGCAAGCCAATCCCCTGGAGTCTCAGAAAGTGAAGCTCACCTTGACTACAGTTACTATGGATAAAGTGGATGGATGGCCTCTAGCTGCTGCTAAGCTCATCGACACTGTATTAATCTACATGATGAGGATCCTTGTAACTTCCTTGGTGTGCTCTAATCAGACCAGCTCATTGCCTTTGTTGAATAATGAATCATGCTTTAGCCATCTTGTCATTTAATATTCCGTATGTGTACAAAACAAATGGTTAATTCTCATAAAAAGGTCCTCTTAGACTAATTTTAGAACATCAAACCTAATTTGTTGCACATTTTTTCCCACTTTTCTCTCTTTGATGCAGAATATTTTTAACTCTATCAGGAGTTTTCACTGCAAACGACACCAGCTGGCCGCAAAACAGCTTTACTTAGTTATAATTAATATAAGATAAAAAGACACTCCCTCAAGGGTACACACACACACACACACACACACACACACACACACACACACACACACACACACACACACACACACACACACTGGTCTCTGTTCTGTGATGTGAAACGATGTGTGCTTATAACCACCCATATAATGTGATTAATATTTTAATAGTCCTGCAGTTTCTCAATGAAACGGCTCCTCGCACAGCTGAGATCTAGGTCACTTGGCGACGTTTTATGTATTTTATTTAATTTATTTTAAACAGAGATGGAAACATTTAATGTGTCCCATCTGAAAATAAGAGGTAAAATGCATTGATGTATTCATATAAATATAACCATTTACAGCAAATAGTGCTGTTTCTGTCCCAAAAAAAGCCAAAAACACTTCATCCCTTTATTTAACAAAACGGCTAACGGACCACAAATTAACCCAGTATGATTCTGGATTTTAAACTCCCGTGTTGTTTAGTGTTGTATATTATTTTTATGTCTGTAAAAGGTTTGCAAAAACACTAAGTTACTACTTAAGTTACTTATGTGTGCTATTATGTAAAACGTGTGCATTATGTCTGCTGTGCAGCTAATTTGGCACACCCTTAAAGTAAAGCCACTACTCACTCCTCACTTCGCTTTCATTATGAAGTAGACATAAGCAACAGGGACCATGTATATTAAAAAATGACTTGTTCGCCATGACGTCGCCCATTGGGGTGGGAGAAAGCTGCCAACTACTAGAGGGCAGAGGCTATACTCAAGAAAAGCAACCATATGTAACCAATGCCTCATTTTTCTGCACAAGCTGACCAATCAGAGCAGACGGAGAAAGGGTCACAGTAAAATGTCTCAGGCACAGGACAGCTGCTTAGTGTAGGCACAGACTGGGCCAATACTAACACTCACTCTCGTTTTAGGAGAGTTATAATACCCAATAACTAAATGTGTTGGAGCTAAATTATTATTAGTCACTATCTGTAATACAACAGGTCGACTCTTTAGGTAACTATTGACAATGGGAGTGGTGACTGAACCAAGTTGGGGTTTGAGACACAGAGATGACTTGAACACTTAGATAGTATCAGATTACACGGATGTTTTCAGGAGCCTTCCTAAGAAATTACAGATGCCTTTCTGGGAAATCAACAGAAGGAAAACACCTGAATGAATGTTACATGTCTGAAGTTCAACTGTAACTGCTCTGTCTGCCTGTCTGTGACGTGATCATCATGCGTTGCGTGCAGTATGACCATTTCCAGCTAAATCTCTTAAAGAAAGTAAAGAAAAAGAAACCGATTTTCTTTCTCTGGTTGTCAAATCCAGAATCTCGCTTTATTTACCGTTTCTACAATCCTCACAGTTGGCTTACATGTGCGACAACCGATAGAGGTGCCTGTAGATGAATCGGGATGAATAACGGATTTCAACATGCTTCGTGATCTATAAAATGAGTAACAGTACATCATTTGAATGCTTTTCCAACACAACTTCAGGGTCCATTGGTTTTTACAAACCCTGCTTCGTGCCAAAGTTGATGTAAGCAGGTAGTGTAGCTGTGATATCACTGAATGGGAATTGTTTCAAACAGATGTGTTAATGGAGATTTTGGAGTGAATCAGACGTGAAAGAATGAGGCGTGCTGCACAGGCATGCAAACAAATTATTCACGTTAGATTTCAGCCAACTGGAGGTGAGATCACCATCACACAATGTTCTTTAAGCAGCCATCTGATGGTATGTGATTAAAGGTGTTACTCAAACTACAGAGAGCAAGTTTCCAGCTGATGATTAAATATCTGTGAATCACTAAATATACACAAGTCTTATGCAAGGGTATATCTGTCATTTCTTTAGATTCTGCTAAGGTAACAGGAAATCAGTGCAGTGATTTATTAAAACATACAATGAAATTCTTCAACACAGCCTGAACTCTCTTTGGCAGTTTTCTTGTCATTTCTTTGAGCAGTCTTCAGGAATAGTTCATCAGGTTTCTTCTTCTGTTCTCTGTCAAGATGATCCTACACTGCTTCAATGATGTTGAGGTCCAGGCTCTGGGGAGGCCAATCCATGACTGTTAGTGCATCTTTGTCTGTTTTTTCTCTCTTCATGCTTTTACCGCACTGTTTGGGATCATTGCCGTGCTGAAAAATGAAACAGTCGCCAATCAGCTGCTTTCTATACGATATTGCATAACAATACTTTACAAATTTCTTCAGTAATCGTCACTGTGAACTGATTTCAATTGTAGTTCCTGTGTTAATTCTCGTACCTCAGCCTTTTCTCTGTGTCTCCCTTCCTTAGGAATGGCTTCTTGACAGCCACACTTCCACTGAAACCATTTCTAATGTGGCTTCAGCAAACAATAAATCAGCTGATGGGCAACATGCACCTCTCAGGTCCTGTGTCAGTGTGTCAAATGTTTGCTTGATTTTTCTTCAGGACATGGCTTTCAGATGCTGTTCGTCTACTATAGATGGTTTATTAGGCCTACCACTTGTCTGAGTTACTCAATACTATTTTTTTTGTTTGTTTGTTTTTGGGGCAAAAGTACGATTATGTGTGTGTCAAACTGGCATGTTTGATAGCTTCGACTGAAGGAATGGGAGCAAATTCTGTCTTTTTGTATGGATTAGTCATCTCCGGGTAATCCAAATCCGATATCTAAAACCTGCAACACACTGGCGCTCGAGGCCTGGAGTTGCCTACCCCTGCTCTAGAAAGACAGATTTGCTTCTTGATTGAGCAGCTGGAAATAGACTGAAAAATTTGGGCATGTCTGTGTTTCCCAGGTTTAGACTCGTGCAGACAATTCATAACCCCGTGATTTTCATCAGCATAGTTAGTCGCACCTTAGTTTGTTGAGACAGGAACAGATTCTGATCTTAAACTTGATTACTCGTGCTGCGTCTTGTGCGTTTTTAAAAACTGGATTGTCGACGGCAGATTTAAAAACTGATGTCATACCTGACTATTCAGTAAACTTCAAAGCTAAAAAAAGTCTTAAAATAACATTTTTGCTAATTCCCAAAAAAGGGGAATTACTGAAACTGTAAATAGTTTCTGTTGCACAAGCACCTGAATGCTTGACTCGTTACATGTACTGACACTGAACCAGACAGCTAGGAAGGTATTTTCATTATCTTCTCATCGCTTGAATCATACCAGCGTGTTCCTGATTGTTGGGAATCAGATGTATTTAACTTCACTTGCTGTTCGTACGCTTGCCTCGTTATGATTTCACTCTTTCAGCGTTTTCACTGCACGGCCCGTGTGGCTACTTTACTCAATCAGTATTTTATTTTTATCCAGGCAGGTGTGGCTTCTCATTTGCACAGTGAAGCAGAAAAACCAGAGCACAAGGTGACATGCAAATCTACGATAATCGGGGGGGAAAAAAAGGAAAGGAAAACAGACTTTGCTTTTCTCTCATGCGGTGCTGTGCTGCTGAGTCCTCACCAATACAGTGGTGACATCCAAAGTGACCATCCTCTCATTTATTTGTTTTCAGGTGGACTCGTGTAAATGAATCTGTCTGTAATGGAGGCTTCTGTGTACACTGGGCTTCAATAGCTCCAATTCAATTGAATTACTGACTGCACCTGTATTTGAGCTGGAATGCACTGTTTGCTCAGTTGGCATACAATTTATGTATTTTAAAAAAGCAACCTAAACTTACTCTAGGAGTGAAGGCACCGAGGCGAAACACAGGACTGGCACTGAAACCAGATGTTTTACAGCCAAAACACAGTCAGACGGCTAATCAGCAATGACAAAGTAAAGAAGGGAAGGTCACTGTGTGTCTGCGGTGTCAAAGGGTCTGGCCTATTTTCTCACAGCAGCTAGTTATTAACCTGCCACTGTGTGAGTTGAGATTAGAGGGAAAGCTTCTGGTTTAAGCTCTTTGGAAGGAGCCACAAGCTTTTAGGACTCTTGCCCTGTGCTTATTGATAATTGCACACACACACACACACACACACACACACACACACACACACACACACACACACACACACACACACACACACACACACACACACAGTCAAAATGACAAGCTTTAATCATCGCCAAGAGCTTAATGAAAGGAAATACAGAAGGTAACAACAAATGGATCCAAGGCTTCCAGTATGTGTTGTAAATCACAGTTGTCTGTAGTGATAAGGAGGTGATAGGGTACACGGTGATACTGGCAAATCTCTCACGCTCTGTCTGTCTGGTTGAGATCCTTGACATACCTTTTGGCAAGGTGAAACTGGCTTATGAAAATTTTTAGACATATCTTCCAGTCGGCCAGTAATTAGTAGACTTGTTATTCAGCAGTTTTTTCACTATTTGTGTAATAATTCTGTTCTTCCCCTGTAGGTTTTAGTTTTTAAGAGGTCAATGTGAAGAATCACTGTTAATGTTAGGGTTAGTTTTCCCTCTTTCTCTCTGTGATCAAACAGCAGCCCCTGATGAGCCAGCAGCTTCTCGTGCCTTCACCAGTTTGTGTTCTGAGTCTTATCTCAGAAACTCTGTGACCGTTGGACTTTGTTGTGTATTTGGGGGAGATGTGTTTGCAGCGTTTTAGAGCTTTATCAGTAGTGTCGTGGCATGTGTGTGTCCAGCAAGTGCATACTTCTCTTCTCTCTTCTATGTTACAGATGAAGTTAAGTATAAGGTATCTTCACCTATGAAGATAAATGGTTTAGGCGCAAAATGTTTGATTGGCTTGTGAAATATATTGCAATGACTTAAAATTTGTCTGAAATGGTTCAAAAATGACCTCCCCCTTTAACCTACATTAATCTGATGCTTACACATGCCAGTCATTACATTAGGAGTGTAATGACTCTCCAGTCAGCTCAATCTCTAGCTAATAACTTTTGATCACAAGGTGATTCCACAGGTCACCTGGTGGAAGTCAACTTCAAACAAACTTGGTCCAACTTGACTGATTCAGTCTTGCTTCAATCAGTTCACGCTTAAAGATTGTTGAAGATTTGCAAATAATAATTGACATCTAATTTATAAATGTGGACAGACTGCCAAGATGTTGCAGTCAGTGTGAGTTGGTGTGCGTTGATGGGTTACTTTGCAGTAGTGAACCCAACCCAACCTTTTTGTGAAGCGAATATAACAAAGGCAACAAAATCAAAAGGTTATTGCACATGGTCACTATAATTTGGATCATTTCAGTCTCCCACCACTGTTTTCCATAGCTTGACTGTAGCATAATGGTAGCGAAGTGTTGCACTTATGGCGTCTCATTCATTGTGTGCACTACCTTGTTAATAAAGCAGGGTTTGTATACATCTATCATTCTGTTTTCCTCCATTTCAAGGAATGGTATCTTTAAACTTGGAAACTCTAGCAAAATGTGTTTAATTGGCTAACTAACTAGCATTAGCAACATGAATCCAATGGCTAATTAGCATCACGCTAATTAGTTAAAAAATTCTACTTGCTGTCCAGTCTTAGGACTACCGTGGGACCTACTGCACCTCTGGGCACATATAAGCTTAGAAGTCTCGCTCAGTCTACAGTATGTCATGCCGATCGTTACCTGAAGCATTTTTTTACTATCAGTCATTTTTAACTGTCAGCTAGCTGCGTGGAAATGGAGTTGTGCCAATGCAGATGCTTAGAATAACAAAGCTACCTTACATATCTACACTTTTCCATCCGTCAGTTACAGTAATGAGGTAATCTTGTTTCTGTTGCAATCTGTCCTGTCACGTACAATCATGCACAAGCTGCTACACAACGCTGACAACACGAGATTCTTGATGTTTGTTACAGATTCAGTTTTGGTTTAAAAATCATAACACCCACATAATATGCAGACTTCCCGTATATTGCTTTTAATGTTTTGACTTGTTCTTTTTTTGCTTGAGGCAGACTGGATTCACTTTATTCATTAAAATAATAAATATAGGAAAAAGTATTTGCCTTTGGTAACATTTAAATTGTGCTACCTTATGATAGCAATCGAAACAGCATGGTATCACAATATTTTGTGTGGGGATATTGTATTGATAACAGAAACGCCTATATCAATATTTTTAAATGAATTAAAATACTGTGACTGACTGCAGTCACTATGGAGAGATTGTCGAAGGTTTGCAAATAATTGTGTCTA
Source organism: Oreochromis aureus (assembly GCF_013358895.1). NCBI lineage: Eukaryota > Metazoa > Chordata > Actinopteri > Cichliformes > Cichlidae > Oreochromis > Oreochromis aureus. The sequence continues at coordinate 18,061,600 of NC_052947.1, forward strand.
ATAATGCAGACAAATTGTCAACATGTTGCCGTCATGTTGCCGCTGGTTGTATTCTGGTTATATTCCTTTAGAACAGGAGGGTTATGAGATGTAAGAATGTCTATTTAAATGTAAATTTCTATGTATATAGAAACGTGTGATTTACATCAAGTTATCAGAGTTAATTGCTGTACTATCAAAAACTGAATGTATGTAAATCCCTAGCTTGACCTCATTCAATAGCAGACTACTTATAGCAACATTTGTGGCAGGATTTAGTGGCGTGTTGGTACTGGATAGATCAGATATTCACAAAGTTTAGCTCTGAGGATCTAATTTGCATTTTGAAAAAAGGTGATAAATTGCAATATGCAGTTCTCAGCATATCGCGAAATGTGTGTCGTGAGGAAAGTATTGTGATGCTTGGGCTATGTGGGGATTCCCACCTCTGCTACATCATAGTATTGTTACTGTCTTTCAGTCATTTATGCAGGTAGGACACCAGTGGCTGGAGAAAACTGTACATAGGACAGACATTTATGTAAACAGTTGCTGATAATAAAGAAGAGAGAAGATTACTGGAGAAGATTAAAAACCATCTGCTATCTTCAATCAGAAAGGCAAGATTGAAGCATTAAATATGTGTACACATGGCCAAATCCTACCTTACTGCAGGTAAAGTAAACAGTCATATTCTGAATACTTCCTCCCATTACAGCTAACGTGCACGAGCTCAGGTTTCTGTGGTAACAATGGCTGACCAGCCCCTCTGTGAAGGCCAGCTGCCAGTGGACAACTTTTTTTTTTCCCCCCTTTTTCTCACCCCATCCTCATATCGACCTGTTATCCTAGCGTGTGCTGCTAATGTGCCATTACATAATGGTTCACTTTGACTTGACGGTCCAGCTGAAGCCATGTGAACGGTTGAAAGGACTTTTGTAGCAGCTTGGCATTCTGCCCAAAATGCAGCCGATCTAATATCTGATGCAGGCTGAAGATCACAGAGAACAGAAGGTTTGAGAGGGGCTGTCGCAGATTATTACGCTAACAGGAAATATTAGTTTGGTGCTTTTGTAGCGGAGAACATCTGGCCTAATTAGTGTGAATATATGAGTCGGCTAATGGTGAGGAGCTGAGCTGGTGCCCTGTTTGTTCCTGAAGATGGATCCACATTTTAAATCTTCACTTAAAATAGTTTAAATCACTTTTTAGTATATAGTTTTACATTTTTCTCTTTGTCAGATCAGAAATCGTAGAGGAAGAGACAAAGAGACGATACGAAGCATACCTTTTATGCACAGCACCTTGCTTAAGTTTTAACCCACCCTTTATTTCTTTGTTTTGTTAGAATAGGAAATGGGTGCACTGATTTGATGAAACGTGAAAACACACAGAGTGGGGACAAGCCTAACCAACCTGAAAGTCACTTTTATTCTTGAACACAGCTGGAACTTTTTTAGGTAAGCTTTCTCAGAAGTATTTAAGTAGTCTTCAGGAATAGTTCTCCGGGTTTCTTGAAGGACACTTAAAGCTCATCTTTGGAAGCTGGCTGCCTTTTGTTCTGTTCTCTTGTTCTCTGTCAAGATGATCCCATACAGTAGATGGATCAACTGAAGGTACAGAAGCATCTCTTAGGTCCTGTGTCAGATCTTTTCCAGATTATGTCCTATTCCTAAAGGTCATGACTTTCAGATACTGTTGGTTTTGTTTTAGGCTTGCCACTTCTTCTGTTTTCCTCCTCTTGCTCTGTTTGCACAGTTGTTTTTAAGGATGTACTGCACACCATGCCCAGATATTCCAGGCTGTCAGCTAATGTCTTTGGGAATCACCAATGTCCAAAGAAAAACTTCAAAAGACACTCAGAAAGCCTGGCGAACTATTGCTTATGAACACTAAAAATGTGATTTGGATCAATCGACCAGTTGATTAAAAGCTAATTAGTATATTATGATCAAATTCCACATATTTACTACTTCCATCTTCTGAAATGTGAAGGTTTCCAGCTCCTCTTTGCCGTATACAGGACAATAAAATAATTTTTACAAATATTTTTTCATGAAGATGTCAACAATATTTGGCAGTAAAATGTAACGGCAGAAACTACTCCTACCCTACACTCAGATTTTCCAGTCGGTGCTTCAGTTTTCTCAGCAACTGTTCCACTGATCTGCTTCCAACTAACTCGGAGTATTACTCGTGATCCGAGTAGGAGGAGCATCTAGTTTGTCATAGTTTGGATTAGCGGTAACCCATCAGCGCACATATTTTGGCTAAAGGTTGTTCAGTGTTATTGTTTTCTGAAGTACCGACTACCTGACTGTGAGGCTTTTAGGGAACATCTGTAAATTGCAGCGAGACTGACAACAATCACAAGTAAACCTGAACCCGGAGAAAACGTTGGAGGGAAATTTGGTCACAGTTTAAAAACAACTGCTGTCAGCAAGTATGGCTCAATTCCTCATGCTTGAGCAAACCACTTCCTAAAAATATTATCTGTTCTTTTTAGGCTCCCTTTGCAAACACATTTGGTGAAAGTATTCCTACAGTCATGCTTATTTTAAACACCTCAGCCGTAAGGAAGTTTTCACCACTTGGTTTCATTGTATTTCCTTTGCGGAGTTTTAAAAACCTGCCAAGCGCGTTCTTTCTGAAGAACTTTGAATCACTTGTGTCTGAACTGAGCCTCGTCTCTGAGATACTCCGGTCAGAGTTTCTAGGAATCCACATATGTGTTTTTTCATTACCTTTACATGTAAACAAAACCAATCTGGCAAGTAGATTGTTTCTTTTTTTATTGAGCAACAGGGTTCAAGATGAGCGTCTGCAGTTATGAGAGTGAGAAATCCTGATTGAGCAAACGCTGCGGAGGAGTGACTGGAGGGAGTGGCACTCGAGGAAGGAGAGGGAGTGAGATTACCTGCTGTCTCTCACTCCCCCTCGCTCTCTCTGTCTCTCTCTCTCTCTGTGCAGTCACCTCCCTCTCGGGGAGTGTACACACTCCTGTGCTCGCTCCTTGCTTGTTCACACACGCTCTGGGCTTCATGGTGCACACACACCCACTGTCCGGCGGCGCTGACTTGACTGCCTGTGTTGATCGTGCACATCAAAGAAGAAGAACTTGAGTTCGGGAGGGACTGTAAAATTTTTGGACTGGGTTTCGTGGTGCGTTTCTGTTCACACGCGTGTGGGGAAAGAAATCACAACAGCAGCAGCAGCACTGGTCCATGAAGCTGGGATAAAGAAAAAGAAGTGATTGTAGTTTGTTTTTGTTCGGGGTTTTTTTTTTTTTTTTTTTGTCTTTTTCTGATTTGGCTTGTCACTGAAGACCGAGATCAACTTTTTCCCTCTTGAGGACCTGCTGCTGGTGCTGCTTCTTCCACCAGTGACAACTTACTCGACAGGGTGAGTACTGCTGAACTCCCACCTCACCTCCTTCGCTCTCCCCCTGACTCAAGTGAGCCTTTTTCTTCCGTGTTGTCCCTCCATGTGGGTGTTGCTCCCTCTGATCTGTCTCTGCAGTTTGACATTCGCTTATTGATCTCTGTTTTTACTCTTTAGACCTCCATGCCTGTGTGTGTGCTCGCGAAGCTTTAAACTCAGGACTGTTGAGTGCACATCCATAAGACAGGCTCGAACAAGAAGAAACAAAAACCGTTCTGCAGACTGACTCTGAATCTCCTCAGCAGCTCACATTTATTGTGACTGCACTTGTGCTCTTTTGGTAAATTATCCTACGGCCCCGAGATTGGACAAGTAGACTCTCATTTGCTACCATAAGCGTGGAGATATTTTCAGTTTTTTGCTGAGGATTTAAAAAAAAAAGTCAGTATGCAACAGAAGCTGTCCCACAGTTGTTGTAAAAATGACATCATCATCAGCCAACATCACAGTCAAGTTATTTCTGCTCACAGATTCAAAACACTCCCATTCACTGAAATATGCGTCTTCTGGTTTGGATTTCAGTCTTTTTGAGGTCTTTTCATTAAGCTACCGGTCCTGATTCTCAGGTTTATCCACACGAGTGTCCCGAGTGGGGAAACTGTAAGACTCGGCTGGGATACGATCAGACATTTCAGGGCATTCTTAGGAAACTTTGCTTGTTGATTTGTGGCGAAACCCTGACCGCCTGATTGCGTCATCATCTCATGTCTTGTTTCAGCTTATAGTGAGTCTTCTTAGGAAATAAGTGCGCCCGTGATTTGTATCTTATTGTCTTGCAAATTACGTTACATATGGATGTCCTTCAGGAGCTAATGGATGTTCACCGCGTGAGCTGTGCACTCTCTCTCCAGCCGAGAACTAATGGAAAACTCTTAAGGGCAGACTTGTGTTAATGCAGTACCTGCTCACTATGATGCCTGGATACGTGGCTGGGTGGAGTTTGTTTTGCTTGATCTTTGCACTGTCACTTTAGAGAGTTACAGTTTTGGTCTTATTTTCTATCAGTGATAGCATCTCACATCTTCTTTCCATGTTTTAAACAAACCCTGAATTCTGAAGGTAGGAAAAAAAAGTCCTAGTAGGTTCCTCTAAGTGTAAACATGGAATTCAAACTGATTACTTCGGGAGAAGTTGTATCAGGACTACAGGAGCCCGGGATCGACCCGCCAACCTTCCAAAGTATCCTTGGGTGAGATACTGACCCTAAAGACTTCCTCCATCAGTATGGATTAGTGATAGAGAAGTGCTGTGTATGCAGATTGGAGTGCAAAGTGCTTTGAGTGGTCAACAGGACTGGAAAAGCACCATTTATTTACGGAGGCTTTCTTCTTTGACACGCACACAAACACACAAATACACACACTTCCAATTTTACCAGCAGTCCAGGATCAGTGGGAGGTGTTTGGTTGCATTTAAGCTTTTATAACCTAAAGAACAGATAACCAGATCTGTCTGATAATCAAGTTTTTCTCTTGACCTTCATTTTAGCAGAGCGGCTGTTTTCTCAGAATGCAGGGTTATCGTAGGTGCAGAGAGATTACCAGAAAACTGCAGAACAACACATAAGCTCTCCATGTTCGATTCAATTTTACACCAAATCACATAAACACTCACTTTAACGTGCTTTTTATTGTAAGGTAAAGACACAATAAAATGGAGAAAACACCAACAATCAAATGAAGAAGAAATGTTCCAATAAATTCCGCTTTAAATCCCTGCAGAAACATTCGGCAGGGCTTTCACCATCTTTTCTCAGATTTAGAAATCACAGTTGTATCCATATTGAGAGATACTTTCACAAAAAATGGGTGAGGTGAAAGAAAAAAAAATTGCCACATCAGCTCCATTTCTGTCAATATTTTGAGTTCTAATAATGGAAACCCTACAACGAAATTCCCATTAATTTGTTTTTCTGCCCATCTGTGAGCTCTCAGTCGGACCATCCACGCCCTGTTCATCCGAATGCCGTATACGTTAATCATTAGTTCACTTTTGTCTCTACGTGAGTTCATACACCTGTAAAACTGCTCGCCAGGAGAAAAGGACTCTGAACATACCTGGCTTCCAAAGTATCCATAAATCGTGCTGGGAGGTCAGGCACAGTTTTGATGAAAGAGAAACTGAGATGGTTTGGAGATAGCGGTGTGCCATTGTTATTTTTGTGTGTGTGTGTGATTGTGAGGATATCTCCAGGTAAACACAGCGAGGCAGGCGGGCATATCCTTGCCCATCGTTTCATAGTTACTCACATGTGCGCTCCATTGCTGTGAAGCGGCTCCAGGATTATCACTGCGGCTGTTATCCTATTACAGGAGAGAGGTTGTAAGCTGTCATCTGTGTATGATATCACCTAGTCTAAACAAAGGGAGGTGTGTGTCGCTCAGTCGTGCGCACACAGTGATTCAGTGTGTGTGCGCGCGTGTCTGTGTGTGCTGCCGCGCCATGTGCTCACACCTGTACATACCTCGTCTTGAATTTCACACTGAGCGTTTACAAAACACGACATCTGCAGTTTGAGAAGCCATCGCTCGTGCCCGCTTGTTTTTCTTCTTTTTCTTAAGATAGTTTTTAAGTTTCACTGTGTTTCGATGAGAATTACTGCTGACAGCAGAGGGGAGGAATTGATTTCATACTCATAGGAATTTTGGAGGCTAGAGGCTGGGCACCAATAAGTGAACTTTGAACTGTGAAACCCCTCCCTCAGTGCCAAGCTAGTCAAAGAAAGGAGTGGCTGCTAGTCTACGTGGTTATGACTTACGAGGTGGTTAAAAGGCAGTCTCTAGGAGAGGATGTATACACAACTACAGAGTACAAAGAACTCAGGCAGAACAAACCAGATGTACAATATGTCTTTTTTTTTTTTTTAAAGAGTCATATCTGTGTTTTCAGTTTAGTTTTATGACTGTTTTTACAGCCCCCTTAATGCGGTTACTGCTGTGACTCACTGCTCATGGACTAAAATAAATTTCCCTCTGACAAAAAAGACTGCATCTCCTCTCTTTATTTTTATTTTTTTTATTTTGCCAGACATAAAGCCTGTCAAAGAAGTCCTGATGAATAAAATCATTTCCCCACTGTCAGTGAGCATGCCTGGTTGCCTTTTGATCAGTAAGAAGCCACAGTAAAAATAGCCAGAATAGTGTTTCCGTCATCAGTTCTGTGAAGAGCAAAAGACAGGCCGCCCACCACCCGGCAGCCTGCTGCGTACCTGCTCCAAGACGCAGCTGAAAGAAAGCTGCCACCGGCCTGATTACTACCCACTTTAGACGTGACAAGATGTCCTAGCTGTCGGCCCTGGAAGCTTCTCCCTCTGGTCTTGTAAGCCTCAGCAATACATGAACGCTGATTACAGCAGTCCAGATGTGGTCCGGGTTGTAATTGCGTGTAGCTCGCTCGCCAACTGATGCATTCAGTCCTTTGCTAAAAATGTGCATCAGAAGCCTCAGTTAGAAAGGCGAGTGATGCCAAACCGTCCACTAGAAAGAAGAAATGGTATGATGAAAGACAGACTTCAACATTTGAAGAGGTTTGGAGACCCTTTGTGAACAATCTGGTTAATTTATTATTGCAAACTGTGCAAAAATCCTTTGCACTGGAAAATGCAAATTCAAATATTTTTTTGGTAAAGTTTTTTGGATATGTCTTGTTGCCATAATCTGATTTTAAAATAAGGGTATATATATATATATATTTTTTAAACTATTTTAAACTCTGTAACAGTTCTATGACTGAATTCCCCTCACACCTTTATGGCTGTCTGGCATATTTACAGTTAGGTTTATTTAACTTCCAATAAGGAAGTTAACAGGTTTTTTGTTATTACGGAGCAGATAGAGAAGAATAGAAGTCATAAAAACCTGATAATCACCATGAATTTGTTTTCAAAACTAAGCTTCCACCTTCAGACATCAACGAATCTGTAAGATAAGCTTTAGCGGCGCCATCTGTGATCCTTTCAATGTTTTAACTTGATTTGATATTTAAACTACTTTAAGCAGTCATTTCCATACTTTTAGTCCAGACAGTGCCTACACTTAACATTGAAGTTTAACATTGAACTATAACTATACAAACGTTGTTTTTTAAAGTTATTGCAGTGTGTGGGGAACAACTTTCAACTAGTAGTTTCACAAGTTACTTAACTCACACTGTAGCACGGTGTACACGAACTACAGCAAAAATAACTTGGAAAATATGTATTTTAAGTGATTTGATTACAGTATCTTATATTAATACACCAAATCTCTGTCTGTGAACCTACTACGTGATCAGGAGTTGACACACATCTTATAACAGTCACCTCTAATTTAATTCCACAAAATTTGAATAATATGATTATATATAATGTATTATGACACCATGATTTTTCTTGGCACCCACCTAACAATGGGCTAAAATGACATTTGTATAGTAGGGCAGGACCTGAGCATTAGCCCCCAAACATGGGCTAATTTTTAAACAGTCAGTCCACCGCCCCTGTTTTTTTTTTTTTTTTTTTTTTTTTTTCTCAGTCTCATGATGTGTCATTTTACCAACAACACAAATGGACCAAATAATACTGCAGCACGGCCATAAACGAATACAGTTGATGTGAAATTATAGCTCCACCAAAAATATGTTTCGGGTTTTTTTTAATATAGTCACTGCTCAAAATGAAAAATGTGGGTTTTGTCAGTGGGGCTAGTTGAGCATCATACGTTGGTATGGTGGGGCTGAGTCATTTTGCCATGATGAACTGCGCGACAATCACACTTTTGCACACGCTTTACGAACAGGTCGAGTGTACAGTTCAGGCTGGCTGACGCATGCATTACCCGGGCTCGTCTTCAGAGACAGCGGTCAGATTGAGTGAGGGGAGTGTACAGCAGGGAACGGTAATAGAAAAGTAATCCTTTCACGGCTTAAACTTATTTGAACCTACTTGAAACACGATGCAACTATGAATGTATGTGAGCTGCCAGCAAGCTACTGCAAAGTGTAATTAAACTACTGGTTTAATTAAAGCCCTTGTAAGACGGTTTCCATTCATTTTTTAAAATTACAGCTAAATTAGACATGTATTGTATATTAACCGTTATTCCAGTGAGTGGACGGGCATCAAATTTTGTGGGTGTTCATGGCTTTTCTATCAAAACCAGGAGGTGTTTCTGGATTAAATTTGGTGCAGATGTATTCAGACTAATATCTCACATGGTCACAATTTTATGAAGAGCCTCTTGCTTTATTTTGCTTTAAATTATTTCAGCATTTTTATACTCCCCGTGTGTGTAAGCCATATAGTATCTGCTCTTGCATTTTAGCATATGAACTCCTAAAGTAATGGCTCACAGAGCTGCCCTCACAGCTCCAGACTCAGACTTCAAACTTGCTTGTTCAAGTTTCTTCCAGATTTGTTGCTTTTTTTTGCGTCTGCTATAATAAACAAATAAAAATTAAACTGGACTGGATAGGATTTGAAGATGCATCACGTGGCCCTGTGAAAAATCTGGATATTTTAGATGAATCGGTTTATCTGTGATCAATTTTAGGAGAAGCTTTAGCAAAAGAAGAGACATCATTTTTCAAGTTACTCTAGGCTATTTTAAGCATTTAGGTTATTGAGGATGAGCGAAATGTGTTTTTGTTATTGCAGCAATTGCTGACAAGGTAACTGTGGTAATAGCAGTCATGGATGTGACTGATGAACACCTGAGTGGCAATCAGAGTCTTAAACACCTGAGTAATTTAAATCCTTCTCAGGTTCCCGTGTGACCGTACGAGGCTCTCTGTGACGGCCTCGGGCTAGGAGGTGAGAGGTGGAAGGGTAAACTGAGCCATGAAGTCATGCTCCACACCTCTGTAGCATTCTTCTTTCCTTTCTTTTTGCTTTCTCTAAACCTGATTTTTCTCCTTCTGTTGGTCTAAATCCTTCCTCGGCCTCTTTCCAGCCACACCTGCATCATTCTCACCATGTATTTATTTAGCCATCATGTGAAAAACCAGAGGGCAGTCCACATAAAACAAGAGCATGATGTCACTGTTTTCAGTGACAAGATTTGCTGTAGGTGCGATTTGTAGGAAAACACGAACCTGTAATGGGTTTATACCTCCTCCCCCTACTGTTGTTGTTGTTCTTCTTCGATGTCCCTGTAGCTCTCTAATCGCTCTCTCCATTTACTATACTTTCTTGGTTGAATCCATTTTTGCGTTCTTGTCCATCAGCCGCCTCCACCCCTAATTCATAAGTAATGACCATGCAGCAGGCAGGCGGAAAGCCAGCCAGAGCAGCAGAGCAGACATACTGGCTGGCCAGACCTCGTCCCAGTGGACCAGAGCCACTTATCTCTCACAATAATGACATATGCATCGACTGGTTTAAGGGGAAGCGGCTAAAAAGAGAGTCCGGACTGGAGAAGTATTGCAGGTTTTTCCGTCTTTATACATTAAGTGTAGTAGACTTTATTGAGAGCTGTTATACATTTTGATGACACTGGCATCATTAGGAGAAAACATCTGTATGTGATACAAATACAAAATACAATTAAAATCTTTACTGCGGATATTGTCATTCACAACATATACACAGATGAGCTCATATGGAACAAAAGCGAAAGTGAAAATGTTCTCCTAACTATTTCCAGTAGGTAGATTGTTACACTTCAAGTTAGCCTTTCATAACTAGCTTTATAAGTCTATAAATAAAACCAGATGTGCTTAAAATAGATCAAAGATGGTTGTTAAAAACAAAGCCCCGAGCTGCTCACATTTTCTACCTTGATACATTTTATTCATGTTCAGTAGCTCGCTCAGTGGTGTCTTTATTTATTTTTAGATGTAACTCCTGTTTCTTGGATGCTTTGAAGTACTAACATGGAGAGCAACTCACTGTCAACGCAGTACATACTGTTTTTATATTGTAGTTTGGACGCTCGCTAGAAGTACGTCGACCTTAAATGGCCAAAAACGGATAAAATGATGATGTGTCTGTTTGAGGGCTTGTTTCATTACATCATCATTTAATACGTTGTGCTGACTTATTACATGGAACCCAAGCAGTGTAGCTTATTTCCAAATGAAGTGAGAAGTTATCTACCAGTTACTGCCGGGCGGTTTGCTCAGTAATTGTTTCACCACAGTCTCCTTGGACAAGAAATGCTGAATAATTGGCATATAAAAACAAGCAAAACCCACATAATTAACACGTGATGGTAATAAAAATGGGACTAAAATACTACCCTGTGGAACGCCACAAGATATGCACTTTTGGCTTGAGACAGCTTGTGTACTGAGGTTAACCGTTTACAGAGTATTTCCCCTCTTTGTCCTAATTACTTGACATGTTACGGTAAGGCCTCAGTCGCACAGGCCAGAAGTCCAATCAGTGATCTACCCGGCAACCACTGGTCGCTAGGGAAAGATGGGTATTCCTTGAAGGAACCTTTGTAATGAAAGTAACAATGTAATAGTAATTAATGTAATTACTAAATTTAGTACAGTAACATGCTACCTCGTCGCATAGAGGGTTCTGATCCAAAACCCACCATGTGATCGCTTTAGTTGCTGGCAGGATACCACGGTCACCAATAGATACTCTCATTACTCTCTACCATCTCTTTTTACTAACCGGAAAAAGAGATGGTTTGACCTCAGAGTAAAAGTTGTGCATTACTGCTGTAGTGGTAAAGGTGCAGCTTTTTCTTTGAAGGGAAACCGTCTCCATTTCACTACCACTATGAATAATTTGCAAGTTGTTCTTTTCCATGCAAACTACTAGCAACCATGGTAACCTGGTAGTGACCAAAAGGAGGTTTTTGGTGCAGCACTGCATATCACTTTCTGACCGATTTTCACACAAGCAAATTCCAGCCACCACTCCCCAACAGATCCAGGAGTATACACTTTTCCATAGTGACTGGTGGTTGAGTGAAGGGGTCACTGACTGGTCTCTAGGCTATGTGAGTTTCAGCATTTTAGCAATCGATTTAACAATGATTGCCACCAACCACTGTAACCATTCGGAGAATACACATTTTACACTAGCGACTGGTTGTTAACTAGTGTTTGCCAACCGGTCTGTAGGCTTGCATGACTGGGACCTGGGACGTGATGAAGTCAATGCACATATTTTGGAATAGATAGAACTGATGGTGCATACTTACATGGACTGTAGACAGCGGAGTTCACTAGTAGACTTGTCTTTTTGCTCATGTTATTGATCTTTAACCCCACTTTTCCTACCTATGTGCACCTAGTTCATATTAAATAGGGGCAAAATGGCCCACATAAGTTAGAAAAAAGTCATTAGCACATATTTAAGGTAAAAACGTTTTTGTTGTTTACAACAGCAAATAATTTTTTCTACCTTCAGAGCAGTTTTTAATTCCTTTGAATGATGTTTAGTGTACGCTTTTTGTCAGTGATTTTTGAGAACCACATTTTGGTTAAAGAGCAACCCTTCATACATCTGTCTGCCATGATGCATATGGTGTCATCCCTTAATGAAGTTAACCCCCCTTTTTACTGTTTGTTTGATGCTCCATAGATGCTGCAGTAACCCTGCAGAACATGTCCCAGTTTTTATTTTATTGTTTATACTTTAACACGCTGGTTTTTGTGTCACGCTTTTTATCTAAGACGTGACTGACCACCTCTGATACTGAAATAAAACCTGTCCTGCTTTTATTGTTTTATGGTTTACCAGTGAAGCCATTGCTGCTTTGATCTGAAAGGTCTGTGTCACAAAGCATGAGATAAGGCGAATGCTCTGAGAGTTTTTTTTAATTTTGTACTTTTTATGGAGCAGTGAGTGTTAATTTTGTGCGTGTGCCTGTTATCAGGTCCCTGTCTTATTACATCTACCGTTAAATAATACCCTCCTGTGCTCGTGAGACCAGGAGGCTTAGCGCCTATAAAATCCTCTGTCTTCATAACTGTGAGATGGATAGCTCTCCTTGGCTGACCTCTCTTCTCCTCGCCCTTCCCTCAGATGACATGGCGTCCTCAGTACCGCAGCTCCAAGTTCCGCCACGTGTTTGGTAAGGCCGCCACCAAGGAGAACTGCTATGATGGCGTGCCAATCACACGCAGTGTGCAGGACAACAGCTTCTGTGCGATCAACCCACGTTTCCTGGCTGTCATCACTGAGTGTGCCGGAGGAGGGGCCTTCCTGGTCCTGTCTGTCCATCATGTGAGTATCTGTACCTCGCATCAGGTTCACAGGCATGAGCCATGACATGAGACTTTTTTTTTTTAAAGCAGTATGTCAGCATTTACCTCATAATGCAGAGAAGACACAAGAATAAGGTGCCATTGTTTCCCACTTGTGTTGTTCCAGTCAGACAAAAGACCCAAACTGAGCACCTCTGACTGCTCAAAGTTAGGAATGACTCAAATACTGTGTCTGCTTTCTAAGTGGCAGCTGCTGTCCCAATGAAACCACAGCTGAGCTAATCTGAGTTTTTTTGGCTGGGTTATGGATGAAGTCCATATATTAAACAAAAAACGGTGAGGAAAAAGCTGTGACATTATGGAAGAGGTTTCAGGTGTACAGGTAGTTGGCCTGCAGAAATGCTGTCTCTTAACTTGTCACATTTCTCAAAAGATAAAGTGAAAAAGTTCACTTTAATGTGGTTCTTAAAAATTGCTTCTTTGTTGACTAGAAATGGCATAGACAGCTTCATCTCTTACTGTGGATAAATTGAAGGCAAAAGCAAACAAACATGATCACAGTGCCTACTCAGTTATTAGAATAAAGAAAACACTGGATTAACTGTATATGTCACATTGTTGTTAATATCTAAGGCGTCAGACATGCAGATCTACAGATGGGTCAGGGCCCTCCTGGCAAGCAACAAATGCTTGGGAAAAATGTGTATTCCCCAACTGGTTTGCAAGTGGTTGCTGGGTGAGATCAGTCACAAAGAGGGTACTTTACATGGTCTGCATTTCCTGTTTGTGTTACAGTTTTCACAGTTTCACTACCACTTGGTGAGTAGTTGAAGAGTGTTTGCAGACTGTGGGAATACGCTAGCAACTAAAGGAATTGGTGCAGCACTTTCTTTGTGACCAGTGCCACCTAGCAACAGCACGTGACCTTCAGTAACCACTCAGCAGCCAGTTGAGGAAAACACAGTTCTTTTTTTAGCGACCAGTGGTTGCTAGGAGATCGCCGGCCAGACTATAGGCTTGCGTGATTGAGGCCTTATTAAAACAAATTAGGATTTCCGCACAAAAAAATCAAACAATTTTTCCGTGACTTTCTTTTTCTTCATTTTTTTCAGGCTGATATTAAAAAGGTTTCCAAGATGTCTGCATTATTTTTAATCAATTTCTTCAACCTTTAACTTGTTTCCCAAGAGAGCACAAGGGTTGCAATGTCCAAATTTATTGAACAAACTGTTCTGAGAGCACTATAGACTGTAGCGATATTCAAAATGGATTCGCGTGATCGTTCCTTTTCTGGTTTCACCGATATATTAATCAACAAAATGGCCCTTCTGAACTTTCACCACACTAAAAATTTCGCATGTTTGAGCAAAAATCAGCCAAAAAGTTCTCGCTTCTCAGCATTTTTCTTCTAACCTCAGATAAAGTGAAAGTTTTGGAGGGCAGAATTCTCTCTGCTAATTGTTCACCATCTCTTTCTTTTTTTTGTTCTCCCTGCATGGATATGCACACCTGGGTCTGATTATAAATAGCTCAGCATTAACGCAGCCTGAAGAATCTCTAAATAAAGTACAACCCTGGCTGCTCATGTGCTACAATCTAAACATCACATCATTAGTCTGTCTCATTCCCTCCTTCACTCTTTCACACATGATTTATGTGTGTTATGACATCCATTGGTGATGTCAACCACAACAGCAGAACAAATAAAAGTCGGCACTCACGTTCTAAACAGATCCTCTGTCTCTCTGTACATCTCCCATCCAGAGAGATTCATCAAGCTCCACACCTCTCTTTACTTTTTCTCTCGGTTTGAGTTATCACCATCCTCCTGGCATGGGTAAGAGTTGCATAGGAGCTTAGGAATGACATAACTCACGTTCTCACCCCTCTCTTCCCCTCCATTTCACTATTCAGAGGATGTGAAATTTCAGCACTCCCTCCCCTCAATCGCCTCCACATCCCACCTCTGCCTGTTACAGATGAGCCGTTGTTCTGTGAAGAAAGTAGTTAATGCATATAAATACAGGAGCAGATGTTCTACATTTTGTGTGCATGCGTTGGGCTTGTTGGAAGTTTAAATAATGGTTACGTCATTTTCTTGTTTCTAACACACCTTACGCACCTACGGGCTAGATTATTGAGCAGGAATGTCAGTTTAAAGGAGGTTCGGCTTATACGAATGGAACAATTAGCCGGCTTGTTGAGGCGGAAAATCTTCTGCGTTGTACGAGTATCATTGGGTGTGTGTGTCTGTTAAAAACAGTTAGTGTAATTCCACCTTCAGTCTGAGTAGTTAGTTGTCATGTTGTCATGACGCGTTGGCTTTTTTCTTGAATGAAAGTACCCGCCCTAACCTGCACATGTCAGCACGTCGTGTTTAGATACGTGGAATTTTCACTTACCTTTGGTGGTTCCAGAGGCAGCTCTGTGGAGTCTGATAAACGCCCTCAAGAGATGTGTGTGGTTGTAGCCACAAGATACAAGTCTCAAAGTAAAGGAAGAAGAAAAATCTGGTGTGGAGTTAGAAAGAAATGAGCTCAGCAGATTTCTTTTAGCTGCTACATTACAGATTACTTAGCTGCATAATGCAGCAGCATCTCAGACTGAAATGTTGCCTCTCCTGCTTTGATTTCTTTTTTTTTTTTAATTGTCCATCATGAGTCTGGTTATGATGAGCTGTGACTAAATAGATGGAATACTTATAAGCACCAAATTCACTCAGTGTGTAAGAAGATGTTTATACAGGCAGACCTGCAGATATTAACGCCAAATCTGCAGTTTCACTCAGATTAGAGCAAAAGTCTACGTCTTTTAGTGTCTGTCTGGGCTTTTGTTGTTCTTGTTTTGCTCTCATCTCTCATCAGTTTTAGGTTTTAACATAGCTGACTGCCTATTTAGCATCACTTAGCAGCTAAATCCAGATATTTTCCCAGAGGAGTTGGTAGAGAAAAAACCCCCCAAACAAAAACAGTTGAATTCATTGGCTGAAGACAAATGCAGCTCCAGGTGAATGCTAACGTTATTCTATCATACATTCACTCAGTATTATTAAACGTCAATAGGTTATATCGCTGCCCACAATTGGCCAAAAGAAAAAGTTCAGCTGTTAGAAGTATATAGAGGCAGCCTGAGCTCTCCAAACTCTGTAACAAGGCTGCACAGAGGTCAAGGAAACTGCTTTTTATGTGGGCAGCTCGACTTCTTGGATTGAGCTACAAAAAAATTCTGAAATTACAGACACCAGTTCTGTGATTTTACGGACATAACCTTCAAGGGCACTTCAGGGGACTGCTGGCACAGTTTGTTTTAATGTATAGTATAGTGCAAAATTATTATTTTGCATGTTTTTAAATAGGCTGCCTTTTTGTTTTTCCTCTCTTTCCTTCCTCTATATGTTGGTTCTGTGCAGCTCAGGCTGGGGTTATGGTCACTACATGCCAGTTACTGTAGATAAAGGATAAAGCGTGATTTAGACTTCTGTGGGAAATCTACATCCTAACTTAACCAGGAACTCCTCTTAACCCTACAGTGTGACTTTCCATGCCATTCAAGTCATTGTGGGCTGCGTCAACCCGACGTATATTATTTCTCAGGAGGTGCACATCAGGTTACGTGTGTGTGTGTATTTATTTGGACTAAATGAAACATTTGTAGTTAAGCAAGTCCACTAATACCAAAGAAGGATGTTAAGAAGAAAAATGGAGTAAAATGCAATAATATGTTTGTCTTGAGCAAATATTTAATTCGGTTCAGTTTTATTTATATACCACCAAATCACAACGAGAATCGCTTTAAGATGCTGTATATTATAAAGTAAAGAACCTACAAAAATAGAGAGGAAACCCCAACTATCAGACATCTCCCTATGAGCAAGCAGTTGGTGACCGTGGGAAGGAAGAACTCCCCTTTAACAGGAAGAAACCTCCAGCAGAACCAGGCTTAGGGAGGGGCAGCCATCTGTCATGACCAGTTGGGGGTGTGAAGAGGAAGACAGGACAAAAGACACGCAGAGAGACGGAGATTAATGATAACTAATGATTAAATAACTAATGATTAAATGCACAGTGGTGTATAAACAAATAAGAGTGGAAAAAAGGTGAGTGAACAAAGAACACACAGCACATCATGGAAGGTCTATTTTAGCATAACTAAAGTTCAAGGTCACCTGATCCAGCCTTAATTGTAAGCTTTAAAAGTCGAGAGGGCGTCCGTCTCCCAAATCCAAACTGCGAGCTGGTTCCTGAAAGCTGAAGGCTCTTTCTCCCATTCTACTTTTAAATACCAGCAGTCTGAGAGTGAAGTGCTCTACTGGTGTGATACAGTACTGTGAGATAAGATGGGGCCCAATTATTCAAGACATGGTATGTGAGGAGAAGGATTTCTCATTCCACAGTGTAGCGAGCAGCTGATTAACATTAGACATTAAAGTGGTTTCACTTTTGTTTGCAAGAGGAAAAATATTGTGATTTTCCCTAATAACCATGTTTTGTGTTTTAAATTTTGCCAGACGGGTAAAGTGGACCCTCAGCAACCTCGAGTGTCGGGCCACAAGGGCAACGTGTTAGACATCAAATGGAATCCCTTCAACGACTGCTGCATCGCCTCCTGCTCCGAGGACGCCACGGTTTGTACACCGGAACGCACATTTTCAGTGCGGTTTACTGACGCGTTGTCATTTTCATGGGATTTGAGCATGTTGCAGCAGGGAGATCATTTTATAGCCTTCAGAAAGGAGCTAGAAGTCATTCCTCACATTCCTTAGCTCTGACCTGGCAGATGCTCAGAACAAATCACTGTAGAGAGAGAGGAAAAAACCCCAGTTTCAGGCTATTTCTTTTAAATGTCTTTCTCTGTTGGCTGTTCTTTATGGATTGAGAGAGAGATGGTTTGTTTCTGGCATGGATCTTCGTTAATTTGGTCCTCTTTCTGTGTGTTTGTAGGTTAAAGTGTGGGAAATCCCTCCTCACGGTGTGTATAAAAACATTACAATACCGTGGAAGGAGCTCCAGGGTCACAGTCGCAGAGTGGGCCTCATCGAGTGGCACCCAACTGCTAACAACATCCTCTTCAGTACTGCCTATGACTACCAGGTAACGCAGGCACACACACACACACACAGACTCATAAACACACACACACACACAGACTCACAAACACCACCTCTTACACAAGCTTGGAGTCATTTATAGCTAAAAAGACAATAAGATAACGAGGCATGAACTGTGACCTAAACCGAGAGCGCTTATCTGTCGCAGTGCAGCCCTGCAGCTCACACTGAACTGACCCGTAAAGATTTCAGATATTACATTACACAGCATCACGAGCACTTCGTTTGTTAGCCTAAGAATTCAGATCGTTTTGGGCCGTAGGTGCGAAGTCTTAACTCCAGAGATACGTGCTCCAGTTACTGCCTGTATTTGCACACATGCTGGCCTCCCATGTTTAAACAATTCTGCCTCTTTTCATCCACACAGCTGAGTGCAATAGCACAAATTCCTTTGAGATAAGCAAAGTATGCACTGCTATGTCCATTCGCACAACCATTATGTACCACTCTCTGTAATTACTCGGCCCTCTGAGCGGCTTAATCGTATGTTGCTGATGTCAGTGCATCGTTGTTTTTTGATACAAAGTGGTTTACTTGTAGCACACCACCAGTTACTTTCCACCCTTTAATGTGTTTGACTTCTTGGCATAACCACCTGCGTTGATCTCTGTGTGTTTCTGCGCCTCCAGATAATGATCTGGAACCTGGACTGTCCGGAGCCGGTGATAAAGAACCCCGTGCGGACCATCAGTCACCACCCAGATGTGGTCTTGTCCCTGTCTTTCAATACAGATGGAAGTCTTCTCGCTACCACCTGCAAGGACAGGAAAGTCCGCCTGATGGAGTCGCGCTCTGGAACGCTGCTGCGGGTACTGCTGTGTGCACGTGTGCACTTCTGTTATTTTTCCTTTTTTGTAATAGGGGAAAAACAGCAAGTGACCTGAATTTAAACACTTTGATCAGGTGGAAGAGTCAGACTTAAGCTTAATTACCTCAGTCAGAAGCTGCAAATGATATCGTTTAACAGTAGGAAGTTCACACCAGCGTAAAGTCCATGTGACATTCGGTCCAAATCGGCTCTCATTTGTAAAAGAAAATTATTGAACTGTAAGCCTGCGTTTGGTCCACAGCAGCATCACAGCAAATATTACATAAGTGGGAGTTCCCTGCTTGTTACTCCCCCCTCCGCTCCCTGCGTGGGCACCCAGGCACTCATCCAGCACCACACGGCCAGAATTGATACCTCTGGCCTGGCCTGGATAACAGAGAAGCTCCACAGACCTCAGGGTCACCAGCTAGTGATTCACACACTGTTCATCAGTCTTTTCTTGCTTCCTTTGCCCAGTCAGGGAACTCATACACATATTACATCACAGTGGTGCAACTAGGGATGGGTATTGATAAGATTTTCACGATTCCGATTCCATTTTCGATTCTGTTTAACGATTCGATTCTTTATCGATTCTCTTATTGATTCTTTTTAAAAAAGGAGAACACTAAGGTCGATTAGCTTAGAACTTTGTTTTATATCTTCTCTTTGAACAAGATAGAAATTTAGGAGTAGCATGGCCTTACAAACCCAACAGTGAGATCTTAAGAGATCCTTAAGAGATCCAGCCTATGGCTCTTCAATGGGGTGTCACAGGGTCCCCAGGAAAAATAAATTGTAAATGTAAAATAATAAAATAAATATTCTTAACATAACATAAATTATTCTGTAGCAATTAAACAAGAATATCCAGTAATGTCCCTGCCTACAATTAAACACATTCACTTACTGAAAATCGGGGGCATCTGCTGTGGCAAATGGGTGCAAGCCTTTGACCACAAACTTAGTCACTGCTCGGTGACATTCGTCTATCCTGGCCTGAAAGGAGATGCTACCGGTAGACTGCAGCGAGAACTGCCAGCATCTGAGCCAGCCAGACTCTGTCTGTCTCTCTCATCATGGTCACCTAAATGCAGCGCACAGTAATGGCAGATTTTGTAATAAGGCAGATCGCGCTAACATAATATGCACTGTTACTTGATTATTTACCTGCCGTATTAACGGGAGAGGACGTGCAAACGTTACCGCTGCTGCTGGGTTGAGATTCACGAGTCCGGAGCGGAATTAAAAACATGACATTCATTTAAGGTTATCGCGTGTTTTGTGAGCAAATGCTTTTGCATATTCGTAGTGTTTCCTCCCTTAAATGAAATATCTACTTTGCAAGTATTGCAAGTTGCCCCGTTGTCATCCGTTCTCGTAAAGTATAACCAAACTTTTGAGCGGTTGAGCCGCTTAGGCGCCCTGCCAGGTAAATGACGCTCCGCAACGTGGTGACGTTATTCGGGGCGACTGGAATCGATAAGGGAATCGTTTGCAAAGATGGCAAACAATTCCGAGGAATTGAAACAGTGGGAACCGGTTCTCAACAAGAACCGGGTTTCGATACCCATCCCTAGGTGCAACACAAACCTCTTTATATGACTTATAAAAGGCATAAATGTTCATCAGGGTTCATTGATTAATGCTGCACGTCATGTTTACTGTGCCACGTTTGCAGGAAAGCAACTTTAAGACGCACAGAGCCAGTAAGGTGCTGATCCTGGGAAACACCAAGATGCTTCTCACATCGGGAACGTCGCGCTACAATGATCGGCAGATAGCACTGTGGGATCAGGTGAGAGACGCTGCAGAGCGACAGGTAGCACGGCAGCAAGACGTTTGCAACAAAATATCGCAGTTTTACAAAAAGCTTTTGTGTTTTTTTTGTAGCAAAGCAAATGCTAGTGGAAAAAAAGAGAATAAAAGAGAAATGTCTAGTGGGGGTGTTATTTGTAAGTCAACAACTATCACATTGATTACTTGTTAAACTTCCTGTAGATGTTTCTGAATTCCAGGCCAGCATCTACAAATCAGGAGCATTCTGATGAGGATTTGCAAAGACAGGACAGACTCTGGATAATAACTATCGCAGCACAAGCATTCGTGTAAACAATCGTAATTGTGAGCTCAGCGCTTACCTGCTAGTCTGGATGTTGGAATAATGAGAGCACCCTGTTCCTTGGGGGCGATCTTGGCTAAAAATAGTCAGGCTGGTGTGAATAATTTGTAGTAAGTTTAATATATTGAACACTTATATCCAGGGATGTTAGCAGGACTGCAGGAGGAGGAGAAATCGAGAAATCGGCAACAACAGAAGGGCCACAAATAAGTGAAATCTAAGCTTACAGAGTATTAATAGTAACACGACTGAAGCAATGGTCAGCATATTACGTCACCATTGGAGAGGTCATGACTTTAGGCAGCTTCATTTCCTGGCCTACATCATTTAAACCCCTGAGCATTGACATAAAGTGTTCTTACCTGTGAAATCATCTGATGTGCAGCCAGGTTCATGTTGTGACCTTTTTTGCACAAGGAAACATTTTTCTTTAGCGTTTTTCTAAAAACATTTGAGGATCTTTTTTTTTCTTGTAAATTCAGTGTTGTTGTATTAATGATTTCTCAGAATACTTCCTTCACTACCAAACACCTCTCGAGCCTGTCACAAGTGCAACTCTGCCACCTAGTGGATGAAATGCACCAGTTCAGCAACCCTGCACGTTTACCTGAGCAGCTCACTGATTCCCGTGTTCAAGTGGAGCCAAAGTTATTTGTCACATCGCGATTATGTCATCACCCAGTCTGATCACACCTAGTAGTCTAGTAGTAGTAATAGTTGGTGTGCCAGGCCGGCGTGTTGTGATGATTTAGAGCGTATCGTGGGCGGAGGATTAAGGCAAAGCTCGGATTAGGGATTGAGCGCTCAGTGTTTTTAATTCGGCGCTGCAGAGTGCTTCTTATGGAGCAGTGGATTTAAATCAGTGTTTTGATATTTTCTGTATGTTGTTCACATCAGCGCCGCTTAGGTCTTGTGTTTTAACACGTTTTTGATCGTTTGATTCGTGTGTGTTTGTAGGATGATCTGTCCGCGCCTTTGTTGGAAGACAACCTGGACGGTTCATCGGGGGTCATTTTTCCTTTCTACGACCCCGACACACACATGCTCTATCTTGCTGGGAAGGTGGGACTCTGAAACATGTTAAAAAAAACCCAAATCAAATCAAAACAATCATATTAAAAGCTTCATACAGAAAATATTCTTTATTACTGCTACAGAGTCTTCCCTTTTTGTCTTTTTAGGGTGATGGAAATATCAGGTACTATGAGATCAGCACAGAAAAACCATACATTCACTTCTTAACAGAGTACCGCTCACAACTACCTCAGAAAGGGCTGGGTAAGGAACACACACGCACATAAACACGCACTCAATTTTAAACTTTAATGAATGCCACCGACACATTATTTCCTAAAGTGAGTGTGAATAAAAGACGTGACAGTTGAACCCTGTTTGGAAACTCCGCCTACTGTGATGACACTGTGCACCTTTAAGCAAAGCTGCTGTGCAAATAAGCCTCCAATATTTGCATAGCCAAAACAGCTGATTGAAGGGGTTGTGGCTCAGGTCAGGTGTACAGGCAGCAAAAACGTCACATGTGCACTTGTTAGATTTGTTATTTTACCTGCTTGTTGTGGTTAAAATGTATATTATAAATTCCCAAACCACTTAATGAAGTGGACTTGTAGTGGCTCTGCTTTATAAAGTTACTCTGATACAGGTTAACCTTTAACTGCCTGCTGCTGCAGTAATATGATGAATTTCCTGGTGACGGAGGAAAGTTTTTTTTTTTTTTTTTTTTTTTTTTTTTTTTTTTTAAATAACATTTGAGTCCCCGTTGTTATGATTTATCTAAAAAGAACATAAAGGATAAACCTACTTCCACTGTATATTAGTGTGACAGTTCTCTAAAGTCTAGACTCCTTTTATAAATACAGTACGTCTTACCTTGACTAATATTGATTCAGAAAATAGAATGAATACAATCTGTGTGCGTCTGTGTGTTAACCTGCAGGTGTGATGCCGAAGCGAGGCCTCGATGTGAGCTCCTGTGAAGTCTTCAGGTTCTACAAACTGGTGACAATAAAGAGTCTCATCGAGCCTCTTTCTATGATTGTACCCCGCAGGGTAAGTGTTACACAAAAATTGCAGACACCACTGTACAAGGAAAAACAAACATCCGAGTGTAGCACATTTCACAGACCTAATGCCGAATGTGTTTCTGAATCTGCTGTGCACGTGTCTCCAGTCGGAGTCGTACCAAGAGGACCTCTATCCAATGACGGCTGGAAACAGGCCTGCTCTGACTGCAGAGGAGTGGCTCAGTGGCATGGACAAAGGTTAGAAGTAAAGAAAGATTGTGTGTGGGATCTGTTTGTGTCCTGTAGCCTCTGAAATTGCATTTATCTGTCACCTTTGATATTCCAGTGCTTCACTTGTATCCTTTCAATAGTCTTTTAGCTTGTTTAATGAGTGTTTTAATCCCCCCATTGTTTCCTAGGTCCAGTGCTAATGTCTTTGAAGCCAGGAAGCCAAATAGCAGAGTCCTTCTCAGACATGAAGGCAGTGGGCAACTCACTGGAAAACTCGCTGGACACTCGCAGGTCTCAGGGCAGACCGGGCATGCTACAGCTCGCTTACATTCAGGACCAACTGGAAGCCAAAGAAAGCAAAGAGGACAGCAGCTGCAAAGAGGACAGCAGCCACACAATGGATGACAGGATTCAGACACACGTCACCAACGGAGAAGATCTCACACTTTGCTCTCCTCCCAGAACAGAGAATGAGGTGCTGGATGGTTTTGCTTTCTCACACACACACAAAGGCAGACGTAAAAGCAATATGAGCTATATTTAGTTGCATCCTAGTCAGTTATTCTTTACAATGGACTCGAAATATAGAAATGTGTCCTACTTGTTACTTAGCAGCTGAAAGTCGAGTACATGTCCCAGGATACTCTTCAGTTAAGGTTGTGTCATTTGAAAATGATAAACTGTTACAAGTAAACAGATATATACACAAATGAGGAGAAATTCTGAAAGTACGCTAAAGACACTGAGCTGCTTTTAGGTCCTGTGTAGTTACTTTTAGGAAACCTGAAGAAGCCGTGGCACTCAGAAGGTTCAGACTGCTTTAACGTGAGGCCAAAGAGGCAGAACAAACAAAATCCATCATGAGTAACGAGTGGTGGAAAATATTAAGTACATTTACTTATCACAAGATCACAAGAGGAAGCACAAATCCGTTTGGGGTTTGCATCAGGAAGGGCATTGGGTGTGAAATTCAAAAGAAGCTTTTACTGAAGTGCCATCTTGAAATACGATGCACTGATAAAATTCAGATTCAGCAGGTTTCTGTTACATCTTTGATTATAAAGATGGGGTAAAAACAGGTGGAAAACTGCACGCCCGCAGCGTTAAAACCCTACTTAATGTGAATGTGTCACTAGTTATTGTTTTTCTCCACTCGAGGCTTGTTTTACCTTGACGGCAGCAGTTTGTAGTAGAGACGTTTAACTGAACCTGTAGCCTAAAAGTGAGGCACACGTGTTCCCCGAGTCTCCAGTGGGCACAAGAGCCGTGATTTAACTCCTTATCTCGTGCGTGTGTTTGTCCACAGCTGCGGTTGAAGTTCCACAAGCAGCAGGAGGAAATCAGGCGGCTGAGGGAGCTCCTCAACCACAGGGACGTACGCATCAAACAGCTGGAGCTGGAGATTAAGAACATCAAGAACTCCCAGAGTCAGAGCTCACTTTAAAACTTTCTCCAATGGCTGAGTCACCCTCACCTCCTCACGAGGGTAGACGCGCACAGGTGTACCAACCTACTTAACCCCATTTTTAAAACTGCCACAGTCTTCATAAGGCCCCGGCTCACCGGTTTTCCTCTAACGAGCCCCACGCGCTCACTGCACAGGGGCCATTCAAGCCTCGATTTTATGGTTTTTTTTCTTTCTTTTTTTTGTTTATCTTCATTTTGTCGTTTTGTCGACTCTACACAGGGTGCACATGTTCTTTGCTCATGTACATACTTTTAAAACTCTCTGCACCTTTTGACCATCCCTGCCCCCTTGCCTCATTTCTTTTGTACGCTTCACTATGCAAGCTCATTGTATATTTTAGGTTTTTTTTTAGCTGACTGATAAAAGGATGTTTGTGCCGCGTCGACCGAATGATGTGGCTGTGCGTGCGTTGCTTGAAAGTTGTCGCGGGGAGCAGACATCCTGTGTGATTGTGAGATAACGCTGCATTTATTTTCTATGCTTGTTGATTGTTTTGTTTTTGTTTTCTTTTTCATCCAACATTCAAACTACTGTAAGTGAAACGACTGTGTTTAAGTTCAACAGACAGATGTGGTATGTTTGCTTGAATGAGAGCGAAATGAATGAATGACTGTTTCGTGATCCCAGCTGTGTTCTGCCATCTCATTAAGCTGCATTTGTGTTTAATTCTTCTATCATTTTTTTTAATGACTGGAAAGTTGGTGGAAATGATCCGTTTTGCTGTGGTTAACGTGTAAGCCAATTCAGTAACTGATGCCATGTAGCAGTTTGGATCTTGACTTTTATATTTATTTTAAAATACGGACAGAGAAAATGCCATTTAATCAAATACTTGAACTTGCTGTTGTAATTTTGGCAAATACAGCATGCAAAATGTTTAAAAAAAAGGACAAACCCCTGTTTGCTTTTTCCTACTGGTTTCTGATCATACTTCATTTACCTGATCAGTTTTAGGGCAAAATGGTATCTACTGTTGTAAAGGACACACAAATTTACCTCACAGCTCTGATAAAGCTGTAATAACATTAATATGACAACAGTCAGATATTTTAACCAGATCATTTATCCTCTTGTTTTCTCTGGGTCTATTAAATCAACAAGCAGGACTCTTTTATTGCAAAATTCAATTCTGACTCAATTGAATTTTTAAAGATAATTCGCAACAGCATTCATTTCAAGACTTTTTCTATATATTCTAGTGTAAAGACTCTACAGAGTTATAAGGAAAACCCAGGCATGTTTGAGTTGTATGAAGTGTCTTGATTGTAGTTTAGAAACCTTACCTGCTTGAAATGTGGAGAACCCATATACACTGAAAAAACTGAGAAGCTGCAAATGTCTGTATGTGTATGTTTGTAATCATTGATTTAAATATGAGCAAACAAGATTCCATCCATGGATGGATGGATGGATGGATGGATGGATGGAACCCAATTCCAGAAAAGCAGTGATGCTGTGCAAAATGTAAATAAGAACAGAAAGTGGTGATTTGCAGATCTCAGACTTTGAGAAAATCAAAACGGTCATTTTGAATTTGATGGCAGCAGCATGAATCATAAAGTTGGGAAATGGTCCTGTTTACTACTGTGTAGCATCCCTGATTCTTTTAACAGCAGCCTGTAAACATCTGGGAACTGACGAGACCAGCTGCTGGAGTTTTGTGTGAAAGGTCCGATCGAGGAGTCCAGCTGCTCAACACTCCTGGATCTGCTGTGTTTTGTTTCATGATGAGGCACATACTGGTCAAAGGTCTGGACTGCAGTTCAGCCATTCCCACACTCTTCTGTTATGAAGCCATACTTTTGTTATAAATGGAATGTGCAATTTTGCATTTTCGTGTTGAAGTGTACAAGGGGTTAGCTGAAAAAAAGCCTCATCTTGAGGAGAGCACATGTTAATCTAGAACCTGAATATACCTTTCAACATTGATGTTCACATTTAAATACATATAGCTTCTTTTCTGCATGGTAGAGCTTTAACCTGCATTTATGGATGGAAGTCACTGTGAAGTGTTCCTGAGCCCATCTGTTTTTAATGCGGTGCTGTCTGAATATTGATTTTTGGCCTTGCACACAGAGATTTCTCCAGATTCGTGCAATCGCTGTAGATGATGAGAGCTTCAAAGTCTTCCTCTTTTTGCACCCAGTCATGTCACTCACCTGTTGCCAATTAACCTGATTAGCTGCAGTCTTCCTCCAGCTGGTGCTTTTTAGTGCAGTTTTCATTCTTCCTTTTGTTGCTCTTCTTTTGAGACACGTTGCTGCCATCAAATGCAAAATGACCCTAATTTTTTTCCTTAAAATGGTTATTAGATTTATAAATCATTACATTCTGTCTTTACTTTACACAGCATCCCAACTTTTTGTGTTGTTAAGCCCCACTATATTATGAACATACACATACAAAAAAGACGCCTGCAGATTCTTCAGTAAATGCATATTAATATGTCAGTATCACAGAGTTAAGTTATATGATATAAGAGGTCTGCACATTTCCAGCAGGTGAGGTTTGTAACTAAGCTGTCTAGACTGCAGCGGGCCTAAAGACAAATAGGATGACATTTACCAGTGTTGTGTCACATTTATTTTGTGCTGGGCGAATGTTCAGAGAGCGTTCACTCAGCACAAGATTTCTCTGCTATAATGCCTCAAAAGCTGGTATAAATAAAATCGGAACAAAAAAGCAAACAAACAAACAAAGAACCCAGTCATCAGCCAAATTATTGTTCTGAGCATTGGTATCCGCCAACAATTTCACAATCTGTGCGTCCCTAAAGTGGACCTTGAGTGGGGATTGATTTGTGTGCGGTTGTTTACAAGCGTGAATTGTTGAGCTCACTTTGAATATCTACGGAGCTGTGATGACTAAGCAGCCTGCATCTGCGGCTCACGGAGGTTTTTGTTATGGTTTAAAGTCCACAGCAGTCAGAGAATGTTTATCAAAACTAACAATTTTTTAATGTTTAAAAAAGTAAACTGCCTTATCATTTTAGAATAGGTATAAAATACCAGTACACTGTTTCAGCTAAAAAAAAAAAACACTTCTGAAACCACAATGAGGGAAAAAGGGAAAATAGACAACCTGGCCCACATCTGATTTACACACTCTGTAATTTATTCTTTATCTATTTTTAAAAGCTTAACCTTAAAACAGCAGGCTTGTGACTGCACAGTGTGCATATACTGTTTTAGCTGAACAGCTGATAAAAATCTATCCCGATAAACTGTAGAAGTGTTTTTTTATTTGGGTTTTTTTTCCCATCAGTGAATTTCTGAGTGGTTCTCATGGCTTCTGCCACCACCATGGTACAGTCAGACCAGAACATTTGTTGTTTTCAGATTTCAGGCAGCTGGTTTTAACTCCTTTTTCCCAGCCAAATTAAAAGATACATTCCCAAATAATAAATAATAATAATAATAAAAAAACCCTGATGTACGCATAGATGTAGATGCCACTTGCAGATATTAGACAGCACAGCAGCAAAGCGTGTTAGTTTGCTTTGAGTGGTTTGTGGGATTAGAAAAACACTATAAATGCCAGTCTAAAGGTAAATACTAAGATAAATAGTCAGATGTAGCACCAGTAATCACACATGCCTGTACTGACGCACTTAGAGGCACAAGCACAACAGTGATTTTCTAGATTTGGCACGTTTCAGGTGCAGCATAGAAACCACACACATACAGATCAATGCAATTGTAATGCGTGCGCGACCCCTTTGACCTTTGGCCGGACAGTTCTAGCAAAGCTGCATCTCATGCTGACTTTTGTCCAGTAGCAGCAATGCCTGACCAATGTTTAACTTCCACCAGAGCACCAGTCTCAACACATTCCCATCGTTCAGGGGCTGACTTGCGATGTCGCCTGAATAAATTCTCAGCCTGAAATGCTGAATATCACCAGTTAAATAGCAACAGCAGCTGGCATTTTGAGTCAGCCTGTTTCTTTAGCAGTCCTTTTATAGCTGCTGAACCTTCAACAGCAAACTGCCTGCCTACTGCTGAATCTGGTGGACCTTTTCATTAACACAACAGGCTCTTCCAGTACTTGGATACAAATATATTGCAAATGTATTCTTTTTAGGTTAACGTAATTGCAGTTGAAAATGTTTTTTCTTCCCTGATAAAATACCTTTAAAGTTGTCCTTTTTCTTATTGTCTAGTCACAGCATGTTCGTTTAATTTATATAGCATATTTAAAACAACTGCAACTGACCTAAAGTGCTTTCTGGGCAAATGCATTTACATTCAAGAGCTCCAAAAACCCAATTTCAAAACACTAAACTCACATAGACAGATATGAAAAAAGCAAGTGAAAAGGAGGTAGCTCTTTAGAGCTAATTTAAAAGTGTCCGTCGTTGGATGGGTTTTTATAGAGGATGGCAGTTACAGAGCCTGAGGGCAACAGGAAAGACCCACCTTTAGTGTTTAGGCAAAAAGGGGGTTGTAAGCTGTTGGGAGGATGACACTGGTAGGGAGGCAAAATACAGAGTTAAAAAATCTGTAATATACTGTTGAGCTTAATGAACTAAAAAAAAAAAAGGTAGGTTAAAGACCCTACAATAACACAGAGGAACACCCCAACAATCGGGTGATCCCTGGATGAACCAGCACCTGGCAACAGTGGGAAGGAAAAACTCCATTTTAGCAGGAAACCTCTGGCAGAACGAGGCTCAGGGAGCGAGGGGAGGAAGACAGGACAGAAGACGCTGTTGAAGAGAGCCAGAGATTAATAATAACTAATGATTAAATGCAAATGCACCAGATTTTTAAACAACTGTTTGGACATATGTGGATAAAGGACCAAGTGCCTTAGTTGGGATGTTTATAGAGCTTCGCCAGCTGTGGTATTTAGTCTAAGGAAATGTTTTGCCATTCAGGATTTCAATCATCCAAACTATCAAAGAAGCTCTTTATGTGTTTCATCCACATAAGAGCGGTAGTGAATATATTAAGATGTATAATAAAAGCAGAAGAGGACCTAAAATGTAATGTTGCATTTACTGGAACCTGGTAATCCATCATATATACACACTGTGGTGGATACTCCTAAGAAACAACCAAAGGAAACCAAAGGAACTGCACCAAAGCTGAGTATAACAATTATTTTTCAACTGTGAATTATGCAAAGCTACTGTAGTAAAGTCCAAAACTGAAAATAGGGAGGTAGAAAAAAACATAATAGGCCTCATTCAAGGCAAACTCAAGTGGTTATATTGTTATAGTTGTTCAATTACATGACATGGAAATATCTAAGGTATTTTGTCCATGCATTTTTGCATATATATGCTCAATATTCAGCATGATACATTTGATATCTTCAAAAACAATCAGACCACCAGTGGAATCTGTATATTGTGAGTATAATGGGTTCTGTATATCTACATGAGTGTATCCATTTATTCTGGCTGATTAGACTTACAGGTGCACAGGTAAAATGAAACTGAAACAGGCGGTGTGAATGATGAGATACACTTGCCGGGGACTTTAAGTACATCCTTCCAACTGTATATTAACACCAATATCTAATTGGTTAATCACATAGACAAGTTCAAACAGAATCAGAATGAGGTGATTTAATAATGCTGAACGTGTCATGGTAGTTGGTGATGTGCTGGTCTGATCTGCTGGGATTTTCCCAAAAAGCCATCTCTAAGGTTTACAGAGATTGGTCTGAAAAGGAGAAAATACCCAGTGAGCAGTAGTCCTCTGGGAGAAAATGCCTCGTTAATGCCAGAGGTCAGAAGAGAACTCAAAGTCAAATACCTACTCAAATAATCACTTGTTATAACCAAAATCTGCAGAAGAGCACCTCTCTGGTCTACAGCAGCAGAAGACCACACCAGGTGCCATCAGAGAATGGGAAACAGAGGCTACAGTTCACACAGGCTCACCAAAATTGGACCACAGAAGTTTGGAAAACGTTGCCCGGTTTGACGAGCCTCAATTTCTG
Source organism: Oreochromis aureus (assembly GCF_013358895.1). Classification (NCBI taxonomy): domain Eukaryota; kingdom Metazoa; phylum Chordata; class Actinopteri; order Cichliformes; family Cichlidae; genus Oreochromis; species Oreochromis aureus. The sequence goes on from NC_052947.1 coordinate 18,091,876, forward strand.
CTGCAACATTTGGATGGTAGGGTCAGAATTTGGCATAAACACAATATAAACAAAGCACAGATCCATCTTACCTTTGTAGCCTATCGGCAGTACGTGCTGCTGGTTGTGTGCAGTGGTGTGCGGGATATGTTCTTGCTAAACTTGGCTCCCTCTTGTGCCAACTGAGCACTAATTAAAACACCAAGTATTGCTACTGACCATATCTATCCTCATTTATGACTACATAGTACCCGTCATCTGATGGCTCTTCCAGCTCTGATGGATAACAAGCCTCCAACTATGTAAGGCTGTCATGTAGAAATGAACCAAAATCTGTGAGGAATGTTTCCAGGCTCTTGTTGAGTCTATGCCACAAAGAATTCATGTTTAACATAAGTACAACTTGGTACTAGCAAGGTGTACCCAATAAAGTATCTGGGAAGTGTAAAAATAACTTTTCACACACAGCTGTGTTTATCTTAATCTGTAGAGGTTTACCAAAAAGACAGTAGTGTAGTAGTAGTAGAACAAAAGTCCCACTCCTTACATTTAAGATTTCTCTCCAGCTTCTAATTACAAAACTACTAATCCAATGCTTTAATTGGTGGAGAAATGACATCTAGTTTAATCTGATTTCACACCGTGTGAAGTCACTGGGCCAACAAAATTGGAAACTCACTGCCAGCTCTGATACCCTTTGCTTTTGTCTTACCCTCAACAGCTCACTCGCGTAGAGTATAATTTAAATATACGCACATCATACATTAGTATGAATAATTAACAATAAGGAGGGAGGGGAAAGGGGCTGTTGTTTCTCCATAAGTGTTTTTTCTTGCCATTTCCTCCAAGTTATCATCACAGTGTTGTGGTACCGTGATGACTATTATTGCTCTGCTGAAAATTGTGATAGTAAAACTCTGCAGATGATGATCGTTCTGTTGCTCTGTTATGAATGTGGCGTACACCGAGTCCTCAGAGGGGAGAGAAACAACTCGACAAGCTGAAATGAAGCAATATCAATCCCTGCCCGAGACCTCTCGGCATTAAAGCATGCACACTGACAGTCTCTTACATTACACTGGAGCAATAATGTAGCTCACTTGTAGCATTTGCTGTCTGATTTAATAAACTATGTCATTTATTGGTTGTTGCCGACTTTGTATGAGCCTCACTGCGTCTGACTTCCACAGATTTTAATGCAGTTATTTTGTGTCTTTAAAATGTATTTAGCAAAAATGTTATATGTATTTTTTAATTCTTAAATGTTCCTGGGTAATCAAATTATCTCTGACTATTGACATTCTCTATTAGAGTAAAACATAAGTGAAATATAAAACATGTCAATCAAACATGAACAAAAATGTGAATATTTGAGAAAAGACTCTTTCTTTTTTTGTACAAAAACAGCACCGCTTCCTTGGTTCACTACAAATTACTTGGGAGTCTGAAAGTGCAGCACATGAAACAAACATTTTTCATCTGTACACAATTGTCTGGGTGGTGTTTTTTTTTTTTTTTTATAAGGGCAGCCTGGAGAAGATCAGCAGCCATAAACTCTTTAAAAGAGATTATCGTTTCTCCACAATTCAGTAATGCAGTTTAGTTGTCATTTCTGGGCTTATTATTAAGAATAAAGGTGTTACAGACCAGTGGGCTCTGTCCTGAGGTTGCTTTGCTCTTTCTGTAAAGTGAAAAATGACTGCACTTAGTTACAGAACGTACTATAAACTACAAGCTTGTGAGGGGCAGGAACCTTTTTTTCATATCTATATTAATACAATACTTAAGCACCCATGTGTGCATTTAAAGGCGCTGCTAAATGCCCTCAGCATGATTCCAGTGTGAGTGATGGGAGAAAAAACTCACAGACCTCATCTGGCAAAGTGCAGCTGAAGCAAATATGATGCTGAATAAGTCAAACTGGGTATTTTCTAAAGTCAGTGTTTTAGAACTGAATTTTCTCTATTTCATTTCCCAGTGAGATGCAGTGCACAGACAGATACACCAAGAGTTAATTTTATGCTGGAAAAAGACAAAAAAACAAACCAACTTTGGTCCCCATTTCAATAGTCGAACTCAGATTTCTGAGCCCCCAAAATTAACTTTGGCTAAAAGGCTTTTTTCTTTCCTTATTTTACAGAGAACAAATTGTATATATGTATCATTATACAGTAAGCATTTCTCCTGTTCGTATTGGCTGTGAAACAGTGCCTTTGTCCTGTGAAAAAAAGAAGCCATTGTTCTGTGTAGGAATGTATTCTTAAGTTCAGCCAAAGCCAAAGTGAGGCTTCAGCATTCTGAATTTGCCAGTTGATTTTTTCCCTATGATATTGCTGCATAGCAGATTACATAAAGAAAAGAAAGGTAAAACAAAATTAACAGGCAGCATGGATTAAAAAAAAATTTAGATTTGGCTTTTAAATCTGCTGCATTTGGCATTTCCTGTTGTGTCTGGGCAAAAGGAATTTTACATCACTACTGGTCATTATGATGTTTTAAACTCACTGGCCACATTGTTAGGTACAACTGTTCAACTGCTCAGCAACATAAATATCTAATGAGCCAATCACATGGCAACAACCCAGTGCATTTAGACGTGATCAAGATCTGCTGAAAATCAAATGGAGCATCAGAACAACAGAGAGAGGTGATTTAAGCCACGCTGAATGCATCAAGGTTGTTGATATCAGACAGGCTAGTCTGAGTATTTCAGATAATGTTGATCTACTGGGTTTTCCCCACACAAACATCTCTAGGAATTACACAGCGGTCAGGAAACGTTATGAGCTGAAAGGAAGGCAAATACAAACTCATTACAATCAAGATATGTGGAAGAGCGTCTCTTGAACCTTAAAGCAGATGGGCTATATCTGCAGAAAACCACATTGGGCCCCACTCCTGTCGGCTAACAGTAAACTGAGGTCTCTGGGTAACAAAGGCAACCATAACTTTAGTAACCACTTGTTAAAACTAAGGTATGCAGAAGAGCATCTCTTTGGGCTACAACAGCAGAAGACCATTCCTGTCAGCTAAAAACAGGAAACAGAGGGTACAGTTCCAACAGCCTCACCAAAATTGGATAGTAGAAGTAGGGTCAGGATTTGTCATAAACAACGATGAAAGCATAAATCTATCCTGTATTGTTTCAGTGATTCAGGTTGGCTGTGAAACAATGGTGCCAGGGTTATTTTGGTACAGCAACTGTATGTAATTAATTAAACTGTATGTAATTAATGCAGTTCTGATGGCAAAATGGGGTCAAACCCAGTACTACCCAGTAGTGAGAAGAGTTATCCTTCCATCCTCTTGAAATAATTTGGGGACAGAAGAGCGTGAAGAAAGAAAAGCACAAAATGTTAACATTTTATTTACAAAGTTGTTTTTTTGTCATACAGAAAGTAAAAATGTAGCTACAACCTTGATTTGTGCAACAGGCAGCCACACTAAAAATCATGGCTCGCTGGTTGCACAGCTGCTATAGCAATAATTTTATTGGGAAAAATAAGGAACGGAGAAAAAAAAATTAAAAGACAAAAAAGAGAAATAATAAACCCAACAACAAAAATTATTCATCCAACAAAATATTAAAAGCACAGACCCAAAACTAGATACCAGTCCCAAAGTCCTCACACGGGAATACATAAAGAGGGATCGACAGTGAAATTGTGGAATGCTGAGTGGTGGGCTGCCTGAGAACCTCGGGGGCCGTGAGTGGGGTGAGGTGGAGGGTGTTGGGTGGCTCTCAGTTCCATGGGGGGCAGGGGGAGAAAAAAAAAAAAAAAAAAAAAAAAAAAAAAGGGGGGGGGGGAGCTCCACTCGGCCCACCCATTCGGTACAGTCTAGCCCCATAAAAAGAGCTCAGCGCTGGGGAGGGGGGTTGACGTGGATTACAAAGGCGGTGTGAGTTGTAGGAGGGTGGACGTTCGGGTTTGTGGGGGAGAGGAGGGGTAACTCGGTAGGCTCTCGTTTTCAACTTTAGCTCTTAGTCGTCGTCTTCGTCATCGTCCTCGTCGTCCTCATCCTCTGGGTCTCGCTTTCTCTTCTCGCCTTTGCCGGTTTCTGCTTCTGAAGGTAAAGAAGAAAACTGCTGTGACAAGGTGCCAAAACCACACAAATTCTTGCATCTGCAAGCATGAATACAGTAATCCTCCACCCGTTTTAAACAGCTTCAATCTCTGCATTTATCACACTCTGTGGACGGTGCTTAATAATGGTCACTATCACGTTGCTGTCCCTACATGTTACAATGGTGCGTGATTAGAAGCTCAAAATAAAGCAGAAGAAATTCATCTTCAATCCCGCCCTTGTGCAAGATTTTTTTAGTTAAGTGACTAACATTCTCACATCACATGTTATTTGGGATTGACTGAGCACTACTGTTATTTTAGTTATAAAGATAAATGTCAGTAACAGGTGCTCACTAAAGCAGTAATCTCTAAACAGATGCAAAATCAAGAAGACAAGATAGATATATATTCTGAATACCAGGTGAAGGGTTCCCACATTGCTGACGGAGTCATGAAGAACTTTGGGGACTGCCCTACATGGTGTAACAGCTGGTGTTGTATCACTTGACAACTCAAGTCAAGTCATACATGTAAATATGTTTCAAGTGTTTTTCAATTCTTTGTTTCAAAATTGGTTGACATTTTCGGAAGATTTCTGATGTTTTTAATGCTTTCTAACAGTTGGGTACGATCTATAAGTTAATAATTTTCCCTTGTTTTATACCTTTGTTGCACAAATATCTTGGAGAGGGAGTGTTTGAAATATATCTTTTTTTTTGTTTTGGCAATAAAAATGGCCCGAAGCGAGTCAGTAAATGATGCTGAATAACGTCCAACATGTATCATCAAATTGGGTGGAGAGCAGGGTTAATACGGTTAATACTTCCACTTCAAAGAGAAACTTTATGAGTTGGTAAAGTTGGTCACCTGTTTGTTGTGTTTAATTCAGTGGTACTTTCTAAGACATAAGTCTATTTAATTTCCATCTTATAGAACAAAAAAACAACAAGTTGTCTCACCCCTGAATTAAGTCTCGGCCTTGAGTTGTGCAGTTATGCAGAGATATCGAGAGACTTCGACTGACCCTTGTAGTGATGTTTGAGCCAAAATTGTGAGTAAAGTTACTTTAAGAAGTTACATACCATCGTCATCTTCATCCTCATCTTCATCCTCTTCATCTACTTCTCCATCCTGACCAAAGTCTTCCTCCTATGTGAACAACATTTTACAAGTTAAAAAAAATGAGACGGTGCATCGACCCGCTTTAACAACAGCTCCACCAAGCTCCTTTCATTTTTCACCTCATCTTCTCCACTGCCTTCCTCGTCATCCTCCTCTCCTTCTACCTCCTCTTCATCCTCCTCATCGTCCTCTTCCTCATCGAAGTCCTCCTCCTCTCCGTCCTCGTCTTCTTCCTCCTCTCCTTCTGCGACACAAAAGTGAAAAAGAACAATCAGTCGACCGCAAAGTGAGAGGGCACGGAGGCTAATCACGGCGATCGCTTTCACATTTTCACTTTCCAGAAACGAGAGAGCGATTGGCGTTACTCAGCCGTGGAGCCGTTTCTAAATAAACTACTGCGGCGTACGCATTTTTCATAATGAGCAAACGTGTCACCAGAGCAACGGCATGAATGATTGAGGAGTCTTTAATTGTTCTTGAACCACAATGAGGCGCTCCAACACAGAGATAAAACCTCATTTATGGTCTGTTCGTTGGATTTGACGACCGAAAAATACGCAAAATCTATGCTGCGGCCCTGTTTTTATTTTTACTACAGCAGAAAAAGCAGAGCCATCCGAGACAGGAAAGCACAACTTCATACCTTCATCTTCATCATCGTCTACACCGTCTCCATCCACCTCTCCATCAGAGTCTGAGGCTTCCCTGTCCTCCATGTCATAACCATCCAGGTAGGTGAGCTGGGGCAGCAGCTTGAACACGCTCTCTCTGTAGTCGTTCAGGTTTGTCACTTCACAGTTGAACAGGTCCAAACTCTTCAGGTTGTCCAGCTTTTTCTGTTGGCAAGAAGAGAAGAGAAATGCTGTGATGAGATTCTGCCGCTGAAAAGTGGTAGTAATGGTACTAGGCTCCAGTTTCCGCGTGACAATGAGATATAATGTGAGACGACAGAGATCCGTCTGTCTCAAGTTTGAGAGACTATTAATTACTGAATGGGCTATCCCTTAAAATACCTCTGGCTATGAGTGGAGTAATCAAAACAAAGCTGCTCTGTGGCAATGAATATTCCTTGTTGAAACCTCACTTCCCAATATAAATCCTAATGTTTTGGTTTGATTATGATGAACACTGCATTAGCTGGTTTACTCTTGTGAAGTGTGTAGCATGTAAATGACCCCCAAACACATGTGAACACATACCAATGGTTCCAATGTGCTGATGTCTTTCAATTTGTTGCCACTCAGGTTTAGATGTGTGAGGTTGGGTAGTTTTTCTGCTAAAACATCAAGCCCGCCGCTGATCCTGTTGTCGCTCAACTCCAGCTGAATGAATGACAGTAAAAAGAGAGATTAGTCCAGATGGTTCTTTGCACATTTTATTTTTCCCCCCTCCTTTCTTTTTTGTCATGAATATATGAGAGTGAATAATCACTCCTGCTTACCTTTTTCAGTTTTCCTAGTTTGGGCAGATTAGAGACTGAGATTAAGCCGACGTTTATCAAACTGAGGAACTCCAGGTTGACAAATTCAGCTGTGAGACCTTCGATTTTTCCTTCAACTGATCGACAATTGTCCAGGACAAGTTCTCGTACCTGGAATTGAAAAAACAAACAAATAGTATTATTTAAAAATTACTTGTACTTTTTAATGCATTTTCAAGTACTACAACTACTTGCAAAATTTTTATAACTTAAGTGTATTTTAAAACAAACCAAATGTTAAATATTCCAAAATATATTTCGCAGATATTATAATTTTTTTTCCAAACAAAATCATTAAGAAAGGCGTTCGGGGAACATAGCAGCCCTAACGTATTAATAATCAGTGGGTGGTGGTGTTTGTAAAATGGCCCTTCACTTTGTGTAAAATGATTAAAGGCGTTTTATAGTTGCTTAAAATATTAGAAAAAACAACTCTGAAGGCGGAGTTACTTTGACTCCGTTAAAGCTCACACTGGTTGCGCAAGTCATTGTTAAACGTTACCAAAAAAAGTTCTTGTCAAGCGTGAAAGACCGCCGTTTCTCGATTAAAAACACCAAAATGGATACTCAGTCTCTATCTAAAAACACTTTGCTATCACTGTGTGCTTCGTTTAACCGACCGCCACAGTTCGTCTATTGATTTCTTTGAAACGAGGAAGAGCAAAGCAGCGGCTTCCCATGGCCTGCTGATGCAGTCACTAATGACAAATGCAATGATTTTGTGAGCTAGCTCGCTACAGGCTAGCCATTGCCCCTTTTAAACGCTGCCGTGCCGTAGAGGAGCAGCTAGAGAGGTCTGTCTGCCCGCCATTAGCCAACCCAACAGCAACGGAAAGGATTGCGAATACACCCTTAGTAAAGAGATTCTTTTTTTCTTTCGTTAAACCAGCTTTCGTGGGGGAAGTGGAATATTCCTTGTCGTCGAGCGAATGACCGATATTGGCAGTTTGTTAGAGGGTACAGCATCGCTTTCAGGTCGAAGTGGCGAAGGAAATATATTGAGAACGGAAATTTAGTAAAAAACAAAGATGGAGACAGTTCCTTTCTCCCAGAGCTTCAAAGACGACAGAATGACAACATGGCGATTCCTGAGCTACAGTATGCAGTCCTCTGAACGCTTCAATGGCGGAAAGTGCTGTTAAGAATGAGCAATAAGCGTTATTTACATATAACCGAAAGTGTTTTTTCGGTGTTAAATTGATTTTATTTTGTGCATGATACGAGGGGGAACGCCGAGCGGGGAGCTTTTGGCTGCCCACGCATGAAGCGCGGTGCGCCGGATCTCCGTGTCATTCGAGCAGGCTGGCTCGATCAATGAAGCCGCTGGCCAACACATGCATCTGTGTAGTAGCAAGCGCCAAGTTTAGCAATAGTAACGATTACTGGAGCACACTGTAGTCGTGTTTGGTGTTTTTACTTTACAACTGGATAGATTTTGTTGTCTTTGACCGGTAGCGAGAAGGGGGTAATATGGCGGGAACCTAATACCAAGTTAGCTGGCTGGTAGTCTGAATGGTTCTGAAACCCCGGACCACCAGGCTTCATTCAATAAGCATGCGATTCTTCTTCGTCGTCTTTAAGACGATGCATGGATGATAAGTGATACTATAGCTTGGTGCACAACTAGAGAAGAATTAATGAGGGAATTAATGGATGTACACTCCCTTTAAAAACTTAAAGATTGCAACGTGTCTTTAAACAAATCAGCACCAACAGCAGCGGTTGGCTGTTTGTTGAGTGTCTCCCGGCTCTAAGGTTTTGGAGTTGCGGTGTATTTTCACCATTAGCGGTTTAAGGTACGGATGACTCGTGAACCAAGTGTTTTTTGTTGTCGCTGCCTGAATCTTTGTGGCCGTTTGATGTAAACGTATACTCCACAGAAATGTGAACATACGACTCGTGATCTGCGACGGCCCGTTTAACGTTTACAAAACTCGTTTGTTGTTCAGCACCAGAGTTTAAAGTGATTTTGCAATTATTACACAAAAAAGCTCCCCCTTTTTTTCTTTTTTTTTTTAGCAGTTATGCTAGCAGCAAACATGGCTTCCAAGGTCTGTATAAAATATACCGCTCTGTGAATGCCGAACGCGGCGCAGGAAACTGCTTTCTCCTCATATCGGCGCAAAAAGAAGTTTACTAATTGTGCTACAACGGTGGAGTGTAGCTGAATCGTGTGTGCACCATTGACCAGGGAGGCTGCGAAACGGTTAAAGCACTGCAATAATGCCAGCAAGCTGGGGGGGGAATCGCCGTTTCAAAGTAACGACTGAATATAGCTTTTCTCGTCTCGTTGCCCCTATACGCCCAATCCCAGCCAGCATAAAGGCTCTGGCTTGTTATGCGACTGTTTTCCGCCCCGTTATAAATGAGAAACACAATCAAAAGCCCATGTGGTCACCATTACGTTAGCCACACAGGGTCACTCGCAAAGCAAAAAAAGTAGCAAGCTAGGCTAGCAGGGGCTAGCCTGAAAACTAAGGGTTGGTTTTAAAAAAAAGCACGACTCACATCAGACGGTGTCCTGTTTCTAAGCTCCAAGTGGATCCTCTTTTTCATGTCCATTTTGCCCTATGAAAGTTAAACTTTTCTCCTCGGGGTTTTGCTGGGATCTTCAGTCCAAAGGCAGAGATGCCCTAATGGAGGGAGAATATAGGACTGTATAATGAACTGAGCCAAACGCTAAGTTAGTCGGAGAGAGGGGAAACCATGGAGGGAAACGGGACTGAAACAAAATATATGCTCAACAGCGCCATCTGCGTCCAGAAACGCCCATCGCTTCTGAAAAAAAGGCATTGCAGTCACAAAACATGACGCTGCCCCGAAACGGTGCTATGGTGCAATTTATTCTATGCAAGGAAATTACTGTACTGTGTTGTTCAGTGAAGACGGCGGGGTTTTTCTTTGAGAAGTCGGTTTTATTCAGCGAAGGATGTGCACGAACAGACGCGTGTAGCGTATGCAAAACAAATAAGCAACCAAGCAATTAAACGGCGATAAAGTAGGTCACATGGTGAACTTTGTTATGCTTCATTTAAAAGTTTCACAGGAAATCTCGAATGCATTACTGCTTTATAGTCAACATATAAGCAGTGTAATTATGAGGTAACCATCATAATGTATGCCTATTTAAAAAAAATATATGTAAATATGTGTGTGTTGGGTCTTGTGAATGTGTGATACTTTTTACATTGTAATAAAAAAGAAAAATGAACAAAATTGTGTTGTTTCTTGGTTCCTAAATGGCTGATTCCTACCCCCAACCGCTAAAAAGGAGGGCTATATGTGGTTTGCCTTAAAGAGAGCATTGTATATACACATATGGACGGGTAGGGCACCCCATACAACCCCTCCTCTTTACTTCCTGACACTCTCCAGCGTTGAAGTAGAAAATCTGCTGTGCTTGTAGTTTTTTTTTCTTATGTTCTAAATTAATTAGTGAATAAGCTTTAATACTATAAATGAATAACAAATTATAGCCCGTTTTAAGTCTAGTAAATATAACAAATGTATAAATGCTAGCAAGATGTGTTTGCATAGTGTGCTGAGGGCAACCAATGCAAATACCCTAACTCTGGCCACATGCATGTTAAAGGCACAGTCCATACAGTGCATATATACACACAGACACTGTTTTTAAATCAGTGTTTGGTAGTTGAGAAGCAATGCCAGAAGATGGCACTGTAATATCTACACTGACATTCCTCACATTTCATTGTGCAACGGTGGGGCTGTGTGTGAATGACAGCCCTATCTGCTTTTGGCTGTAACAGTAATGCTGGAGGGGGTTTATTAATGTGTCAGTTGGAGTTTTATTAGCTGAGGAGTTAACTATGTGCAGTTTGGGATCTTTTGAACTGCTGGAACTCAACACTTGAGGTTTGGTTGATTGTGTTTTGTGATTTTAATTTGAGTGTGTGAAAACCTATACTTAAACATACATGTTTTCATTCAGCTTCTTAGCACTCACAGCTTCCACCGGTGCAGAATGCCTGTGTATAGATTCTCTTCATATGATGTTGAAAAGAGAGTGCATTACGAGCACCTTCATGCAGAAATCAGTACATTTAGAAAGAGGCCTTTCAACATTTCCCCCCACAGTGCTGGGAGCAATTGGCAGTTGAGTGTTATTTACTCTACTGGATAGCTCTTTTCTCCCTCTCTCTCTCTGAGTGTCTCAAACACACACACATCAGGGCTCAATGTGTTGTTAGAAGATTGTGAACACACCCCAACCGAGCAACTTGCCATCTGAGCGATAAGACGGGTATATGCCCCAACTCTGGACGAAGACAGGAATTTTGTTTGGTCTGTAGTGTGGTTTACCTACCAAAAAGGCATATTTCTTATGATTTGTGGATTAATATTATGAATATTCTACAGAAATATTTTGAGCTTTTGTGTTTTTTCTTGATATCATATTTAAAACTTAATAACTTCACATATATTGGACCCCTATTTAAGAAACTGTCCAAAAATCAGTCAAAGTCTTGCTCTTGTTAAGCTATAGCAGTGCCTTTAGATCAGCTGCTGAAGAGCTCTAGTACAACATATATATTTGTTACCCTATCATACACACACACACACACACACACACACAGAAAACTTGCTGTTGTCTTTTTCCCCCCTGTCTGTCAGTTTTGTGCCAACTCCTCCAGCTTTACAAATATGATAAGACCAAAGCTGCAAGAACTCTCCCTGCACTGTGGTAATGGTTAACCAGATAATTCGTCTAGGGGTGGGAATAGAAAACTGTCAGAAGTTATTCTGTCGTCTTTTTTTGCGCTTGCCCGCCTTCAATGAGTTGAATTCATTCATAGCAGGACTCAGAATGGAGGACACGTCGCAACAAGAGAAACAAGAGTTGGAATATAAAAATCCAAATGAAGAGGAAGGTAGGTTTTTTTTTAAAGATTAATCTCTTCTTTGGAAATTGGCTGCTCAAGCATTTTCACACCAAAAATGCTGAAGGAGCTAGTTATGTCTTTGCACACACTGCGGTGCTGGTGGTTAACTCAGAAACAGACCTTTGATCAACATTTAAGTAATATCACAAATCCGTCTGTTTTCAAAGTTTGCCAGTGTGTAGCTAGGAGAAGAAATATCTTTATATTGTCATGAGTCAAGCACATTACCCAGTCATGCAGTTTGTCTTTGAATTTCTAATGCACCATATAAAGATGATTTCTGTGCACGGCTCTCTGTTTCAAAGGTGGGATCCGTCGCCGATTGCGAGACAGGGACCTTCTCAGGAAGAGAAAGGCCGAAGCAGAAGAGAAGGAAACTAACCAGTGGGTTTTTGGGTAAATTTGTAGCAAAAGCACAGACAATGTTAGCGCTGCTGCCTATGTTTACCTCTATGCTCATGGAGAAATCTACAAATTTCAGCACTTAAGTGCAGTAGAAGAAAGTGGTGGTCCTATCCAGAAAAGTTTAGTAGCCTGCGTTGAAACACTGTACAGTACAGTACATGCAGTACATGCTGAAAACACTATCAGCACTCTGGCTGCTTATCACTCCTCTGGTTTATATTGAATATGGAGCAAGAGGAAAGCAAAGGTTGCTCTGCTCTTTCTATTGACGGCACAGATCTGGGTCAAGGACTTTGTACTATTAGCTTTGCAAAACTGTCACAAAGAGCTGTATCAATGTCCACTGTTGTTGAAGTTAATTGCAACTGCGGTGCTCTCTCAGGGTGGAGAGCCAACGGAAAAGATCAAGAGCTGAGGACAAGAGCGGTGCAAAGAAGAGAGGGAGGCCCAGGAAGACTGAACCCACACCGCAGCTGTCTGCTGTTCAGGAAGAAGTCGAAGGACTTAAGGAAACTCCTGCAGTAGTGGTGGTACCCGAACCCGCTGTGGTCATTCAGGACCAAATAACCAGCTCTCTGCCTCCGCTGTTTGGGCTGGAATCACAACCAGCTTCAGTCTTTGCTGCTCCTGCTCCTGCAGCAGTGTTCGAGTCTGTGCAGAATTCAGCTCCTGCTCCAACTCTGGCTTTTGCTGCTCCAGTTCCCGTCCAAGATTCAGCTCCTGCTCCAGATGCTGTCTTAGTCCCAGCTCAGTCCCTAGACTCTGTTCCAGCTGTAACTCCTGCTCCTCCCTCAGCTCCTCCCCAAGTGGAGACCCTCTATACAGAGTCACAAAGCAAGGAGGCCCCAGGCCAGGTCCTGATTGAGGACTTAGGCCCAGATGAGGAGGAGGACGTCTCTCCATCGCATGGCAACAAACGCGCTAATGAAGGTTTGTATGTTGTAAAAATACACAAAAACAATACTTTGAAACACTGTCTGGTTCGAAAGGTTTAATGATTATTAAATTGTCTGTCTTTTTTTTTTTTTTTTTTTTTTTTTAGATTTGAGTGAAACACTTTCGATCAACGTGCCTGAACAAAATAACGTGTACTCAGTTCCAACTGTCTCTGCTCAGCCTATGGCTCAGGAATATTTTCCAGGAAATTAATTGCAACATTTTTTTTTTCTGAAATGCACTGTTAAGATATTGCTTTATACATGCAAAGCCTCGTCACAGTTTGTATCTGAGTATTTTTCTTCTTCTTTTTTTGTGTAGTGTGCACACACAAGATGAGGCAAGTCATTGCTTATTTGAAAGATGTATGAATTCAAACCAAAGCTGTATGCTTATTTATTTTGGTTGTGCTTCACTGCAAAGCTTATGATCTTTTTTTTTTATATCCTTTCAATTTAGTATGCAACCAGTTTTGCTGGCCTTTATTTAAAAGTTAAGGGTATAAATCGCTGGTAATTATGTATTCAGAATTGTGGATTTATTTTTACAGAATTTTGTAAAAGTTACTATTCGTCTAATAAAAGTCACTTCTGCATCATTTAACAGCAGTCGTTATTATAGGAGTCATCGGCTGTAAAATACATCCACATGCAAATACATGAGTGATATGAATTAGAATTAACTCTTTTTTCATTAAATGAAATAATTATGTAACCATTTTGTTCACATATGACATCTCTCCACTCTGGTGAGTGAAATTAAATGATGTTTGTTGTACAGTCTGAACAGCATATCTGTAGATTTAATCTGTGGCTTATCTGTTAAGTCACGTGTAGTGAAACATTTAGCCCTATCTGCTAGTGGCTACTGGTAGTGCTTATAATGTACTCATTTGTACTACATAAAGAGGTGGAAAAAGTACTGGTAAAAGCTGCAATAACTGATTAATTAGTGAAATGACAGAAAAAAAGGTAAAAGATGCTCTACTGGATTGAATGACTATGGAGGCCAAATTTAGTAAACGGAACTCACTGTGTTGTTGAATATACCAGGTTAAGATGATCTGAGCTTTGGGAGATTATGATATCCTGCTGGAGGTAGCCAACAGAAGATGGGTACAGTGTGGTCATAAAGGTGGACATGGTCAGGAGCAGTACTTGGGTAGGCTGTTTAGATGATGCTCAGTTGGTACCAAGGGGACCAAAGTGTATGAAAAATATCCTCCACACCATCAAACCACAAACATCCTGAATCACTGATACAAGGTAGGATGGATCCAAATTCTGGCCCTAACATCTAAATGTTGTAAAAGTAATTGAGACTCATCACACCAGGCAACATTTTCCCTGATTTTCCATAGTGCTGAATGAGTGTATGTAGTGAAAAGTTTTAATATTCAACAACAGTGTTCAACAAACCAGGTTGAGGTGATCTGAGCTTTGTAACCTGGCATGATTTACTTTTGTAAATCAGCTGATTTAAGGATGCAAAAAAAATAAAAAAAATAAAAAATTGACAAGTTGATTCTGTTCATCTGGATGTTGCGTTTTCAGTTGGAGAAATGTTTTGTCACTCAAAACAGTGACTTCTTCAGTCTCTGAAAACTTCTCCCACTGAAAACACTATGTCCAGATGAACAGAATGAACTTTTTGGGATTTCTCTACCTGGATGATTGAGCATGCATCAAGACATTTTCACTATTGATTAACTATCGCTTTAATTTTTGCAAATTGTAGCCTCAGCCATTTGTTCTTAACTTAGATGTGGTCTTCCGATGCTGTAGCCTATCTAGTTCAAGGTTCAAGAAATGCTTTTCTGCATATCTTGTTTGTAACCAGTGGTTATTTGTTGCCTTGTTGCTTTCCTATATGCTCCTCTGAAGATTCTGCCATCAATAAGGCATTCTTATCCAGAGAACCGAATAGTGTAGTGGTAAGACCACACACCTTTGGAGTGGAGGTCGCAAGTTTGATTTCCTCCCAGTGTCTAGTAAGGGTGCTGACTAGGCCCCCCCCCCCCATGCCAAACACCAAGCCCTGGAATGGCGCGGCTATGCCTGCAGCCTGTCCACAGCTCGGACACGACACATTTCACTGCATGTTTTACTCTGTATGATTGTGTATGTGACCAATAAAGCTCGTTTCGTCTAAACTACCACTCATTTGGACCATTCTCTTTAAAACACCAAATCGTCTGGCACAAAAAAGTCACTCTTAGATCAACTTTCTTCCTAATTCTTATCTTAGTTTGAACTTCAGCAGGTCATCTTATTCACATCTGCATGCCTAATGGACTGAGTTGCTGCCAAGTTGAACAAGTATATCTAAGAAAGTGATCAGTGACTGTACATATGTTAGTGTAATATTAATATACAAGGCTTTAATTAGTGATTTCGAAAGATTCATTAGTGCTTAAGCTGCAATGATCCCCTGTAGGTGTTGAGGGGAGTTTAACTTCAAATACCTAAAATGACAATTCATTATGTTTCTTTTTAATTGTGTACAACCAAACCTGTTGAACAACTAGTCCATTCAGAGCTAGAGAAATGCAGGATATGCACATGTACCGATAAAGACAACACGACTAAGTATATACGACATTACATTGATTTCGTTTGTGCTATGGATTGCCAATATGTATGTATGTATTTATTTATTTATTTAAAAGGCAGACTGTATTAAACGTGTCTTGGCTGCCCCCTGTTGGTAGAAAACATTCCTTCATCATGGCGTGTTTTGTGCAGCACATGTAACTACATATTATTTTTAAATGACGGACGGGTAATTTAAGCGAAACGGCAGCAAAATAAGCCTGAAACCAACGAGCCCACAGCAATGACACACTTACAGAAGGGATTCAGATGAGCCGACATGTTTCAGTTTAACGCGTGAAGCACTCTTGGTTGGCCAACAATAAAGTCTAGCATGCACTTCCGCGTTGATAAAGTCTGTCCGGTCTCAGCAGCAACAACAGCCGCTAAAAGCTTACGGTTTCAGAGTTGTCGTTTGTCTTTATGTTAGTAAGATGAGTCCGCTGTGTGAGTGCTGCTCCGACCACATGAATAAACTGAACCAGCAGGTTTCTGTGATGCGAAAAGAAATCAAGAACCTGAGGTATGTTTGTAGGTTTTGCACCGCCACGTGTTTTTCTCACGAGAGACTTCTTGCTATTTTAAGAATTAAACAAATTAAACGCCATGTTCTGTTTTGCATCGGCCTTTTTTATTTTTATTATTTTTCAGGGTTCCCATTATTGTTAAACGCTCATTCTCAACATCTTCTGTAACAGGCAGACGCTAGACAGTGCAATTAGAGCTCATCGCAAACAGCTGCTGGCTGTTCAGGCTGCTGTGTCGAAGATTGGACTCACCGAAGAAGTTAAAGCTCCAGCACCTTCACCACCGTCACCGTCACCGGCAGCACTAGAGCGAGGTAGTAACCACCAGCGTCACAAACATTTGTAATTACAAAAACTAAACAAACCCCTCAAAAGTAACACTTTATAATACAGCCTGTGACTAAGGGCGCAATTTCCCTGCAATTAAATGGAATTTCAGTGTATTTTACTTGAAATTACAATCTAAATATATTTACTTACAAATACTTAAAGGTAGTACACTAGAATAAGGGATTTACATGTTTTTACAGGAAAACAGTGAATTATATTATAAGTAAATATTTATAAGTAATGGTAATTTAGCTGAAATATATTAAAACAATCCCCATCTTACATCATAGGTATGCTGTACTTTTTGTGGTGCAGGCTGTATTATGGAGTGACTGAAACTTACTTAACTTCCAGGTATTTTACAGGAAAGAAGATGTAAGTTATACTGTAATTAGTTATAATTATGACATAACTACTTTTAGTGTGTCATTACCTTTTATATTGTAGCAAGCCAATATTTTTCCACCTTACATTGTAATTTTTACATCTTTATTATTTATGTTGTTATTTAATATTCATTATGTTGATGTGCATGATGGATTTTTTCTTATTTAATTGTCCTTTTTTACTTTGTGCTGTACAAACTTGCAATATAATATGTGTCTCCTTTGCTGTAAAATACTCTTGCTGGGTAAGGTTAAGCCACTCCATTGTACGGCCTGTACTTACCCATTTCTTAAATTTACTTACAGTATAAATATTTCTTTGTTTTCTATTAAAAAAACCCCAAAACAACTGACTTGTTACCTACTTTTTGTGTGTGCCTACCTTTAAGTATTTGTAGGTAAATATAATTACATTGTAATGTCAAATAAAATACCTAAAAGTTTCATTTAACCACAGAAGAATTACACCTTTGGTGACATGCTGTGCTATAAAATGTGACCAAAAGAGGAAGAAAAAAATTAACCCTAAAACAAAGACCACTCAGGAAGGCTAATTTTGCTTTGAATTTTAGTTTATAACAATACATCAATTATACCTACCAAAATAACACTTTTGGCTCAGAGACGTTCAGCGTGCACAAACTCATGACGCTTTTTCTTTTTATTGGCTTATGTATTTGTGTAATCATTTCCCACACAGCAACCAGTAGTTGAAACTATGTGATTCAGCCTTGTGCTGTAAACTTAAATTTCACTGACCTTGCATTGAATAGTGATTCTTGATCGGCTTTGCACCATTGGTTAATATTGTAATAAAGCTGAAATCATGAACAAAGGCACAGTGATACCAGCAAGAGTGAACGGGATGGTTTACTACAAAGTAGTAAGAGCTGCTGCAATGTATAGTTTGGAGACGGGGGCACTGATTTTCACTGTGACTAATTATCATCACACTGTCAGGTTTCATTAGAAATTTAATTTTGCTCCAACATTAATTTAGCCTTAAAATTTAAGTTTTAACCATGATGATGACTCAGATGAAAAGTCAGCATCGTTTCAGTGTTGTATTACTAACGGGGTTGGTCATGTATCCTCTAAAATGTGACCAAAATAGAAAGAAGGAAGCCATGTTGATATCTTCAGGGTATTTGTTTTGCTCTAAAGCCAAAGACTTGAATTGTCTGTCATCAAGTCTGTAACTAATTTAATCATTTCAGCACTAAAATAAATTCTTACAGTATATATATTTTTTAATAAATAAAAAAACACACTTGTGGAATAAAAGTGAGTGCGAAGAATAAATTGCAGGCCAAGTTAAAAACAATGTCTGTTGCAAAACCTGGAGCTAATATTCTTATCATTGCAGGGAACATCCAAACAGTCCCAATCGGTTACATTAGTTCCTGTTTTTCTGTGAAGAATGGGACTCCCCGGCAGCCCACTATTTGTGGCCCTTCAAGGGCAGAACTTCAAATCCAGCCGAGTGTCTTCAACAACCCGGAGCACGCTCTGGTGGGCCTGGAGCAATACTCCCATGTCTGGTAGGTTTTATGTGTGTGTTTATGTACAACACGTTACCAAATATTATTACCCAACTTGCAAGATATTTTTTTACTCATTTTAACTAAGCATGTTCACGTAAACACTATTTCCCATCATCTACCTTTCTTTGTCATCTGGCCTCTGCAGGATCATTTTTCTCTTCCATAAAAACGGGCACCTGAGGTACAAAGCTAAAGTGAGGCCGCCCAGGCTGAACGGGCAGAGAGTCGGTGTGTACTCGACACGCAGTCCTCATCGCCCGAATGCATTGGGCCTAACGCTGGCAAAGCTCGACAAAATACAAGGTCAGCGTCACTAAACGCGTGTGTATACTGATCTGAGCTGAGTTATTTCTCTGAGGGAGCTGACATTTCCTTAGCTGCACTGATTTGTTGCTTGAACCTTGTTTGAAGCACAGGGTAATTTTTCACTTGTAATAATAGTTACAGCTGTTAAATCTCACTATTTTAAGCAAACTCTGGTTAAAACCCTGTCCTAGTTTTGTAAAGTAGATGTTTTAGCTGTATATAAGTATGAATGCATTTCTTTCTTTTCTAGGTGATACTCTACACCTGTCAGACATTGATATGATTGCGGGCACCCCAGTCCTGGACATCAAACCCTATATCCCAGAGTATGACTCCCCCGACACCCGGAGGAGCTATGAGGAGGACTCAGAGCCCTGTAATTCAAACACTGACCAAATGAATGAGGACAAGAGAAACCTCACTAACCTCCCTGAAGGATCAGACATAGATGTGCAGTTAAACACAGAAGATCGAGGAGCAGCTAATGATTATGTGGAGAATCTCCTCCCAGAAGAAAAAACGAATACTAACGCAACAGGTTCATCTCATATCAGTGCTCAGTTTTCTCTGTCCAAAGACCTCAGTAATGTGCTGGAGGAGGTCAAGGCTTTTGTGAACCAAGACGTTTTCTTAAGTTCTGAGAGTAAGAACCGAGGTTCAGACTCTCCTAAAACTAAACCACCTTTGTTGGAAGTCGACCATCCCTGCTACGGAGAGGAAGCCTACACTACCATCGCAGGCTGGATCAGAGAGCCTCCTGTCGCAAGTCTGGATGTGCGATTCAGCCTTCACGCTGAGAGGGAGCTGGCAGAATTCATCCCTGCACATCTGTCAGGTAAGATGACTGAGATCATGGGAGATGCCACGCTTCTGGAAAGTATTCACAGCGCTTCACTGTTTTCATATTTTGTTACAGACTTATGTGGTTTGTGTGTAGAATTTTGAGAATGAATTGAATCCATTTTGGAATAAGCCTGTAAGATGACATAATGTGGAACAAGTGAAGCGCTGTGGATACTTTCCAGATACACTGTATGTTTGTCTCCAGAAGGGGGCACTGTTGTATCAGTAATTAATGTGAAAGCCTTCATTCATATGTGAGCAGAGAGACTGAAAAACAAACTTGTGTAACACACAGGACTGTCTGAAAGCCACAGACCCAGGTTTAAGTTTCTGCGCAGTACAGAGGAGGCAGTCGCTGCCATCAGAGGGGTCCTGTCAGCAGACCCCCGATCCGTCTACAGGAGGACTCGCTGCAAGGACAAACTCTTTTTCTTCACCCTTGACACGGCTGACATCACCTGCTGGTTCGGACAAGGCTTTGCAGAGGTGCTGCAGGTAAAACCTGTAGAGC
Source organism: Oreochromis aureus (assembly GCF_013358895.1). Classification (NCBI taxonomy): domain Eukaryota; kingdom Metazoa; phylum Chordata; class Actinopteri; order Cichliformes; family Cichlidae; genus Oreochromis; species Oreochromis aureus. The sequence continues at coordinate 18,111,807 of NC_052947.1, forward strand.
CGCACATTGCTTCAGTATGAGAAACTTTTTCATTGATGGTTTTTGAGCTGAAGAGAGGAGTCTTTGTGACACAAAAACACACTGTTGTTTGTTCCTTTCTTTTTGGTATTTCTGTCTAAATTCTCCGCTGGCAAACTTTTATTCAAATCATACTGGCTTACTTAAAATCAGACAGAAGATTAATGAGGTATTGTATATTCAAAGTTGTATTGGATAATTAAATAAAATATTTACTTAAAAAACAAATGCCCTTTTTTCTGTTTGTCTTTAAAAAGTATTTACAAATTGGAAAAAAATGTAAGTAGTTGCACAAACAGAGTATAATTTATTTTCTTTCTTCTTTTTGCAAATGGTTAGCCTTTTGAGCACTGGAGCGGGTTAGCTGCTAGCTCGTCTGGCTTTCTCGAGAGACAGAGTCCTTTAATTTATGTGTTATTAGGATACATCAGTGGAAGGGAGGATGTCTTGTTTTATAATTGTCTTTGGGCAATGAAACGGGCCACAGAGCCTCATAAAATTCATAAACACTCTGAAGGAGGCCCTCGTGGGATGGCAAGAGTCAACAAACGATTCAACAGAAAGATTCATGACTTAATCAGTGAGCAAGGACAGTAGAAGCACGTGTAGGAAAAAGGGTCCGCTGGCTCTTTAGATGATGTGGAGGGACCCCACTTTAGTCTGACCACTGACATCTTGTAATGTCATGATTTATTTGTTCCTCCCTTTCATCAGGCTTCTATTACCTCCCCCCTAATTGATCTTTTCCTGCTTCTCTGTACTTTATTATCCCTTTACCTTCTTGCTTAAGTATTTATAAAAGTGTGTATTATACATTGTAGATTCACACAATAATCTCAAGACGCTTCTGATCTTTCAGTGCCATTTTGACAGACTTTTCCAATATTGTATAATACAGATCTAAGAGAGGAAGAAAAACACACTACATGAAAGTGATTTGTGGTGTTTTATGCAGAGCTGTGTGAGTGCACTTGAGTTCATGGTGGAACGATTTCAGCCGAAAAATGTGAAACACTGAAAATCTAGGTCATCCATCAGGCAGTCGTAGGGAGAACATGCAAACTCCACACAGAAATGCCCGGGCCATGTGGTGGATTCAAACGCTACTGGAAGAATTATCATATTTATTTTCCGCGGTCACCACATCATAAAAGTTGCATGTATAACATCACCAATCAAATATGAGAAAGACACTTAAATGTGACTTTACCCCAAAATAATAATTATAAAATAATAATTTAAAAACATTTGTGTGCTTTATGCATATTATTAACTGTATTTAAAGCAAAAATGTAATTGTGCCAGGGTGTGGTTTGGGGCTCAGCTGCAGGGGAGGGGTGGAGCAGGGTGTTCAGGGTGCCGTGTCAGGGGAGGCTGACACACACCTGAGCTCCATCAGCTGATCATGTCTCTCCTGCAAAAGATGTGCAGGGACTTGAGGTGTGTGGTTGTGTGTGCTACAAGCAGGGCAGCTGGAAAGTTGGGTCTGTCATTTTCACTGCATTACAGGTGACTCCACTCATCCGTCCAACAGCTTCTTCAGTTTGCTGCCATCAGGAGAGACTGAAGAGCCTCCGGGCTAGAACCATCAGACTGAGACACAGCTTCGTCCATCAGGCTGTCAGCATGCTGAATTCACTCCCTGCTCTCACGCACACGAACTCCAGACCTGCATTCACCTCTTCCCTCTGAATCCTCCACCCCCAAAACACCACCATTGCCTTTTCACTGACTGCGCCCCTCAGCCCCCCGAAACTTGCCCACAATCACTATGATTGTGTTGGACTCTGCTGTTTATATAAGATTGTATAGTATTGCGTTGTGTTGTACATAAGACTCTATTTTATTTTTATCTTTTTATCTTTATATTGTTTTGGTGTACACTGAGGGGCATGGGAACATTGCAGTTTCAAATTCCTGTGTATGACTGTACATATGGTCTTTGACAGTGAAGCTTATTTTGACTTTGACTACAGTGTGGTCATTGTTGATGACACAGAAGAAGATGCTAGGCAGATGGTGGGATGCAGCTAAAAGAAGAACTGAAATATTGTTTGGGTGGATGGGTGGTTTGGTAGACACCAAAGCTAAACAAAACTGTGTCATTGTCCAGACTTATGGAGCGTATGTGTCACTCTCTGCTCTTACACTTGTTTCCCAAAAAAGGGTGATTTATGGGTAATATTTCCATGTAGCTACATTGCTTCCAGCTTGTAAAGCCATAAATAAGAAGGCAGTGGAAATAACTGAAGAGTCAGATATTATTTTTTATGCAGACACGTTTTAATAAAACGCTGTCATAAAACAAAACAAAGCAAAACAAAACAAAGATACTTAAGAGCCAACATAAAAGTGTCAATTTTCTGTCAGCAACAGGAACATGCTGGAGCAATTACATTATTTTCCCGAAGGAGGCAGCAGTGAGTAAAGGTACAGCGCTCAACCATCTAGTGCTTCTCTCAACCAACGAAGAAGAGAAATGGACCAATAACAGTGCTGCTATTCGTGTTTTTGAATCAAACGCGGTGGATGGTAGTTCAATACAAGATTTGTTTACCCTGTCCTCGTCTCTGTTAAAACGCTGGTTGAAGTTAGCTGGTAAAGTTTACAAGGTAAAATACTTTTATATGATTTAAGGGCGTTTGCCTCGGACAGCTAAGCTATTAATTAAGTGCTTCTGTTAGAAATCTAACTAGAGTGAGTGCAATTTACGGTTAGCTATCGACTGGTACCGCTCTCTTAAACTGTAGTTTACGCCCTTGCAATATTCACTCTTAGCAACACTTTCTGTGAATTTCTTACATTCAGTTGATTTTCGGAGTTATTAAATTGATGCTTTAAATGGCCTATTCTTGTCAACTAGGCCAATACGTAACGTCATGTCAGTAAGTGAGCTTCTTAGCTAGTTTGATATGACAAGCAGATCTCTGTGCAGGATTTTAAAGAACATTCTCACATTTTCTATCGTAAAACAACAGTTAAACTCTGCAACATGGTTGTTTGCTGTAATCGCCTTTCCTTTCGTTTCTGCTCCGGAAGAAACCTTTATAACAAGAAGACAACATCCACACAAGGGGTTATGATGGGGCTAATTTGAACTTAACAGACTCTCTCTGCACAAACGAAATGTTTAAAAAGTTCCACCTAACTTGTCTTATACAAACTGTTGAAGTCTCGTGATCGTGATTAAATTCCGGAAAGTTTTTGCAGTCAAGGAAAACTGGGGTTTGTCTTTCGTAACTTGAAATCACATTATTCTCTAGTATGAGGAGCAAGACCCTGTTTTAGCATTCGTATGGAAAGCCAACTATTTTAATGCGGAGATATTGGTTTTGCCAGAACATTTTACAGCCAAATAGATTAATTCGCATTTAAATCAAATTGGTAAAATATGAAATCTTTTGTCTTCCTGATTTTGTCCTCCAGTTGTAAACATAGTTTTCTGAGAACTTCAGAGTAATGGCTTCCAGGAGTTCAAGTTCCACAGGGGAAGGCTTGGTAAGACTTTTGTACTCAGTTGTGCATAATGTACAGTGTTATATCTGAGCATATTAGTTAATGGTGAATAATTCAACCTTTGTTGATGGTAGCTCTCCAGCCGATCCAGCGAGCGTACCCCTCTGAGAAGTCTGGACAATGAGATTCTGCACTTGTCGACTCCCTCATCGAGGTTCAGATCAAAATCCCAGATCAGTAGCGATGCTGGCAAAATGACAATGGTGGGTATACACTAATACTTACAAATGTAATTTGTTTTTTTTTCGGGGTGCTGTTTTTTAACCACTACTTATTTTCATTAATAGGGTGATCTTCCACTGAGTGAACAAGAACCCCAGTTGTACTCTTCTCCATCCACCAAAACGATACAAACCAATCTTCCAACAGCTGATATGACAACTACTCAGATTGCTTGTGGACTTTCCGATATAACATTTAAATCCTTCACTTGTGCTGGTGGTGAAGTTGAGATATTAGGCTCTTTACTGCATGCAGAGGAGAGTATTATTTTACCTACAGACCAGGGTACATCTAACACTGAATCTGAAGATGGCATCATCACTGACAGTGTGATAATGGAGTCATGCTCTGATCACATCGAACATCCCTATCATGTTCTCGAGAAGAGCGACGCTTACTCTGTTAACATCAGCGCAGCACTTCCCTGTGAAACTGACAGCACTACACTGATTTCTTGTGATCTGGATAACAAACAAGCCACAGAAGAATCAACAGCTTTTCAGAGTGACTGCAGTGGAAAGGCAGATCTCACTTGGAAATCCTTCCTTTGTGATGGAGGTGAGGTGGAAGTTTCAGATGCCACCAGATTACACAATGAAACGATTCCTCTGCCCAAGGAAGAGCTTGGTGCTCCTCTAGAGTACGACAGTATAAATTTGACTAACTGCTTTGGTGACTTTGACCAGCAGTGTCAAGAGGAACATGCTGATCATCCATACTGTAGCCACGATGGTGGTGTTGATCCTGTCATTAAGGCTTTATCTGAGACAACACGTGGTTCAGAAAAACCTGCTAATGGACTGACCGATGTAACCTTTAAATCACTGGACTGCACTGGAGGAGAGAGTGAAATTCCAAGAGAAGAGTCAGTTGTTCTACCAGCCAACCATACTGTTACCAGCAGTGAGACACATGGCTATGCCATAGATTCAACTGAAATAGCTGGTGACTGTGATTTACAAAATTATAATACAATTGGTCACTTTGATCATCCATACAGTAATGTTCAGACTCATTCAGCACCTCCATGTGACAGCCTTTTGACTACCCAGGAAGCATTGGCAGACAGCACTGAGGATGTAATGGCCAGACACTACAGTGGTAGCCCAGTGGTATCTGATAGCCAGGCTGGGAGCCAAGGTGATGTCACAGCTGATTATTTTATTCCTGCTGAAGATGAAAAATTAGATGAGGCCCAATTTTCCAAGAAGAAGACATCCCTTCTGCCTGAGGACCAGATTGTAATCTGTCCCCTCAGTGAAAACTATGTGTTCACTTCCATCACACATGATTGTTGTCAAGATGCCTTTGAAGATGCTAACAGCCAACAGAACAATGGTGAAGCTGTGGTAGCTACTGACCCATCAGCTGTTAGCAGATCTCTGGTGGCTAATGGATCTTTAAAAGCTTTGGATACTGAAACTGTAAAATGCAAAGGGCAAGAAATGCTTAACTGTACGGTAAATCCTGCTGACAGTGCATTGCCTCTCGTGGTTCAGAATACTCAGATTTCTGACTGCAGCCAACTTGCAGGTTCAGCAGAGAGCCCTTCAGCTGTGGAAATGCAACAGCAAGATCAAGAGGAGCATGTCTCTGAAGTGAACTCCACCACAGGACCCACTGAATCCAGTGAGGAAAAAGACAGTGCCATTGGCTCATCTGGAAATGCACCTGCTCTTTGTAACTCTGCAGAAAAATCTCATGCAGAGAACCTTACTGATGTACTGAAAGCGCTGTCGGAGTGTCCCTCGGTTGCCTCAGCTTTGCAGTTGGGACTGTTTAGTCCCGTTAGGAGAGCTTCTCTGTCTTTTTTAAAGACTTTTGGGGATCCTGCTCAAGGCAAGTTTGCAGCTGATGACTCTGCTATTGAGGGTGAGAAAACATTGTTTGCTCCTCTTAATGCTGACCATGCTGGGTTGTGGGCGGAGCAACTGGAAAGCCCAATGCCTCGTCCTCTGTTAAACTCCACAGCCTTAGGTCAGAATCCTGGTCTGAGCCCACTCAAGGAGCCAGTTAAGGATTTGGGACAGAAAGTCTGTGCAGAGCCTCAGACTGAAGCTGAGAAACCGCTGCCGAATTTCCCGCTGATTTCCGATGGTCCGTTTCAGCAGCAGCTTCGACAAATGGCAGAGTTCCTCATGATGGCATCTGGAAAGATGGGCCCTGCTGCTGTCTCTGCTCCTGCTCCACCTCCTGCCCCAGTCAAAGCTACTCCTGTAGAGTCTCACAGTGTCTGTGTGGGCAGTAGTCCTGTGAAACTGGTTGACCACAGCCTCAATACTTCTGGCCTGTTTGAGAGGAAGAGAGAATTCTCTGTGGCCGATTCCTGCACTATGACTAACCCGCTCCTCTGGAAGTAAGTGCCCATTGTAAATTGGTCATTTATTCAGCAGTTGTGAGTATAGATAAAGCTAAATCTGCTTTTAGTATTTTCTTTGTTTGCCTCTCAGTATTCTTTCATTGGTGTTCCAGTTTACCTCCAGGCAGCCTAGAGTCCCTCCCAAGACAGGAGCTGGAACAGAGGTTAATGTCTAGCATGATGATGGTTGAGGCCCTGGTGCAACAGCTGACTGCAGCGAGGGCACAAGGATGTCCGGTTGCAGGCCCTGCTCCTTCAGACCTCCGGGAGAAACTCGTGCAGACAGACCACACCGAACTCAGTCAGGTAACTGTTGACATCTGCATTTTGTTTAAAGAGGACCTGTTATGCTCATTTTCTACTCTATATTTAGATTTTTGGTCTCTATTATAGTGGCTTTGTATATTTCACAGCTTAAAATATTCCTCAAATAGAAGCTTTCAACTCTGATCTCATTTTATAACAAAGAATTACAGTTTAAGTAGTCATTTGTTTATCTTTTATAACTAGACCACAATGTATAGAGACCTGTATGTGGAGGCTTTGAGTCGGATTGGGGAGTTGGAGCTTGATGGGAGTTCTCTACAAAACCTCATTCAGAGTCTGCAAGACATGAAGGTCACCATGGTAAGTCACAAACAACCACACAGCTCATGTTGTGTAAACTGGGATAAAATGCTCAAACACATCTCACTGACTTTAAAGGATTGTGTGTGTGTGTGTGTGTGTGTGTGTGTGTGTGTGTGTGTGTGTGTGTGTGTGTGTGTGTTGAGACAGTCAGTATTTTCTTTACTAAGAGTAAAGTGTGTGTATTTGTCCCAACAGACTTCTGTCAGAAGTGACACGGACGCTGCTCTCTCTAACATGAATGAAATGGGTGATATAGTCAGAGAGGACCATCAAAGCCTCATTTCACATGTACGTACAACATGTTACCTCATTCTGTCTCATACAAGTTAAACAGTATGCTTGTTTTTGTAATTATTCATCAGCTAGTTATGGCTTAATTTGTTAGTGTAACATGATTATGCGCTACAGTTGAGTTGAGGTATATTTTTCTCATGTTGTTTTTAGTATGGGCACATGAAGTCTCTACTTGAGAAATCAAAGGACATACAGAGCAGAATGATGCAGAAGGTCAAAGAAGCTCTTCATCAGAGAAATGACATGAGGACTCAAATGGAAGAAGCCTTCACAGCAAAGGAGGCAGTAAGTGCTTTTGTGGTGTTTCAGTTGTTTAGTCTAAATGCAGAGGAACGGTAACCTCCTGAGGAGAAGGGTGTACTATGAAGCGCGTTTAATACAGCCAGCCATTCTTTGCGTTAGCTGTCTTGACAAAATCTAAAACCCCAGTGAGAGATGAAGCTGGTTCTCAGCTTTCTTTGTTAATCCAGGCTTCCTGCTTCAGACTCTGTTCACAATCACATTAAAGGGAGCATTTATCTGCCATTCGTCTTCTGCATAAGTCTATTAAGAATGTCTGATTGGAGCAGGTTGTGCTCAGAGCATTGGGAAATGGAGATCTATAAAGGTTATTGAAAAATATATCAGTAAAATGGACATTAGTGTTAAAAATAAGATAACAGAGTAATGCTGCAGAGAATCATTAATGTGGTAAATTCGTTAAATGGTGTTTATGTTATTGCTCAGTGCTGCTGTTTATTTCAATTTAAGCAAAAAGTAGCACTTAGAGCATACTAGAATCAGTTAAAATGTTGCATTTCCAGGTTATGTGTTTAGGATAAGTTACCATGGTGATCTAGCCAGGTTAAAAAGAGACCCACCTTTGTGACACAGAAAAAAACCTCTGTCTGTTGAACATAGCTCACTGTGTACACACCTCTGCTTTAGCTGACCAACAGTTTTTCTGGAACATATAAAAATATCTGCAGAAGTTATGCTGGCTGTGTGTTTAAGAGGATTATTTGTTCCAGGAGTATTAAATGTGTGTGTGTGTGTGTGTGTGTGTGGTTGTGTGTTGTCAGGCTTTCAGTGCGATGGAACAGCTGAGGACACACTGCGCCACAGAAATTGCACTTCTGGAGAAGAGTGTGGGGTCTCAGCAAGAGCTGCTGGCCGCCCTAAACCAGAGCTATCCAGAACTGGTACAGAAAACAAGCCAAAAAATAAACTGCTCAATAATAATTGTATTCAAAGTAATATGCGAGTGTCATTTCTTTGTTTCTTTTTTGTCTTTAATAATGCAGGTGGGGTTAAACAAGGCTTATAATGCAACCCTGGACTCTGCTTCAGATCTTTTGTCTGAAACCATGGATGAACAGTCCGCTTTGATGAAAGAGGTACGCTCATACTAAAAACCTTGGACTGTGACAGTCAATGAACATGTATCACAGCAGTTTCTATATGATGGCAAAGAAACAAAGAACCAATGTTTTGGTTCCAATTCTTATGTTTTCATTTTTAGTTTAATCTGTGTGACATTCGTAGCAGCACAGTGGCTCCGTTTGAATGGTGATCACTGCTGTTGTAATTTGTGGGTTTCTAAAAATACGAGGCTTTGGTGTAAAATCCACCACATGAGCATCCTGTACATACAACAGTGCTGTTTTAGGTTATTCTCATAATTACTCATAAGTATACATTGATTATCTTATAATTATGTCTTCCAACAAATTGATATGCTCTCATAAAACTGGAAATAAAATGCATAGGAGCATGTGCTGGTTTGTGGAAGCCCCTGTGTTACCATGTTGAATACAGTGGCCGAGATGGACATCAACTAATCATGTTTTATGTATGTGGCTATAGACCGGCTACATGCATAGCACGCCAAAGACTCAGACGAGCTCCATATCTGTTTGTTGCCGTTCGTGTCGTGTGCTATGGAGGCAAGTTGCATTTTCTGTCTGCACCTTCAGACTCAAGATATAAAAGATCACACCTATGTTTTATCGGTTTCCTGAGAGGCGGTTTCCTTGGCACAGTAGATTGAAGGAATTGCAGAAAGGGAGATTATGAAGATGACACAGAAGTCACTGTCGTTCTGCTCGATATTTTGTCTTTTTATGTTTGTTTCAGATTTATTTTTTAAACATGTATATCCTATAGTGGCCACTGTAGCTACAATTATGCTGGTGGTGTAAGAAAACAGAATTCAGTTGGCTGTAATCTACTGCCATCTAGTGGTGAGATTTTTTTTTCTTCCTGCATTGTTCCTTTTTTAAAAATTCGGTGTTTTATTGTACTTCATCCAGTGTGAACTACACTAATCAACTGATAGACAGCAAGCCAGTTTCAGATCTGAAGTTCGTTCACATTTATGTCTGCGGCCCATTTAATGTGTTCTAATGTTGTTTAGTTGAATTTTAAGGTGCTCTAATACAGCCTTTACTATTAGAGCATTTACTGCTTTGTTAAAATGTGCTAATGCGTTGATGCTAATGCCATCTGTCTATAGCTCTTCATGATCAGGAGCCTTCTGCAGAAAACTGCTCCCATGCTCCTGAAGCTGAACGAGAAAGCTGCTGCTGCTTTGAGAGAGAGGGATGAGCACATTTCTGCAAGAGACCAAGCTGTTGAAGAGCGAGAGCAGGTAAGGCATCTGTTGTATTCAGGATATTTACAGCCTTGTACCTGTAGTCAACATGTCTGATTAAAATTATTCATTTGCTTAAAAAAACCCCTCAACAGATTATAGAAGAACTGAATGAAACTCATTCGAATTTCCAAGCTGCCAGAGAACAGATTGGTGATTTAAATCTGCAGGTGACAATTCTGACATCAGGTAAAAACTGAAATAACTCTCTGGCTATTTCACTCCCTCTTTTTCAAAATGCTTTCTTTCTTGACAACCAATGGACTTCAACTTTTTTTTTTTTTTTTAAAATAAATAAATCCAGAGATGGGTGTACTGCGAGAGAAGTTGACTGAAAAAGAAGAAGAGACGGGTCAGCTAGAGAGGAAGGTGACGGAGCTGTCTGCCACAGTTTCCTCCACGCTGGCGTCCTACACTTTCTTGGAGCAGGCCCTTGCTGCTGAGACTACAAAGTATGATGCTACTTATTGATGACAGAAATCAAGCTTAGAAATTTAAAAATGAAGTGAAACTGGGTTGGTGGCTACTTGTTAACAGGATACACTTTGAAAGGCAAAAAAAGCTCCGAATTGCAGCACATGCTTTAAAATATGCCTTATTTTATTTTTATTTAAGATTGCAGGAGTCGTGGAAAGACAAACAAGAGGCTAAGGATCGAGCAAATGAGTAAGTGTTGGTTAATAGTAAAGGATAAAAAAAAAAAAAAACGAAAAAAGAAGACTTGGAAAGAAAAAAATGTAACCAGTGGTTACATTTTTACTATAATTTTACATAAATGTTGCAGTATATAACCGAATACTGCTGTGTTTTTTCTTTTTGACCTTGTCCAGCTTGGAGGCATCACTGGGTCAGTCGAAGCAGCGGGTGTGCGAGTTGAGTCGGGCTCTGGCTCAGAGTGAGGAGCAGCTCAGTCAGCTGCAGTCCCTCTCACAGTCTCAGAGTCTGCAGATCCAGCAGCTCCAGGATGTCTGTACACAGCTCAGTGGTGTGCGGGAAATGAACGAGGTGAGCATTACAGAGGGTATCTGTCTCATTTAACTCCAGAGAAGCATGAGGCGTTCACTTATTACAGGAATAATATGTGACTTCTCCTTGAGGGGAGGATGTTAGGTTTAATTTTCCTGCTGTCTGTGTGCATCAGTTCCTACAGATGGAGAATGAGTTGGCGAGGGAGCAGATGGCAGAAAGTGAGCGTATGGTGAGGGAAAACCTGCAGAGCCTTCGGGAGAGGAACATCCAGTGTGAGGACCTGAAGAAAGAAGTTTGTCAACTTAAGTGAGTATAAATAAGCCGTTGAGGGTGATGTACTTGAAAAGCCCAAACTGAGCCTTAAAAAACTATCGGATTAAATTTATCATTAAACAAATTGTCTGTCTGGGGATGTCAAACTCATTTTACATCGAGGGCTACATACAGCCCACTTTTCTAGTTCTTAACTACGCTGGTGTAGTATGAATGGCTGTGGGGGCAGGTCTATATCAACAGGAAAAACTGTAAAATGTTCAAAGATTAATACTCACATACATATTTTCTGGATTGGAGTCTTTTGCCGGGCCTATTCTGGGTCCCTGGGCCTTATGTTTATAATAATAAATCTTATTGCAAATTCTTCTCATGATGTTTAACATTTTGTTGGCACACTGAATGATAACTTGCCTCTGTGTGTTTGTGTGATGGAGGCTTGAGAATGGGAATTTGCAGGAAGAACTTAAAGCCACAAGGTCCAGAGCCAGGTCAGCAAACCTGGAGCTTGAAGAGAAGATGGCTCAGGCGGTCACGGAAATCACTTTGCTGCATCACACACTGAGGGGACTGACCAACAAGCTCCATGATGAACTTGATGAAAAGGTAAAACAATATCAGAACTAGGCCCGGGTATTGTCACTGATTCCTACAACCGATTCAATTCTGATTCACAAGGTTTGATTCGACTCAGTTAGATTTTGACTTGGTCAGAAATATTACAATCCAAGATCATTTATCTTGGGTATGTACTGTCGAAAGAACCCACTAAATTCAATTTATCTTTTGGGAAATTAAGAATAGATGCAAAAGCAGTTACAATATTGCACTTTTTTTTATTTAACCTGTTAAGCCCCAGGGGCTTTTCTGAGGTTCCTGCTTGAGAATGACATGCCCTAAGCGAATTGACTATTTCTCTGCAATTATAAACTCAGTGTAAACTATCTAGGTATAAAAATAAAGCTGACACTTGTGAGACTTAATCAGAGGTGTAAGCATCACAGCAGATGCCATCGTGTCAAGGTTACTGAGGATAAAACAGAAAATATGAAGGAGTTTTTCCTGGCCTGGTCTGTTATAGCAGATAACCCCCTTGATATTCTGCAGTAGATCAAAAACTGAAGAAAACCATGAATCAGCATATGAACATTACCTGATGCCGGCTTTTAGCACTCGACGGCATCTGTAAACGGAGGGATCCGCACTTTGTTTATATCGTTTTGCAGAGCCTGTTTTTCCTGCTCTTTATTCTTTTGATGTTTTCTCTGTTTGGTGGTTTTGTGAGCTTTCAGCTGAGATTCTGACATTTCTGGCAAAATATGTCTATATTTAAATCAATTTCAGGATTTCGATTTAAATTGTGAAATCTTTTTTTTTTCTTTTTCTAATTTTTATTTTTTTTAAACCCGCCTCTAATCAGAACCCAGCAGAACTTTGTTCCACACGCTGTTTCATGTGCTTGGACTCGATTTCACATCAGTCATGCATTCATCTGCCTTTGTAGGTCTGTGGATGGAGCTCATGTTACTGGCTTCTTTCCCTTTCCGTTTGCTTTGTACAGCCCATTAAAAGTGTAGTTACAATTAACCCTTTTGTATTGTTTAGATTGTCTATTTTACTACTTTAATGCTCTGTTTATTTTAACCTTCGTGTACAGTGCTTTGTGACTGCCTGTCTACGAAAAGCGCTTAATAAATAAACTTACTAGTTTTGGTAATGGTGAAATGATGCAGCTGGAAGCTAAATTTCACAGGTGTTAGATTAATTGGACCCTGATATGGACTCCACTGTATGTGCAGATGATCTGCAACAAGTAATGCAAATGCATAGAGTATGCAAAGCTTAATTTCTTTGAAATTAAAAGAATGCGTTGTTGTAGTCAAGAGCTCTTGACATTTGCAGTTGTAATTTGGACATCAGAAGCAATAGTTTACAGCATTTATAAATCATCTTGTAACATCATGTACTATGGAAATGGTGCTGTAGGTGCAGTACTGCAGGGATGTCTTTTCCCACTCGGATTTAAATGTCTTACTTTTCAGAAACCACAGATTTGTGAAGAGTCTCAGTCAGTCGACAGCATCATGGTGGCATCAACTGCTGAGAGAGAGGAAGTCAAAACAGACAATCCTGCTGAATCAGGTACTGTTGTTCACCCCATGTGTGTCAGTTCACTCATAAGAAACATGCTAGTTTTTCTTTTTTAATTGATTATTTAAAAAATATAACATGTCAGCATTTGTTTTTATCCTAAACACAACAGGAGGCACTGTGATTGTGATTACTCATTCTCATCATTCTGACTTTCTATGTCTTTTTTCTAATTGCTCTTTGGGTAATAACACAGAGTTACAGCTGGAAAACATGGTTGAATTTAGTCACTTATAGATAGGGATGGGTATTGATAAGATTTTCACGATTCCGATTCCATTTTCGATTCTGTTTAACGATTCGATTCTCTTATCGAGTCTTTTTAAAAAAGGAGAACACTAAGGTCGATTAGCTTAGAACTTTGTTTTATATCTTCTCTTTGAACAAGATAGAAATTTAGGAGTAGCATGGCCTTACAAACCCAACAGTGAGATCTTAAGAGATCCTTAAGAGATCCAGCCTATGGCTCTTCAATGGGGTGTCACAGGGTCCCCGGGGGAAAAAAATTGTAAATGTAAAATAATAAAATAAATATTCGTAACATAACATAAATTATTCTGTAGCAATTACACAAGAATATCCAGTAATGTCCCTGCCTACAATTAAACACATTCACTTACTGAAAATCGGGGGCATCTGCTGTGGCGAATGGGTGCAAGCCTTTGACCACAAACTTAGTCACTGCTCGGTGACATTCGTCTATCCTGGCCTGAAAGGAGACGCTACCGGTAGACTGCAGCGAGAACTGCCAGCATCTGAGCCAGCCAGACTCTGTCTGCCTCTCTCATCATGGTCACCTAAATGCAGCGCACAGTAATGGCAGATTTTGTAATAAGGCAGATCGCGCTAACATAATATGCACTGTTACTTGATTATTTACCTGCCGTATTAACGGGAGAGGACGTGCAAACGTTACCGCTGCTGCTGGGTTGAGATTCACGAGTCCGGAGCGGAATTAAAAACACGACATTCATTTAAGGTTATCGCGTGTTTTGTGAGCAAATGCTTTTGCATATTCGTAGTGTTTCCTCTAGGGCTGCACGATTTTGCATAAAATGAGAATCACGATTTTTTTTGCTTAGAATTGAGATCACGATTCTCTCACGATTTTCTTTTCCAATATAAATATTTATTGCACTTATTAACTGCACATCAACTTCGTAACAGTTGAAACTGAACATAAAAACAATAAATAAACATAAAAACAATAAATGCCTCACATTTTGTGGTTGCCGCAAAATGTTGTACTGCTTGTAATTCCGTCTCCACCGTTGCTCGACACTGCGTGTATAGAGCAGGTAGTGCAACAATAGAAAAATAGTTGCAGGACGGCACTGTGTAGCGTTTGTCTAGGGTGTTGATCATTTTCCTAAATCCCTCGTTTTGCACAGTGTTGATATATCTTTGGTCAGGTGATAAGTAATAGCCTCCGTAATTTCTTTGTGCCTGCGGGAGTTCCACGTGTGTAGGGAAGCGCTGTATAAGGTTCCCGTTATTGATGTTTGGCTGGTTGACCGGGACGAATTTTCTCCTGTCACTTTCTCGTCATCCCTGACGTGTTCTCCGTTGTTTTTTTCCCTGCCAATTTGAGCATCATGGCACAGCTTCTGTATCACGTGGTATAAGGCTCCGCCCTTGTCATTTGTTGAGCAGGAAGAGTGAGCGCTTGTTTTCATGCTGATTACGTCCCGGATCAAAATGCGGTACAATCGTCGTCGTCTTTTTTTTTTTTTTCTTTTAAAAAAAAAAATCGTTGTCATTTGGAAATGAGATCGCACATAAGTATGAATCGAGATCGCGATTTTTTTTAACGATTAATCGTGCAGCCCTAGTTTCCTCCCTTAAATGAAATATCTACTTTGCAAGTATTGCAAGTTGCCCCGTTGTCATCCATTCTAGTAAAGTATAACCAAACTTTTGAGCGTTTGAGTAAATGACGCTCCACAACGTGGTGATGTTATTTGGGGCGACTGGAATCGATTGCAAAAATGGCAAACAATTCCAAGGAATTGAAACAGTGGGAACCGGTTCTCAACAAGAACCGGTTTTCGATACCCATCCCTACTTATAGAGTCTCATTTTAGTAGCAACCTCCATCAGATGTTATTGTAACTGCTAATGAAGCTTCCACTCTTTCAGTTGATCAGTATTTGTGAGATGTTTTGACTGTGCACCCCTCTTCAGGTCATGCCTCCGCATCTCAGCTGGGTTAAGGTCAGGACTCTGAGCCAATACCTGAACTGTCAGACAGTGTAGCATGCGGGCTGATCCCTCCTGGTGGTGTGTGATGGCATGTTTCCTCCAGACAGTCTTGTCATTTCATTTGTCCACATAACATTGACCCATAGTGAACTGTTTGTTTGCATAACGGCACATTCCTTTGCTGCATCTTCCAGTCAACACATGAGATTTCATTTCTCTGTTCCTACTTTTGGGGTTTTCTTTAGCCTTACAAGTTGCCATGGGGATCTTTGCATCCTCTTGTGGAGCGATGAGCAGCTTTTCTAGCTTGTAACGCTTCATATACGGTGCTGTGACTCCTCGTTAAGAAGAACAGGTTTTCTCAGTAACCAGACTTTACATTGTCGTGTTACTGAGGCACACCTCCTGCAAACCACAATCCACAAACACTTGACTTCTGTGGAAGTTTTTAGCACGGAGGTTCACTTTCTTTTTCAGGCCTGTGAATAATCACTGTGTGTTTTCACATGGAAAGTATGGCTGTTTGTTTATACAGATTATGCTGTCTGTAGTTTGATGAAGATCAAACTATTCAAATTGAAAATGTTTTTACTTCACTTGTAATGTGGTCCAGTGTAGTTATGTTGTTAAGCAGCTGCAAGCAAGTCTCTTTAAATAGTCACGCTGAGATTCCCTCAGAGAGCAGTGTGATTTGAATGTCTCAAACATGATTTGAATACGCGCTCAGCATGTCGCATGTGTCTCCTTTATGAAAAGGAGGTATTAATTTCATTGTTTGAAGGCTTAGTGGTCCAGTACCAAAAAACAAGAAGGCGTCAATAATATGTAATCTAATAATAATCTAAAAAATGTTTCTTCAATGCTTCTTTTCTTACCAACTTTTATATATGAGCTACACATGCACTTCATGTCATCCTGTTTTTCCCTTTGATAAAGGGGGTTGTGGTCAATCTTTTGCTTATAGGAATCATTTTCAGGTGGGAATTGATCTGCACAGCCATCAGGGGCTGTAATTTAAAAAAATGTACAGATAATAATAAAGAAATAAACAACAATTAAGTTTTACTCTCTCTTCAGTCCCTTCAGACACTCTCGAGCCACAGCGTGAAACTTTGTTCAGCGAGACGAGCGCCTTCACCCGCATCGCAGCCATCACTCCTAAAAAGAATACGAGCACAGTCGAGATTCAACCGGAGGAAGAGGAGCAGAGCGACCTGGCAGAGCTGCTCGCTGGCCTAGGCAACACCGTCGCCGAGCTCGTCGGGACTCTGAAGCTGGTGCAGCAGCGCAGAGACGCTCAGCTGGAGGAGCTGCACAGCCAAGTGTAAGCTTTGGCCTCTTTTGGTGGTGTAGAAAACAAAGTGTGAAATGAATTAATTGTTCAAAAGTTGTTGTTTTGTACACATGACATTAACATCAAATGTAATCCAATTATCTTGTTGCTTTTTTTCTTTAAAAAAAAAATAAACAAGCAAACCAACTGATATGTGATGTGTTATTCCAGCTGTGGCCTGCAGGTGGAGCAGCGGGCTGCAAAGAACAGACATGAAGCTGAGGTTTTTGAGCTCAAGCATCAACTCAGCCGTCTGGATCAGCTGGTTGAGAAGGGAAATCAGGCTCTGCAGCAGAAATCCTGGGTAAGGATGACTTTTGCTGGACATCTCTTCTGTCCTCACTTCATATGTGATAAGAAAGATCAAGGATGGGTGCAGAGGACGGCTGACAGATGGAAATTTGTCGACGCAGAGAAAAACGCTGAAGGTTTATTTATTTATTTTTTTTTCAGGATGAGAAAACTCTGGCTAAGTTGATAGTTGAAGTGCAAGAAACCCAGGAAATCCTAAATAAACAGAAGACTGACAATAATGTGAGGCACCCAAATAATACTGATAATGTTTCTAAGCTACTTTGTGTTCTTGTAGTTTTTATTGTCTAAATGCAAATGAACGTTTTCTCCAGGAATTGAGAAGGGAAGTTACTGAGCTTCGTCGCGCTCTCCAGCAGTCGAAGGTGGAGTCTGAATTCCTTCGGGATGAACTGAGGAAAGCTGGCGGCCAGTCGACTAAACCGGAATATTTCATGGAAGAGAACATCAAGTTATTAAAAGAGGTATGATTTATCAAAATCATTATTTATTATGTTTTTCCATAGTTTTCAAGTTTTAAAAAGACTGAGCTCAGATTTTTTTTTTTTTTTTTTTTTTTTTAATTTATTCACGTTTTCTTCTTAGATCAGTTTTATGGTTTTATGTATGTTACTTAAGCTGCAGCACTTGTACAGCTGCTATTTTTAAATGTGCTTATAAATAAAGTTGTTTTTTTTTTTTTTTTTCCCCTCCTCTTTTCTCATGAACTTCTTCCATTTGATTCGTAGGTGGACAAACTGAAGGCCAGTCTTCAGGAAGCCGAGCAGGCCAAAGTAAAAATTCTTGAAAGGGCAAAGAGACACGTAAGCATCGATCGCATTCCTGACTACATATCAGCATTCACACTGCATTTATTGACTTAGAGGAACATTAAATGGTCAGCTGATGTGAGCGTTCATGAGGATGTTCATCTCTTACAGCAAATCATCTATCAGAGCAATCAGCAGAAAAGTGAGAACGAGCTTCAGATGTTAAACAAGATGATCAACAGAGTTCGGGAGGTGAGAAATGTTTCATACCATGGAACATATTCTGTAAACCACAGCGTGTTTGGATGTTTGAGATAATTTACCGCTTTTTTCCTTTTTGCCTCACAGACCTTGCTGTCGCTGCCGGCAGTTGTGAAGAACTGTGAACAGCTCCAGCAGCTCGTTGAATACATTGGCTGATGTATTTATTTCCCCCGTGTGTGTTTATACATGTTTTAGTCTGCCTTCTAAATGTTCGTATTGTTATTGTGAATAAAATAATTCTTTAACTCTCCTCAGGTTCTCTATTATCATTATTATTATTATTATTATTATTATTGTTGTTAATTTATTTGTACATCATGAAAAGATGCTATTAAAAATGATTTTTCTTTGCTGATATTAACCATATCTTTTATGGACACTGAACACACATGCTGAACATGTAAATGTTTACTTCTCCATTTTAATTATAATTTTTAAGTCGTAACGGCAACAAATTTATACTCTTTAAACTCAGAAAAGCTTTTTATCGCATCTTTGTCTAGTGATGATTCTTTGGTGTACAAAGATGTGCAGTTTTAAAAGAGAAAATCTTGCTTTTTTCCCATCACATCAGAAGTTGAGAGATGGAGTCCTGTGTCTCATTCATATTAAACTACAGTGCGAGTGGGTGTAAATGCCACATTACTGCCACGTCTTCTGCTTTTCAAGGAGGTGTGTGCCATCCCAGATGCAACAGAGTTGAAATAAAGTGTTTTTTTTTGTTTTTTTTTGTTTTTTTAAATAAAAAAATTTGTTTTCACAAGGCCATGAAAGAAACTGTTATCTATTTATTCCAAAGATTTTCACAGCATGAAGTGGTAAAAGAAAACTTTTTAAATTGGAGAAAAAACAAGTTGCATCCATCACCAAAGAGTTTTTTGTTTGTTTGTTTTCTTAATTTAAACAATCAATTGTCTTAACTGTAATTGTTTTCTCACGTGTCTCATCTTGTCCGATTTGCAGGCTTTGTGTGGAAGAGGTTTCTGGTATTATGTGGTCTTAACGCAAAGGCATGAAGCATCGGGTGGCAAGTCTATTCATTTTCTTGATTAGTGGATTTGTATGTGGCCAAGTGCTGCGCTGATGTCTCGACATGGCGGCTGAGACCGGTCACGCTTACTGGTGTGGCTCCAGACAGCACTTCAAACCGGCTGAGCTGACCCAGAAAGCATTACAAGCACAAAAGAAAGAGAGGATTGGGCTTGTGTGTGTGTGTGTGTGTGTGTGTGTGTGTGTGTGTGTGTTCCTGCTTTAATTTTGTCTGGACTTTTTGGCCCTCGTTACTTTATAATACTTAAAATTATAATTCACTTATAGTTGATACAAATATGACTTTGGCACAACTGCTTGTCACAAATTTAAAATCTTTTATTCTTATAGAACAAAGGTGCTTTAACATTTGTTTATTTCCAAGAAAAGCAAACTAAAAATGCATTTTTACTTGGCAACAAAATACAAGCTGATATTTTTTCACACAAGCCACTTGCTGCAAAGCCTATGACCACGAAGCACAATAATTTATACAAATATTTCATTTAAACTCAACAGTAGTGTAAAATATTCAACTTGCACATTCCAGTTGTAACCAAAAAAAAAGTAACCGCACACAAAATTATATGTATTTTACAGTCACATACTTGCTGTTTAAAAGGCCTAGACATTAAAACCAAACAGCTTAATGGATATCTAAAGTAAGTTATTATCAGCAGTGAAAATGGGTTCTACAATTACTCAGAAAATCACAGTGGTGTTAAGAGGTCAGTCTGCTCAGTTTTGTCCTTGATAAATGTCAAGAACAAAGACAAAGCAGTGGGATTTTGTGCACAGAAATGTCTGGCTCATTTGGTGCCGTCTCAAGTCTCTGTTTTAAAAAAAAAACTAACAAAAAATAAAAGGTAGTGAGATGCTGGGCTTTACATTCTCTGTAGCTTACATAGCAGAAACAAAACGGTCCATATTCCCCGGGTAGGTGGGGTGTCTGAGGTATCCCCCAGTGTTTCCAATAGGACCTGCAGCGCTGTTATACTGGGAGAAAGACCCCAGCTGCACTGGGGAGACCCTGCCGTAATGGTCCACTGTTTCTGCAGGGCCGTGAGCTGATGCGTGGATCCGTCCTCCTGCTGCGTACCCCATGCCCTGGGTGTGACCCTGTCCGTACGAGCCCTGGTGTGCATGTTGGTGCGGATGGCTGTTTTGTCCAGAGTAGGTGAACGCCGGATGTGTAGATGAGCGGGGAGGCACAGATCCCCCGCACGGTTGACTCTGGAAACCCGGAGCTCCCAAGCTGCAGGGACTGGATCCATTCGGAAGCCCTTCGGGACTGAAGCTCCGGCTTTGCTGCTGCATCACCTCTGGTCCTTGACCTGCCAGCATGCTGGCTGGAGTCGGGTGTCCTATGATGTTGTTGATGCTGAACATGCGGGTCTGACTGTGCCCAAACCCTGGAGGCGACGAAGAGGGATAGTAGGCAGAGGGCAGCTGCTGTCCATATGTGGGACTGAGTGTCATGTTGGGATAGACTGAGTTGGTGTACGCAGCTGGTCTGGTAATCTGAACGGGGGAAAAAACTGGTGTTTCATGCACATATGAAGTGTATGTGCTCAGGTCGCAGCGCTTAAACCTCTTCCTGCGTCTCAGAAAGCTGCCACTCTCAAACATGTCCTCAGCGTTTGGGTCCAGTGCCCAGTAGTTGCCTTTCCCAGGTCGTCCTGGCTCTCGAGGGATCTTGATAAAACAATCATTCAGAGTCAGATTATGGCGGATTGAGTTTTGCCATTTCTTCGAATTGTCTCTGTAAAAGGGGAAGCGCTCTGTGATGAATTTGTAGATACCCCCCAGTGTTAGTTTGCGGTCAGGGGAGTTGGCAATAGCCATGGAGATGAGGGCAATGTAGCTGTATGGTGGTTTCCCGCGCTGGAGAGGTCTCTTCCTCCTCCGACCCCGTGGCTGCTCCTCTGTCTGCGGTGGAGGATTGGAGGCAAGCAAGGTGGTATCTGCTGGAGAGTCTTTCTCCACTTTGACCACAGGCATTGTCATGCACAGCTCAAAAAAAGAGATAGATTACTTACTGGAAAAGCTGCACAGCAGAAGTAGTGGCACAGCTTTGACGTTGTTCCCTCTGTCAGAGAAAACAAATTAGTAGGCAGTACCCCGACAGTGCAAATCAAAACAGGAGATCTGTCCGATATGCAGTCCTGCTCCAAGTTCGCATTCGATTGTAAATGCTCAGGGTCCTGAGTCCAAACAGTTCAACAGTTCTTCAAAAGCAGTGGAAGTAACGGCTCTTTTGTGAAGTCCTCTTTCGTTAAATGCGGGTCTTTACTCAGTTTATTCCCGTAAAGTGTAGTCGGTTTAAGGTGAAGAGTTGAAGTGTGAGAGTGCCAATTGTTGTGCTTAAGGTGTGTGTGCGAATGAGTCACTCAGCTTTACCTGAAGAGTGTATTACCTGCACAGACAACCTGAAGGGCCACGCCCCCTTGAACATCACATGCTCTAACATACCTAACTTCAATACGGCTCTTTTGTTCCCCTCTGTCAAAGTCTGCATACTTTGTGGAGTGAAGTTTGGTTTCATATTATTTATTTAATTTTTTTCAAATACATATTATTTCAAAGTTTGGTGAGCTATCCTGAAATGGGGGAAAAAAAATCTAAAAAATATTTGTGCTTAGAGTTTCAAATGTTTTAACTGATATCATTACAACTATTAAAAAAAACAACAAAAAACAGTAACATGAGTGTATCAATATGCATTACTCACAGCTATCTTATCTTGTTTTTGTTCTATAATTGGCCTTTATTTAGTTTCAGTAACCAAAACTGTCAAAACAGATATTTTTTCCTGTTTATATTCAAAGTTTACTTTAAAGCTGACCTCAGTTTATTTTAAAAAGTCCAAAATGGTCCACGTTGTTTTGATGTTTAACACTAAAAGACCTCTTTAGTGGTAACTTAACCTATGAGTTGTTTTTCTATCTTGCTTCCTTGTTTGTTTTGTGCCAGTGGTTGGCCGAGCCAGCTGTGTTAAGAGATGTAAATGTTGTCCAGACAAAGGCCCTCCTGTGATTTCAGCATGCAAAATATAAGGCATCATCATAAAGCCTGGGCGCAACCCGAGAGACGGGAATAACCAACTCTTTACATAGAGATTGTTCACTGAAATTGGTAGCGATACTTGGAATAGTTTTAAAGCCAGCTTTAAACAGGTGTTTGTTTCTCTGCGTTTCTGTGGTGCACAAACTGTCGCATGTGCAGCTGATTTGACGTGAATATTGTGAAAAATACATTTCATTGTCGTCAAAGGGTGGAGAGTATTCTGATACTGCTGGTATGAACTCTGGGGACTCCCTGGGTTAGGGTTCACCAGCTTAATCTCTTAAATAAACCGAAAGGAAAACAGAGCAGCACACTCCCTTGCGTAAAGCTGGGCAGGGTTAACACTGCGGGCATGTGACAGAGTCTGAGCAAGGAGAGAGAGAGAGAGAGAGCAAACAGCCCGATGAAAAGTTTAGGCCTGTGGGGAGGGCCGCAGATGTGCTGTCCTGGTCTGCAGCTGCAGCACCCTGTTATATGAGGAGGTGGGTGTGGTATGTCATGATGTGAGGTACTTTTTAAAGTTTTTTTTAGAGTAACATGACAGTCTACTGTACATGCAGCGCCTTGAAAGAGCATTTCCCCCGTTTCTGATTTCTTTTTTTCTTTCCTTTTTTAAAATGCAGATTTGTCACACAGACAAAGAAAACCTGAGTAACTGCAAAACGCAGTTTTTAAATAATGATTTTATTTACTGAGAGAAAAAAAAGCTATCCAAACCTACCTGGCTCTGTGTTTTTGCCTCACTTGTTAAATCACGAATTAACTGTGATTAACCATATTTTTATTTTGGAACGCAGACTTCAGTTTCAGTAGCTGCACCCAGGCCTGATTACTGCCGGTCCTGTTGAGTCAAGCAATCACTTAAATGGAACCTGCCTCATAAAGTGAAGAAGGCTAAAAGATCTTGAAAACAATCAGCCCACAATCAAAAAAACCCAAACTCAAATACATATGAAAATTTAACTATTAAGTCACTTAATCTATCAGTCTGGAAAGGGTTAAAAAGCCATTTCTAAGGCTTTGGACTCCAAAGAACCACGGTGAAAGAAACTTGGAACAGTGATGAACCTTAGGAGTGGCCGGCCTACAAAAATTACTCCAAAAGCACATCGAGACTGGGCAAAAATGACTTTCATTGGAGAGTTCCAAGGAAAAAACCACTGCTGGCCGAAAGGAACACAATAACTCGTCTCACATTTGCCAAAAAACATCTTGATGATCCTCGAGACTTATGTAAAATATTCTGTGGCCAGCGGAGACAAAAACTGAACTTTGAGTCGCGTTACATCTGTATAAAACTAACAAAGCATTTTATAAAACCAACATCATACTAATCTTAAACAGAGCCTTTAAGAAAACAGACGCATTAGAAAATCCTCCAGTGTGTCCGAATTAAAACTATTCTGCAAAGCATGAACGAGTCAAAATCTTTTCACAGCGATGCAAAAAACTCCTTTTTAGTTACTGGAAACAATTGATTGCTGTTCTAATATACAAGGGTGAAACAACCAGTAATTAAATTTAGGGGGCAAATACTTTTTCACTCTGGGCCGAGTAGGTTTGGAAAGCTGTTTCCATGAATGAATGAAATTTTTATTTAAAAAGTGTGTTTTGTATTTTCTGATATTAACACTTATTTTCTGATCTGAAACAATTAAATGTGGCATGTGCACAAAAAACAGAGAAATACAGTACCTGTATTGTGTTAACTGTTGCTTTAACGTCACTTTGACTTTGCTGTCAAACTTGCTTTCCAAGCTCAAAGGCAGCTGAAGAGAAACACATGTAATCAAGTGTAATTGCTCACGCATTTGGCGCCAAGAGTTTTTAAGAGGAAGGATAGATTTAGTTTTACAATACCAAGGAATTTACTATAAAACTTTCCAAGTGCAATAAAAACATTGTTGTTTTGTGGGTGATTGGGTTGAATTTATTTGCACAGTACTCCTTAATGAATACGATGTTCTTTATAATAGTTAAATTTTCAGATTAATAGGTTATCTCCTCAATATGATACATGCAACATTTTTAAAAATAGTTAGTCAGCTAAACCCAGAATGTATTCCTATAGTGAACAGTGACAGCTCTATATAGCAATCAGTTAGCTTTAATTAAAATAAATAAATACATTTCCAAGCTCCAGACTGTAAGTAGTATTGTGTGCTGAAGGTATTTTTTATTATTAGTCAAAGCTACATGATGATCCTGTTGATCAAAGGAGACCACAAGAGGCATCCTTTGTTCAGTGTTGTACAGCATATTTTTTTATCTGCTCTTTATCATTTACTATGTTCATGTAAATACAAATGGATTTAGATATATGCTCACTGGCCGCTTTGTTAGGTACACTGGTTCAGCTGTCTGCTAACACATTCTGAAAATCAGCATGACAAAAAAAAGATGATTTAAGTAACTCTGAATGTGGGATGGTTGTTAGTGCCAGATGCTCTGGCCTTAGAAACTGATGGTCTGCTGGGATTTTCCCACACATCAGCGGTTTACAGAGAATGGTCTGAAAACAGTAAATATCCAATGAGGAGCAGTTTTCTGGGTAACAAAAGCAACAGTAACTTAAATAACCAGTTGTTACAATTAAGGCATACGGAAGAGCATCTCTCTGTGTTACAGCAGCAGAAGACCACTTCCTGTAAGCTGAGAACAGGAAACCGAGGCTATAATTTTACCAAATGAGCTCAATAAATAGAAAAGCAGAAGATTAGAAAAAAGTTGCCTGGTCTGATGAGTCTTATTCGTGCTGCAATGCTTGCATGGTACGGTCAGAATTTGGCATAATGATCATGAACGCATGGATCCATCCTGCCTTATATAAAAGATTCAGGCTGCTGCTGGTGATGCACTGGTTTGGGGTATATCTTATCTTAATGACCTTGTAGTATCATATTACCCCATTAGAGCACTTCGCTCTCGCACTGCAGGCTTACTTGCTGTTCCTAGAGTATTTAAAAGAGTATTTAAAAGTAGAATGGGAGGCAGAGCCTTCAGTTTTCAGGCCTCTCTCCTATGGAACCAGCTTCCAGTTTGGATTTGGGAGACAGACACTATCTCTACTTTTAAGATTAGGCCTAAAACTTTCCTTTTTGCTAAAGCATATAGTTAAGGCTGGACCAGGGGACCCTGAATCCTCCCTTAGTTATGCTGCAATAGGCATAGGCTGTTGGGGGACTCCCATGATGCATTGAGTTTTTCCTTTTCAGTCACCTTTTTCACTCACTATCTGTTAATAGACCTCTCTGCATTAAATCGTACTTGTTATTAATCTCTGTCTCTCTTCCACAGCATGTCTTTATCCCGTCTTCCTTCTCTCACCCCAACCGGTCGCAACAGATGGCCCCGCCCCTCCCTGAGCCTGGTTCTGCCGGAGGTTTCTTCCTGTTAAAAGGGAGTTTTTCCTTCCCACTGTCACCAAAGTGCTTGCTCATAGGGGGTCATATGATTGTTGGGTTTTTCTCTGTATGTATTATTGTAGGGTCTACCTTACAATATAAAGCGCCTTGAGGTGACTGTTGTTGTGATTTGGCGCTATATAAATAAAATTGAATTGAATTATATCTTCGTGTCACACTTTGGACCCCTTAATACCAAGTGAGCAACACTTCTGGTATCCTGGGTATTGTAAGATGGATACATCATATCACAAAGCTCAGATAATCTTAGTCACAATGGCCTCATATGATGATTATGATGAAGTTTTTGACATTTTTCAAACTTGTTTCAGTCATTCACAGGCACTATTTGTAACACAACTGCAAAGTGTTGCAATGATTTCCGTACCAATGATAAATAACTTTTTTTTTAAATGACACTGTAACTACAGGGAACAATGAAATAAGTCATGCATTCTTATCCAAAGAACCATCACGCTGTGTTTGATTGATGGTTTTTCCATCTGACAGATTTGATGGAGATGCAATGTAATTGGCAGAAGACCTCACCCTTTACCTAAGACACCTTTTTATGCTTGACGGTCATGAACAATTAGAGGTGAGTAATTTCTCAGGTATCCGTTGTTGCTGGAGCTCAGGTTCATAGTTGCCATAGTTTGCTCATGCATCTTGATTTGGCTCTCATACAGCATTTACTGTTCAATATTTGTTCATGAGCCTTTTATCTCGGTGTTTATGCTGGTGGATTAAATATACTGCTGAAAACTTACACCACTGTCAACATTTGTGTCCAAGAACATTTCTGACATGCTCATGTGCTTCAGTGTCTTAAATTACTTTGTCAACGCAACAAGGTTTCGCTCTTTTCAGAAACAGTACTTTGGTTAAAAGTATAATCCAATCATTAAGAAAATGTTTTTATAGTTTATTTCACTTTAAAACTGCAAAACTGTCCAATTATCCCCTCACTCTGCACTTCCCCTGAGCTCTGCAGGGCATTTTGCAACAGTCTCCTGCAGCTTCTGCTGCAAACAGAGCCCCTAATCCCCTGTGAAGTGTACTTAGGGTTGGCATCACTGAGTAACCCTTAGAGCCTGTTGTCCACAGCTAAGGGCCCTGGAGCCATGCGCCGATGCTGCTATGAGAGGCCTCGACCTGTCCATCACAGCGCGGAGTAAAGACGCAAATGGCAGCTGGTGGGTGCGACAGCTGCACGCGAGAGCAGAGCTGCAGCCAAGGCAAATGAACATCTCTTCAATTTGTGTCTCCCCTATACTTCTCGCTGTGCCTGTGAGAAACGGCTCTATCCAAACAAAGACAAACAAATTAGACATTTGAATTTGAACACTTGACTTTAACCATTCAGTGGCTGTATACAGGTGGCCTTCTACACTCATACAGGAACAGGGACCAGGATGAGGAATAATGGAAAACTTTAACAGGTGATGTGGTAGGAGGAGAATACAGTATATTTTTTAAAATTGAATAGATAATTATTTTCACTAAAAATGCAAATAAAGCTACTTTTAGGTTTAAAAAATGTTCTGGTTTGTTACCTTATTTAATTTTTTGTATTAAAATGTATGATATTAAGTATTAGTATGTGTGAAACTGCTGAATTTGCAGATCCTTTTTAAAAGATCGCTTCCTTTAATCCTCTAGAGTCAACAGACATGCCGGCACATCCAAATCACATGACTGATTTAGGATGACCTAGCAGCACGACGCAACCTCGCCGAGTCTCCGTTTCAACTTGTGCCAAAAGTGCAGACAAAATATATACCAGCTTTTAATTCTAACAGTACAGTTATGTGAATTCTATTGACAGTTTGATGTATATAAGTCCTACACCACAAAACTAGATTAAGGCCAACAAAATAATCATGCTTATGTGGTCTATGTTGTGGAAAAATCTTATTGTAAATAACACAGAAGATTTTTAGATATTTTATGATGTTTAATGATACTGTTAAACTATGTAAAATAATACGTACAAAAACAAAAATGTTCTGAATCACATTTAGTTTCTTATTTTAGCTCATCTCAGTAGATATTTGTGATCCTTGTATTCGTTTTGGTTTGATATTGCAAGGCTCTATTTGCTAGCAATGGTTGGTGATGCTCTCCTGAAAGTGCGTGGTGGGATTAGGGTTAGGGTTTAGCGTATACAATGACTTTGACCTCAGGCTTATTGTGAGACTATCTTTTAGGCACAAGTGGGAAGTGAACTGCATTCTTTGTGAGTTGTGCACCATTTAGGTCTTCTTGGGAAACATAATAATATTGTGGTCGTTAAACAATTTAAAAATATTTAAGAATATATTAAGTATATTAAAATATACTAAACACATCCCTATAAGACTCGTTGAGAAAGATTATGTATTTATTTAAAATGTTTCTTGTTAGATTAAGTTTTTTATTTGTCTTTTACAGTTGCGTGTGCAGTGTGCGTGTGTTGAATTACTCAGATCACTGTTGAGAAATTGAAAGCAACTTGTTTGCATTAGCAGCTGCAGGGGCTTGGTGGGGATGCAAAGTCCTGACGGTTGACTTGCTCCAAACCCGGGCCAGTTTACATAACTGAAGCACTGCACTGGCAGGGGTACCTGCCGTTAAATCACTGTGTGAGTGTGTAAGTATGTTTGTGCGTGGCTGTCAAAAACATTCTTATTCATAGACAGCCAACATTGTAAGAAAAGGTGGATTGTCACTGTGGACTTTTGTTGTAGAAGAGAAGATCTTTGATTGCTCTTTTTCTTTCTTTTTGTCCTTTCTCCCTCCCCTCACCCCCAGTAGGGTTCAACCTTCAGCTGAACCCTGAACCCCCTAGTAGGGGGGTTCAACCTTCAGCTGAACCCTGAGCCTGGTTCAGCTGAAGGTTCCTTCCTGTTAAAAGGGAGTTTTTCCTTCCCACTGTTGCCAAGTGCTTGCTCATATAGGGGATCGTCTGATCGTTGGGGTTTTCTTGGTATCATTGTAGAGTCCTTACTTTACAATATCAAGCGCCTTGGGGTGAGTGTTTTGGTGCTATATAAATAAAGATGAAGATGCTTCATCAGTTTCATAGACCTGTGGCAAATACATGATATTTTATCTTTTGGTTGTCGCATGACTACAATTTCAAGTCCTCAAAGTTAAAATATCTTCTGTAACTCATGGAAACTGCTTGGTAAATGGTGCCAGGATGGGCGGCACTAACCATCCCAAACATTTATGCAATGAAGTGTAGTGAGGAGTAGAGTTGCATACACTAGTGGAAAATGAATCCCAATGCATGACAGCACATAAGAGAGCAAACAAAATAGAGTAACAATAATGTATTTACTTTACAATTAAAAATGATTTGAAGATCTCATTGCAGAAATCCTGATAATGAGCTTATTTCAGGTTGTTGCTGATTAAATGTGCGACAGTGATAAATTCCTGTAACATCTGTGCTGTCAGGCTTTGCCTTCTTCTGCCCCTCTCACCTGTAACAGTTTGAAAAGCTTCCAGGACTGTTCAAAATGTGCTCTGTTGTCCCTATTTAAACGTTCTGATTGTCTCCCTTTTTGTAAAACTCATCTTTATATCGTTTATTTCAACAATTAGTTGTAAAACAGCTATCCGATCATATGCAGAATGATTTCTTTCAGTCAGTTTTCAGAGCTCATCACAGTACAGAAGCAGCATTAGTGAAGGTTACAAAGGATCTTCTTATGGGCTCTGACAGTGGAGTCCTCTCTGTGCTTCCCTGCTAGACCTCAGTGCAACATTTGACATCACTGATCACAGTATTTTATTACAGAGACAAATTAAATGTACTGCCATATCTAGCTAATTGACTCCAATTTATTTATATAAACTGGGAGTTCCACAGGGTTCTGTGCTAGGACCAGTTCTGTTTATATTATACATGCTTCCCTTAGGCATAGCAAACATTTTCACTGCTATACAGATACTAATCAACTTTATCTATCCATGAAGCGAGATAACATACACCATAACATACACCAGCTAAAACTGAGCTCATTATACTCATAGAAAAATTATATCTAACCAGATGCTTAATCTGGATGGCATTACCTTGGCCTCCAATAACACTCTGAGGAATCTTGGAGTCATTTTTGACGACAACATATTGTGCTGGACTGCTTTCTTGTATTTGTGTCTTAGAGTGATGCTGAAAAACTAGTTCATGGATTTATTACTTTGAGGCTGGACTCCCGTAATTCATTATTATCAGGAAGTCCTAAAAACTCCCTGAAAAGCCTTGAGTTAATCCAAAATGCTGCAGCAAGAGTACTGACAGGGACTAGAAAGAGAGAGCATATTTCTCCTATATTGGCTTCCCTTCATTGGCTCCCTGTTAAATCCAGAATTGAATTTAAAATCCTTCTCATCACATGCAAGTTCTTGAATAATCAGGCCCCATTTTATCTTAAAGACCTCATAGTACCGTCTCACCCCAATAGAGCACTTCACTCTCAGACTGCTGGTTTACTTCTGCTTCATTTTGGACTCAGGAGACAGACTCTCTCTCTACTTTTTAGATTAGGCTTAAAACATTCCTGCTTGATAAAGTGATAAATGTCATGTAAATTCTGTGACTTTTATTCTACCTCATTTGAACATGTTACAGCTTGCACACCTAGAGTTCAGGGGCAAAATTAATTTCTACATGACATTAAACGACGCTGTGTTTATCTGTGTTACCAAACACTGGCAATGGCTGGCCAGTAGAAAGATAGACCAGATTATCCACAAATCAGAAGGATTATTTGACCCCGGCTCCGCCGCTCCGCATGTAAAGTGTCCTTGGTGTAAAATGCTGAAACCCAAACTGCACCACATATATCATGAGTGTATGTATATGTCTGATAAGAATAAACAGTGCTCTGTGAATATGGCTTTAGTGCAAAGTGCTTTGGGCGGTCAGTAAGTGCTATATAAATATCAGATTATTAGAATGTTTGTTCATCTTTCTTAAGTTTTCACCTTCCTAAGCCTGCCTATAATGCTCAGACCCGAGCCTCATCAAGATGGTCCTCTAAAAAAAGGCCACACATATGGCAAAATAATTCCCTTAAACAGAGTTGTTCAAATACAGTTCATTGATCAGTTTAACTGTTAGTTCAATAAATAATGTCTGCAACACACAGGAAAAAGGTAAATGTTTGGAGAGATTTTAGGAAGAAAAGGTTGCAAGTTTTGTTCTTTTTCTTTGGAAAAAATAAAAAATGTTGAGGATTACCAACCTTATCCTTCAAATAAAACTCACATTGGTGTTTCACATCTCTTTGCTGAGGCATCCAGGTGGACTAGTCGTTCTGCACTATTTATTGAAGCCAGCCTGTCCCTGGTTTGACTCCAGACAGGTAGCTGTAACACGTGACATTCCTACTCACTTCTCTTTGTGTATCTTTCTAGAGTCAAATAGGTCATGAAAACAGTAGAAAGGTATGTCACTAATAGAACACAAGAAGTGTTAGATTACCAACACTAAGAAGTGTTAGATCTTTGATTATAGTTGAAAAAAAAAAATCCAATCAATCTTCATACACAAAAGGACAAGTTGTAATTATTTCAGCCTCAAAAGTCATGCAAACACATTTCCTTTTAATTGAAAGTGTAAAGCAATGCTCATTACTGCTGCAAGATGACTGCAGTGACCTCACTCAGAGAGAAAAGGTTCTGACAGATAAACACTTCCAACACAATATTAAGAATAAGCCACTAATTTGCTAACTGTTTATTTATATATTTGTTCTATTAGAATCA
Source organism: Oreochromis aureus (assembly GCF_013358895.1). Lineage (NCBI taxonomy): Eukaryota > Metazoa > Chordata > Actinopteri > Cichliformes > Cichlidae > Oreochromis > Oreochromis aureus. Next base: position 18,142,990 of record NC_052947.1, read on the forward strand.
CCTTCTTTTTTTTATCACTATTCATCAGTCAGTTATGGATCAGGTTTTTCTTTTATATGACTCAAACTCTCTGACTCACCCCTTACCTGGTACAGTATCTCACTCCTTCTCTTTAACAGTGCACACAATTAAAGTCATGCCTGGTTGCAAATGTCAGTGCATCTATGTCAGTTGGGCTCTGTTAGGATCTGTGTGTCAACACCTCATAGATGTCTCAGCCTGCACACGGCCCAGGCAGCCGCACATGAGCATTTTTACCCATGCCTGCACCTGAAAGAAACCTCCATTGCACAATAGGATTGCACGTTAGGTTGGTTATAGAAGTCGAGCGCCATCCTTATTTTGTTCTACTTCATTAACGTGGCTTCATTTTTCTGCGTGTGTGTCTGCTGCCTGACACCGAGGCAGAGAAGAAGCGCAAAAAAAGAGCGACTGAGAGCTCTGTTGTTGCTACAACAGTTTTGTGGCTTCGCTAAAGTATTTCCCATGAAGTAAGGCTTTTGCTGTCTTGTCTCTTGAGTTATGCGATACATCTTCACTCTGTGTGTTTGCAAAGAATGGCACGCAATGCAACCTACAGAGAAATGCCACATAAAAAAGCAGCATATTTTAAGCTTCATTTAAAAGGACCAATTTTTGTAATAAAATATGATATTTTGCTGAGAGTTTGAAAGGGATAATGCTCACATCATTAGGGTACATACAGAACTACTGCCACTAGTATTGGTTGGATTAGCCTAACAACTGTGATATCACCCTTTGAAGACTCAGAGCCATCTACATCCTTTTCTTTTTTTTTGTATTTTAGCTGGAAGTGACTCATCATGGGATGGCGTGCAGAGTTATCAACTTAAGCCAGAAAACGTAGCTACCTAGAGGTGCAAGCATACCCTTACTGCATCAGTGTGACATACTGACACAGCCACCTGTTAATTAGTGCTCGGTAAAATACAAAAGAATTACTAGAATTTCACACAGACTGCTTTGATATGGTGCCAATACAGTTACTTGCACAACAGGCCGTATAACTTGTCAGATAATGGCACTGAAAGCAACAAAAGCCATCTATAGTATATAACGGCCTAGTTCAGCTACCTAAACTAGCTAAGGTGACAGCTAACCCTGACAAATGTATAAAAGTTTCTCATATGATGTCGTGCCCTCGTTGTTCAAGAGTTGTCCACCATATTGAATGCAATCTTCAATCACTAGGGAAGAATGTGTATTCCCCAACTTAGTGGTTGCTGGTTGCTGCTACAGAGAGTCACCTGTATTTTGCATGGTAGATGGCGACTTGTGCAAGCACTCACAAAGTAGTATCCGAGCAATCGTAAAGTTTGATAGAGCTCAAGACCGTTCACCTTCAAAGTAAAAGCTACTTTTCAAAAGATTCAACTGTCTCTGTTTCTGGTATGCATCCCACTTTATCACGTTTCAGAACTGCCACGCTAACTGTCGTTGTCTGCTAGCATTCACAAGTAGGTTGTCATCAAACTGTCGGGATATACAATTTTTCTCCATAGTCACTGCTGGTTGCCAGATGGTTGCAGAACATACACACAATCATGGACAAGTTAGCAAAACTACCAAAACCTGTAAAAGCCTCAATAGCACCTAGCATCCTGTGTCGGCATTAGTTTATACTGAGTTATAAAAAAAATGACGCTCCATACAGTTAATGTAGTAACATTTTTATTTATTTATTTTATTATGTAAGCTGACTGTAGTATTAAACTTACTGTAGAAACCTTAAGAGGTATCAACCTATTAATTTTACTTGCAGCATGAAAGCAGATACGCGAACAGTAAATATTGTGATAAGTGGAATCAGGTTACAGATAGGCCGAACGTTTAACTTAATTTATGGCTTGACTTGGCCTCAGTTGTCCCTTTTGTCTGTGAGAGTGCCATGCCTCAACCTTATCTCTGTTACTGCAACAATAATGGGCAGTTCACTTTTTACGTCTCATATCTTAACGTTGCTCCTTCAGTGGTGCACAACAAGGCTTTTGTGTGGCATTGCTGACAACTTTTCACCACCGCCTAAATCCTCCGATTCCTAAGCAGGAAGGTACAGGTATTCATCCTGCTTCCACTGATATCCCTGAGCACAGAGTTGTGTTTTCCCAGCTGTCAAACCCCTGACATATCTTTTAAGCTCGGCAGATAAAGCACTTGCGGACAGGGCCTTGGCTCCGAAAATGCATGTTTGTCATTATATGATGTTAGACCAGTTGATTTTTTTTGATATGTGAAGAGATGATAGATTTTTATACAAAGGAAATTACCATTTAGTTTGCCCCACATCTAATTGGACCACACAGTGCATGCATAAACATAAGGTATAAGTGTAAGAAAAGTTTATTAATCATTTGGAAGTTATTATATTTCTGTGTAAATATACTTTCAAAGATGATCAGATCTTCCCACGAACGCTAAAAGTAAAAAGACCATGCTCTATATGATCCAATTTAATCACATTTATTTTGTGGAGAGATCTTATTTTCCCGTAAACCTTGTTGGTGTGATTTAAAATTAATTGTTTCATCAATTATTTCAACCCATTGCAGCATAACATGCCAAAACTGCAACACAAACACCATGTTTAAAGTAGAAGATGAGTTTCTTATATTGGGATACAGTAAAAGCATTCCCCAGTCTGTCTGAGCATAACCGCAGTCAGTCTGAGTTGGACTGCCATTGTTTGGAGACAGCCTGTAATCAAAAGTGGTTACCCACAGGTTGTGGGTGTCAACCACAATCGACAGTTTGTCTTAGTCACAAAGAGATTGCCATCCTACTTTTACTCTGATGTGAATGATTACTCCAATGAGTCTGCTACTTCGTGGCTGACCACATAGTGGGGACCATGTAAAGTTACAGAGTGGGGACACTGAGTGCATAAAAGCTGCAGAGTTTTAAACCTCCTCTGGCAATAATAGAAAAATCAACACAAAAACTGTTCACTGTCACAGGTTTCCAAGACTGAGCAGCTCTTGTAGGTGACTTACTTTTGTTCACATAGTACGTTTAATATCAACTAATTTCCCACAACTGATTCTGTTTTTCTTCTTTTAGAAAATTAGAAGATCCAGGTCCTATTTTTATAGAAATAAACATGTTCAAGGAGTTCACAAATGTTCTCTTCCTGTTGATAAAACAATAATATAGAATAAAACACAACTGAAACAATATGCAGAAGAAATGCTTAAATTTCCATAGAAGCTAAGAAACAATGCACGTCAAGTGGCATTTAAATAAAACCTGACTTACCTTCAGTCATCATGAATCATTAAAATGTTGCCAAATTGTTACCGATTTGATACAAAAACCAACTTATCCCTGCTGCTATGACATTTAAAATCCATCCACTACCTCAAGGGATCATTATAATATTGTATCCAAAGAGTTTATGACTCACTGGAACTGATTTCAGTGTTGCTACATGTGGTGCTGATGAGATCTGTTGAAACTGTTAAAACGGGCTTTTGTTATTGTCGAGTTAGGGTATCTATTTCACTACCAGTCATCATAATATGAATGTGTTTACTTTCCAGACAAGTGAGTGTTACTCATCCAATCAAATCAAGACGCAAAATGCTTCTTCTATTCATCCTACGACTCCTTGAGTCTTTTCAAAGAGGTCAGCGACCAAAGCAGCTGTACATTCATCCCTTCATCACTTTGCTAAGTGAAAGCTTGCCGATCAGGCACAACATTTTCTGCCCTGTGGGTTTTAGATTACACCATCTGGCTACTTGGTATTTGCGATGTGAGATGATCTCCGTGCATACATTCACCGACTTGAGCATGACCACTCAAACAGGATGTGGTTCAGAACAGTCCTCACGCGCGCGTGCGTGTGTGTGTGTGTGTGTGTGTGTGTGTGTGTGTGTGTGTGTGTGTGTGTGTTAAAAGTAGAGAGCCACTAGTATGTTGGGTGTTGCAAGTCTCACGCATACCTGTAGCTGGGCTGTGCAGAAGGAGGCTGGCCTTCTGACTCAGCCTTGCATGGTAACTGCCAAGTAAGACAGAGGGAGAAATCTAGACTGGTATGCTGTTTATTTCAAGTGCCACCTGTGTGTCTGTTACTGTGGGATTTGTATCTCCTCAATCACTGACACATGTGGATTATCTGTACTTAAGGGAAAAAGCCAATGCAAGCCACATCTTGTGTGCAAGCAATCAGGCACTCAAACACAACATATCTTTCCCTTTGTGGATTGAATCTTCTGAAGAGCTGCTACCAGTATAATTGCTGTAATTACCTGGACAACAATGTTATTTCAGTGTAACTTTTTGCATTTGTAAATTTATTACGTTTATGAAATCAGACTGAGCCACCCTGGGGCAGGACTGTTTTAAAAGCTTTCAAACCGCGCGTGTGACATAACTGCAGATTTATCCTCCCGGCGCTCGGCTGGCAGGATGATTGGTGATGTTTGTGGTTTTTGTCATGAGGTGCTCTGGACTTGTGCCTGGCAAATATCGTCAAACATGGATACAAATACAGGTTAATGCTGGGTCAGCTGCTGAGGAGATATTACAAGCGACTGAGTGAGACAGAAGGATGAGAAAATACTATTGAACAATAATGATAATCTCTCTCATCAAAAACCTGGCTTTCCGTCTGTGTCGGTGCAGGTGGAAGTTTGCCCTAAAGCAAAGTAACTTTCCTTTTCTTTGTTTAGCTTCCACAGGTTCTTGTCCTGCTCTATTCACCGTTTGTGCCATCAGGGGGTTTATACGAACTTGCATAATGTACTGTGTGTCTGCTCTAATCCATAAAAAAACACAGAGAAGGAGGTCATCAGAGGTTCATAGATTAAAGGCCTCCATTATAATCCAAATATCAACAGTCCTAATACATAAAGCTGATACAACCGAAAAACAGATGTAATTTATGGGGAGTGGTTTGCTTTTTGTCTTTGTAAATTTTCATCCATGGTGGAAAGCTATCATAATAAAAGGGTTTGCTGTGTAATCTGGCTAAATTATCATCTGTGCGTTCATCTGAGTGCTCCCCTTTCTCACCACAGATCTCAGAAGTTACCCTGGTGATTAAAATGCCAGATGACAGACAGTGAAAACTAAAGAAAGTGACAGTGAAACTAAAGTTCTGATAAAATGAAGTCAGCCATTCGGAGACAAAGAGCTGCCTCTTTCCTGAACCTCGGGCTGAGACACAAAGTGCGCATAGGAGATAACACAAAAGGTTAAAGACTCGGTTAAAATAACTCCGCGACTCTATATTCTGAGAGTGCGTAAGGCTATTCTGAATCGGTTTTAGCCAATAGGATTAAGTTTTGTTGCTTGACGAGTTATTCTGGATTCTTCCAGCAAATGACAGACTTTATTTTTACATCTTGGGCACATTACTGCCCAGCGAAGATCAATTCTTATTAAGGGTCTAACAAAGAAATCGTTCGATCACTTCACGCCTGAATCTGAGACCCTGCGTCTGCAGGAGTAAGAAAAAAAGGGAAGAAATTAAAATGAACAAACGACTGTAAATCGTGTGCGTGCATGCTGTTGAGTTGTGTGTGTGTGTGTGTGTTTCACGCCGTGCTTACACACCAATAATCTTGAGCACCCACACGCTGTCATGCATAGAGAAGTTTCAGCTGCACAATAGCAGTGTGATGGGTGTGACTGTCTCTGGGATTAAAGTAGGAGAATAGATCCAGAAACAGACAGGTTCTACCGCCTGGCTCGCCGAGACTCCTCCTTAACGCCGAGCGGGGGAAATCCTGACGCTCTTTAATGTCACGGTATCTGGAGCATTACAAGTAATCTTATTGTGTGTGATCTGATCTTAAATGTCAAGCCTTTCTTTTGAGGTTGTCAGCCTTGAGCCCCTTTTGTAAATGTGAAGTAATGAAACACCTTCATTCCCCTACCTATTCCGACCCCCCCGCCCTCCCAGGTTAATTGATTTGTTTGTGTATCAACTTTTTGTTTGGCAGACCATTTGAATGGACTGACGGATTTGCACACCAAATGTTGTCCCATTGCACTGTTTTGCATGCTGCGCGGCTGGCCCTTAACCTGGCACCACTTGTCATGAGAGCCCTTCTCCCTGGTCTACTGTTGGCTCACACTTAAAAAGCCTTTATAGGCCAAACCACTGTGGAGAACAGGAATAAGCTACATGGAATTTAATGTGCTCGGCACTGCCAAACAACCCTATTCTTCGTAAAAAGCCAGATGCAGCGGAGAGCGAGCTTATTGTTCTGTGTTAAATATGAAGGAAGTTTCCATTGACTCCTTACCTGAATCACAGATTCATTCTGTGTACAGGTGTCAGAACAAAACCTTTCTGAATAATGATTTTACACCCCGCACTGTAAATACAACTTAATGACCCCATTTATCAGAGTTTTACAGACTCAACATCAACTGCTTTGATACACGCTTATGTGAGTCACTGTTTTAATTTTTATCTCCCTATTTGTCTCTTTTTGAATACTTTCCATATGTTTTATTGGAGTATGTCTGTTTTTTTTTTTCTTTTTGTCCACATTTGTTTACATTTGCACATATTTAGATTTCTGCTCTGACACTGCAAACCTTAGTGAATAGTTTCCTAATTTTTCCAGTAACAAGTCGTTGTGTTTTATGTAAGAAACTGCTTTGTTTCTACTAATGAAAGTGGTTTCCTTTTGCATGTTTCTATACGAAAGCCTGCAAAAGTTTCCAAAGCAGGGCAAGGAAGACCTTTCTTTTATTATAAGACAGGAAATGTGTGTGGGAGGAAACTCAAGTTGAGTTGTACTCATCATCCATGAAGGGTGATGTTGCTTTCTTTTCTGTGGTTACACAATATTTCTGTAATGAATGTAAGTTAGAGCAACATCACTGCTGAATTAATCTAATCTAATCTAAGAGTAATTGTACCTGAGAAGCCGTGTGTGGGGGACTGGATACACAGGATTGGCTGGCAGAGCAGCTACGGGCTTTATACACATCTCAGTCCTGTAATCACAAATATAAGGCACATAGAGGGTTTTCTTAGGTTTAATAGAAAAATGTGGAAAAAATAGTAGAAAAATGTTGCTATCTACAGTTTTGATTCTGCCTTGAGAACCATTGTTAGGCAGCTGCAGTGATCCTGTATTACTGTAGTTATATTTGTGTATTTGACTGATTCGCTCATTTGTACTAATTTCAAACTACTCACACCAGCAGCAGAACACGAAGAGACAGCCGAATCGACTCTGTGATTCACCTCGAGAAAACTAGCACACAGTAAATAAAGTGATGACACTCTGTGGGATGTGCTTTGGCAACACTGCTTTTCTCCAGTTGATCCTTATTAGCTATATTTAACTTTGCATTTAATCTCCCCAATTGGTACATAATGTTGTTAGCACAGCCACTGTCTCTCCTCCTGTTTGATTCAACATCCACCCCAAGATTGCCTCCTTAAAGCTGGAAGTCTGAAACTCTTTAGGAAAAATTTGGTATTTTACGGCTTCATTTTCTCACGTTTTTCACTCTTTAAGTTCCAGTGAGGAGTCCTGGGTGACAGACCTCCTCACCTCTGGAAGTCACTCCAGGGCCAGAAACAATCTCAGACCTGACAGCCGACTGTGGCGTCAGACCCTCAGAGACCATCATGGTATGACTAACCAATTTTCAATAACACACCCACGCACCTGCGTAAAATACTGTTGCTTGGTAGTACAGTACCTACATACTTCTTATAGTCCCTGCCTCTTCTCTTCTTTCTCTGGCCCTGCCATAGCTACCTGACCTGTCTTACTACCTTGTTTGTCATCTGCAATCACTTGCTCTTTGAGCAGCTATGACAGACAGGGGTATTAGCTGCCTCAGTCTAGTGTTGAGAGCTGGGCTTCCCTGCTGAATAGAGAAACTATGTATGAACACCACAGGAAAACATGTAGCGACACACAATGGCACACTCCCAGTAACAGCTGCTTCTCACAGTGTGTGTGTTAGTGCTCTGCAGATTTAACTCTTTTATTAGTTTCTTTCTTTTTATATAAAAATTCCTTTATTTTTGTTAAGTGTTTGTCTCTTGTTAGTGTTATTTAAGTGTGTGATAAGTGACGGAAAATTAGAAAAGAGCAATCAGATCATCTGATATCTGACTTTTAATGAGATTATTAACACCAATCAATTCATTCCTTAAATGCATTTTACTGTTAAAGGGTGTTACTGTGTTTTATACACTACTGTGCTGGTATTTTAAAAGTGTACCATGCTGTGGTTTAAAAAATACTAAATTTCTCCTCAAACTGTAGTGGAAAACTGCACAGGAGTCAGTATGTACGCAAACACAACAATTACTGTATTATTCTCGACCACAGGTAAACACAGAGCGAGGAGGACAATGAGGATGCCTTTGTGTTTGTATGGCACAGAAATACTAATCCTGAACTATTGTTACCTTCATTAGTTTCAAAGTAAAGAAAACATGCTTTTCATTATGTTTAATAATGTTCGTTAAAGCAGTGATAGAAAACACTCTGTAGTAAGGTACACTGAGACATTAATACCTAAGCAAACACTTAACACAAATTTATTATTATTATTTGCTCATATTAAGATATGTCAGGGATTACATTTACACTGCTAGAAAGAGGACTTTCACTTGGCCTGAATTTTACATCACCTTACATGTGCTGATAATACAATAAAACTGTTATCGGACTAAATTTCTGTTGAATCAGTGCGTGGTAATGAGAATACTTCTTTGTTTGTTTAGTTTGTTAATGTCGATATTCAGTTGAATTTATATGCTTATATTATCAAGTTGCTCCTATATTCACACAGTACAGGGCCTTAATTTTAGGAAGGAGTTTATTCTATCAGACAAATTTAATTTCTTTAACATGATTCTTAGTTCTTTTTTAGCTACACATGACTAAAGTTAGTGTAACTGTAATTTTGCTTTTTTTAAAATCGCTTTATTAAAAATGTGTATGTAGTGCAGATGATGCATTTTAATTTCAGTGTATTTACTCTTAAATGACTAACGTCATCTCTATGGTACAGTTTTTTTAAGAAAGCAGTGACATTTATTAAATGTATACGTTTGAAAAACAAACAAACAGTGATTAAAATTATTAAATTAAAAGTGTGAAGTATATTACATGAGTCAGAACAGACTAACTATTAGAGACATCCAAATCAGTTAAACAGCACCATAAAAATATCAAATATTACATTTGTTAGGTTAGGATTGTTTTCAGCGCACAGTTGTGTTAGACTGCATCAGTTTTATCTACGTGTAGGTGATAAATTGGCCGCTCGTTGTGTTTGCCGTGTGTGGAAACCTCGAGATGTTGATTTAGCCGTGGGAGCAGACCGCTTTGTCCTGCGTGGTGTTGCTGGTGTCTCTGCACAGTAAGACATGTTACAGATGAGCGTAGACAGCAGAACCGGCGTTAATGCCCCGCAGCCTGTGGGTGGTAGCAGGATTTGATACTTGTTGTTCCCTCACCTTCACTGAATGTGAGGAACACGTCTGTGATTGGTGTGGGTTCTTTGTGGTCTGCTGCGGTTTGGGGTTGGCCAGAACAGAGATGCAGCGTGCCATTCATGCATTAAGAGCTGCGGTGGATTCAGGTGTCAAAAATGATGGAGTGGTTGGCTGTCCTGCCAGTTTAAGCTTGCCATGGCTGGCTAAGCGAGCGACTGACAGAGTGTGCAGCAACGCTTCTCTTTACACGCACACTAAATGAATCATTGATTCCGACTCGTGCAGACGGGCCTGTTCAGCTTGATTTTAAAAGAATAACTTTGTGAACTTTGATCAAAATAGCTTCTTTGATTAAAAACAACAAATCAAGGCAGATAAATGTATTGTGAAGTAGAAGAAACAGCTGGGAAAGGTCTAAAAGCAGCTGTGGTCAAGGATCATTTGGATTTAAGCAGCTTGATCAGTTGTTAGAAATTTTCAGGAGCCTCTTAAGTGTGTCAGGGTCTGTAACACAGGACGACATGGAGACACGATGGCTGTGAAGGATTATTTCTATTCTTTTTCTTTCTTTCTTTTTTTTTTTTTCAAAATGAAGCTGTCGTCTCGGTGGTACAGCATCCAAGCAGGCCACCCACCATGAGCGAGGGTCTAAAGGAATGCTTTTTACTGGATTGCTTGCCCCCCCCCCCCCCTACTCACTTTCCTCAGACCTTTAGTGTTTGCATGTCTGTGTGTGTGTGTGTGTGTGGGGGGGGGGGGGGGCGTGACACAGAAGCGTCATCACATACATTACCCGGACAAGACGAGTGCGTGCTCGCGTAGTCTCTGTGTTTTTGTTTGTCTGGAGGTGGATTTTCCACGTGTACTGTGACCACCAGTGTAGTGGCTTCAGTGTGGCTTTAGCTCTTTGTTTTAATTTGTTGACAGATTATTCAGGGAAATGGTAGAGAAAAGGGTGGGAAGTGTTTTATTTTTTAAATTTTTTTTAAATCTTTTTTTTTTTTTTTTTTTTTTTACACATGAATGATTTAGACAGAAAATTATGTGGCAACAATTTTGATAATCTTTTCCTTTGTTTATGGGGAAACTCCACAGAGGATAAAGAGAACCACTGCACAAGAACTAATTTCCTTAGTGGGCATTTGAGGCTTGCTCTAAAAGTAAGTTAATCCCTATAGGCTCCAGTATTTAAATGCCCTCCTTTACAGCATTAAAAAGCATGTTTGCAGCCTGGCACTGATATCTCTTTAATAATGACTTTTCTGTAAGTCATCAGAGTTAGGTGCATGGTTGCCTTTGACTTTGCTTTGTCTCGACACAGACAGCTGTCTTGTAGGCCTCACCTCCAGTAAACAAAGTAACTGAATTGGATTTCTCAGCCATGTTTGTGTTGTTGGAGCATTTTAAGAGTATTTTTTATGGAGCTGTCTGACGACTACTATAGCTTACTCAGTTATAGAGCTCATTCAAGAAGTTTGTGCTTTAGTTTCTTGTGAGTTTAATTCTAGTATTTTAGTAGCACTAATTAGCAGATTCCACCCGCACAGATTATGATGAGAGACAGTATAAAACACAGACCTGAACACCATCAGCGATGGTTTAGAAAGTCCCATTCTGAAGCTTTGATGAGAGTTGAGAGTTTCTACCATTGCAATCTTGGTGCTTTGCTATTGGATGTGATTACACAGTGGCCTATGTCTGACTGTGAAACCACAGGCTCATTGGCTAACAACCTATGGTTATCAGCCAATTTATTCCTCCTTTCTGAAATGTAGCATGACCAAGATTTAGAAACTGGTCTTACATTAATATTTACCCATATATGACCCAAAATGAGCAAATGAGCCCATAAACTCTTCGGGAAAGTGTTTAAAGAAGTTGTGTCAGAACGCCATTTTCCCATGCCTTTAAGTAAAAGTTTTGCCTTTTGAAACGTGTTGGCTCCAGCACTGGAGCACAGGCAAACCTTCATTTCCAGGTTGCATCATACTTTTTAAATTTGGTGCAGCACCTTTGTTGCAGTCAAAAACCCAACAACCTCCAGGAACCTGTGCCAACCTATTAGGAAATATGCATGTCTCTAGCAACCAATTGTTGTAGCAAAGGTGGACAGCTCTTTAGTAGTATGCGGATGAAGTCAGGTGAGAGACCTACACAGGTGGCTAGGGATGGGTACCGGTATCCGGTGCCGTTCTGACATAAACGGTAGTAACCAGACCGAAAAGCAGCGCACATTTCGGTGCTTTATTTCAGTGCTTTTTTCCCCTGAGATGTCATACACTTTGGATTCTAGCCAATCATTTTACCTTTGCAAGTGTAGTAGGCGGGCCCAGGTGTATGTTCTTTTAGAGCAGAGCTACAGATTAAAAATGCCCAAGGCCAAGCGGTCAAAGTCTGGCTGTACTTCACAGCAAAAGATGCAAACTCAGCAGCCTGCAACAAGTGCTGTAAGCTGATACTGTGATACTGTCAAAGGAGGTAACACCTCGAATCTGATGAAACACCTGGCGACGCATAGCATTTTTTTAAAAGCCGAGAAATGCGCCGTGTTTGATAGCTTGCTGCGAGACCTCACACCGAGCACATCTACTGCGGGTGTGGTGCCTGTTATCGGACCCGGAGTTAGCAACATCCCCCCAAAACCCGAAGAGGAGAGTCCTGGCCCCTAGCCCTGTCAGCGTAGCAGAAATGATGACGGATGATGATGGCAGCAGCAGCCGTTCTCCTCTGCGTGAGTAGCTTAATGTTGTTCGTGTGTAATTAACGTTGAGTACGCTAACCACATTATTACATTAATGCATATAAGGTGAACTAGCAAACACCGTCGTAGTTACATGCGGCTGTCTTCTTGTTTGATGGCAGATACTCCCTTCACCCTGGCCAAAAAGGCTAAAATGACCAAAGAAAAAGTGGAAAACAGCTAAACATGAGAGGTTTTTGGACAAAGTTTGTGTTTTTTTCAATTGTTTAAGCACTGCTTCCAGCCAAGAGTGATACCATAAATCCCCTATAGCTGCAGAAAAGGCTAACATTGTTATCTTTTTACAAAAAAACAGCTGAACATGAGAGGTTTTTGGACCAATTTTGTGTTCTCCATTCTTTAAGTACCGGTTCGAGCACCGTTTAAGCAATGGAACCGTTTCAAAAGTACCGGTTTGGTACTGGTATCGGATAAAACCTAAACGATACCCATCCCTACAGGTGGCTACTAAAAAATGCAGCTTTACAGCACCTCTACGTTGGCTTCATTTTTCAGACGCAGAAAGCTTTTAGAATCTTTTATACTGTTTATCTTTATGAATGGTGCAATAGGTTTAGCTGATAACTTAATACTCTATTCAGCAATGTAATATTGTAAAAAAACGCAAACTAAATATTACAACAAAAACAAAAATAAGCAAAAAAACCCCCAACACACTGCACAGAGCACTGAGTCCAAAACCAGCACATCGTATCACATCCATCTTTTATTTGAGGACATGTCAAATCAGAATGTGTGTTTAATCTTTTTGCACTGGTGCTGGTAGAATATGTTTTTCAGCTGTACGTTCAGCAGTTAGTCTCCAGGCAGTTGGGTTTCTTTCTTTTTTTAACCCTTTGACCTTTTGACCTCCTCCTATTTCTGAAATCAATCTACTGCCCTTGGGTTTCAGCTTCTCACATGGGAATATTTGCCATCTTCTCAAATAGCAAACTAAATGTGTTATAATTATTTCCCGTATAGATTCTGTGACTTAAGAAAAATAAATAAATAAATAAAGAGAGAAAGAAAGCTGTGGGTAGTGACCGAAAGAACGAGATCGCGGATACAAGCGGCGGAAATGAGCTTCCTCCGAAGGGTGGCTGGCCTCTCCCTTAGAGACAGGGTGAGAAGTTTGGCCATCCGGGAGGGGCTCAGAGTAGAGCCGCTGCTCCTCCACATCGAAAGGAGCAGGTTGAGGTGGTTCGGGCATCTGACAAGGATGCCTCCTGGGCGCTTCCTGGGTGAGGTGTTCCGGGCATGTCCCACCGGGAGGAGGCCCCGGGGCAGACCCAGGACACGCTGGAGAGATTATATCTCTCGGCTGGCCTGGGAACGCCTTGGTGTTCCCCAGGATAAGCTGGAGGAGGTGGCTGGGGAGAGGGAGGTCTGGGCTTCTCTGCTTAGGCTGCTGCCCCCGCGACCCGGCCTCGGATAAAGCGGATGAAGATGGATGGATGGATGGATGGAGAAAGAAAAAAGAAGGAAATTTGTTAGATCAATCAATAATGAAAAACAGTTATTAAGCAAAGCTCACTTAGCTGTCTTACAAAGTACATCCTGTCCAGACATCCACTTCAGTATTAAAGAGAGCTGTGTTTTTGATGTTAAACTGATTAAAGATAGAGTGGACGTTTCTGGCACAACTTCTTCTTCTACCGTTCTTCTCCATACACCTTCTGAAGAGGCCCAAGCTCCAGCAACATCTGCAGTATAATGAACTATTTTATTATGTGACCACTGTGCTCGGTCTCATCCGGGTCACGGTAAATCATCACTATCAATAAACTGACATAGCCAGACTGAGCCAGCACAGTTCTGGAAAATCATCCTTTGGCCAGATGAACGCAAGATCGACTTCTACCAGAATAATGGCAAGAGAAAAAGAATGGAGAAGGTGTGAAACAGCTCATGATCCAAAGCCTACCACATCATCTGTAAAACACGGCAGAGGCAGTGTGATGGCTTGGGCGTGCATGGCTGCCAGTGGCACTGGGACACTAGTGTTTATTGATGATGTGACACAGGACAGAAGCAGCAAAATAAATTCTGAGGCGTTCAGAGACATACTGTCTGCTCAAATCCAGCTAAATGCAGTCAACTTAATTGTTTCATAATTCAGATGGACAATGACCCAAAACATACAGCCCAGGCATCCCAGGAGTTTATTATATATTATATAAAGCAAATAAGTGGAATATTCTTGAATAGCCAAGTCAGTCACCTGATCTTAGAGCAGTTCTTAGAGCATGCATTTCACTGTTTGAAAACTAAACTTTGGACAGAAAGCCCACAAACAAACCGCCACTGGAAGCCACTGCAGTTAAGGTCTGGCAGAGCATTACAAAGGATGAAACCCAGCATCTGGTGATGTCCATGAGTTCAAGACTTCAGGTATTAGGTATTGTCAGGTATTGTCTAATTACCTTTGAGTCCCTGAAGGGATTGTGTTAAAAATGCTTTTGTTCCTCATTTTTTTTCTTTTTCTTCAACCCGCTGAATTAAAGCTGCACTTCAGCTGCATGTTGATTCATCTAAAGTTCATTGTGGTAATGTACAGAACCAAAATTTGGATAGTTGTCCCTGTCCAAATATTTATACACCTAACTGTAACTAAGGTAAAGTAAACACTAGACATGTTCTGGTACAAGTTTAAATTGCTGAAGCATCTGGATGTAGTGTCCTGCTAGTGTTAGTCGCTTTGATCTTCTGCAGATATCTCAGGGTCACCAGTATTTTGGCCCTTACAGCAAAGTTTAGTCTTCACGTACAGCAAGCTTCCACCTGCAAGCTCTCATCAACCAAAACCCTCTCGAGGTCTTCTCAGGTGCTGTGGTCATCTTCACAATGGCTCTCTGCAGTTTTTTGCTCTCTAAGAAGATTTTTTGAAGGAAATAGTGGACTGATGTATGCCAGGAAACCATGGTAACTGACTTAAAAAGGGAGTGACACTGCGTGCCATCCTAAATCAAGTGCCTCATCAACTAGATCTTGGTATTTTACTTTCTTCAATTCATGGGAAATGGATGGTCTGTCCTCCCAGGGCAGTGTGGTCATTGACACTTCTTCTGGAAAGACAAGCTTCTCCCAGTTGGAAATTTGGTGTTTTTTAGTTTTGAATGCTGGGATCTGGTGCTTATTAAACTACTGATTATTTTAATGATTATAAATTATAATAATCCTGATTGGCAGATTATATTTGCTTCATTGCTGCATTGTTATCATACATATGAAAAGGAGCTAATAATAATACTTTCAGAAAGTTGAATGGATTGAAGAGTTGCTTTAAATGTATGATATGCTGAGTATGTTTCATGGAAAGGAAGTCATGCTGTCGCATAAATGTCACAAGCATGCCATAAACCTAAATTATAAAATAGTACAAATAAACATCGTACCACCCTGTCCCTTTCTTTTGTTGTTTTTAAACTTCAGATATAAAATAATATAAAATAACAAATATAACTGAACCAGATAGCAAGCTTTAGTTCCCCTCCTAGAAACTTGCCTCCCAGAGCACCTTAGGTTTATCACCACTAGAGGATGCTTTACTTCTAGTGAGTCTGACAGTCCAGCGGAGTGAGTGGGACTCAGACAGATAACTGGCAAGGTTCAATATTTAAGAGGATACGCCCTGTATCCACAATATCCAACTGTACTCATATGACAGCGCTCATTACTGTATGTTTTGGTTTGCATACGTGTTTGTGGAATTATCTTTCCTGCACAATGTCAAACAGAGTGAAGGCTGTGTCTATATTTGCTGTGATCAGCAGAGCGACAGGCCACAGGGTGTGTGACACTGAAAACGACATGCACTAATGCTGTTCAAAAGACAGCTGACAGGCCACAGTGGAACAGTACTGTAGGTGTCCCTGAAGCGAGTCAGTGTCGATGCAGCAGACCAGTGTGTGTTAATTTATGTGTGCATGCAGAGGTGGAGAGGTAAAGTTGGGGGGTTAAACTGTGTGCTTGAAAAGAGGGTGTAGCCAAAGTGACTCATGGTAAGAGACAACGGTTGGATACCTAAAGTCTTTACTGGAGTTATCTGGAGTATAATGATCTGATTGTTTTGCATATTCAACTTCCTTCTATCACACATGGGACAGCCAGCAGAGTCAGATCGTCCCAGTAAATAAAAAATATTCTGTAACTTACTTCCCTGTTCACAGAAATAAAAAGAAAAAATGCTTTCTCCCAGCAGATTACCCTAAATCACCATTCAGGGCCATTTTTCAGGTAACAGTGCCAACTTTCTATATCTGGTGTCTGTTTTCATGTGTAAGTGAAATGAAGGTTTTGGATTGTTAATGAAAACGGAATAAATCATAAATAAACCAGAGGACAGTGCCTTCAGCTTTAGCAAGTACAGACAGACATCTAATACAGTCTGAGGGAATGAAGATAGTCTGACAAGCAGTTAATGAAGGATATGGTTTCAGCCACTGTGCAGTGGTAATGTCCTGAAACATTATACAAACAGTGAATCTGAACATAAAAGGAACTTTAAAGTTTGAAAACTTTTGGTAATTTCTCAAAAAATAAACACAAATAAGCACATGTTGAAGTGGAGACCGGTACTGGCTATACGTGTCGTTCATTCTTACAAAGATATCAGTCATCAGAGGGTAACTAAATTGCCCTCCATCTACCACAAAGTTTGCTTTTATGCAACACATCAAAGTTTATTCTGTAGAAACAGCTTCTGTGACACCACAAAGCAGACAGATTACCACAACACACACTACTACTGCATTGATGGTGATTAAAAAATCCCACAAAATTGCATATTTTGTTTGATGTGATTATTTTGGCTAATGTTAATGCAGAGAAAATGGTTTTTGGTGTGGCTCTGATGAGATTGAAGAAGATAAAATATTTGTTTCCTGTGAAGGAAATCTGCTTTTTCCTCCAGTTTTGACAAATCACGTTCTGTCTTTGAAACTCTGCAGCAAAAATCACATGAATGCTATAAAGGAACATACAGCACTAAGATCAGCACTTATAACAATAATACTAATAAAATGGTAACAGCTTCTTTCTTTGTTGTTAATCTTCTATGGTGTTTTTTTATGGAGTTGCACATCTGATATCTAATTTGTGTTTCTGTTGCTCAATTTTCTACAATTTTTATTTGTTCAGTTTCATAATACATGATAGATTGAGGCCTTACAAACCTAAAAGCCTGTGCAAAATGTGCTTAAACAAGTACTCAGTGGTCTCTGTCCAAGAAATCTTTACACCAGACGCTTTATTAGGTGCACCTTTCCTAGTACTGGGTCGGACCCCCTTTTGCCTGCAGAGCTGAATTAACTTAATTCTTCATGGGAAAAACTCAACAACAGAGTAAACACCAACAATCACATGACCCTATATGAGCAAGAACTTTGGTGTCAGTGGGAAAGAAAAACTCCTTTTTAACAGGAAGAAACCTTTAACAGGCTCAAGGAGGGGCAGCCATCTTTGAGCTCACTGTCATGTTCAGGACACCAGTTTGAGATGATTGGGCTTTGTGACATGGTCTGTTATCCTGTTCGATTTAATGATAATGATACCCATTAGAAGACTGGCATGGTCAGCAAAAACAGCCAGGTTGGCCTTTGGAGGATGTTCAGTTGGTGCAAACGGGCTCAAAATGTGCTGAGAAAATGCCCCCCATCATCACATCACCAGCAGCCCGAAGCACTGATCCATGCTTTCATGTTGCTTGCATCAGACCAGAGAGTTTTTTCCCCCAATCTTCTGTTGTCAGTTTTGGGGGATTCCACGTGAATTGTAGCCTCAGTTTCCTCTTCTTAGTTGACAGGAGTAGCAACCTGTGTGGTCTTCTGCTGCTGTAGCCCATCTGCTTCAAGAATCAACGTGGTGTGCATTCAGAAATGCTCTTCTGCATACCTGGCTTGAGTTCCTGTTAACTCGAAGCAGTCTGGCCTTTCTTCATCAACAAAAGATTTTTAACCCGGAAAACTGCAGCAGCTGAAGTCACTTAAATCCCCTTTCTTGATCCTCAGTTTGAATTTCAGCAGGTCATCTTGACCATGTTTACACACCTAAATGCACTGGATTGCTTGCTTGTGATTGGCTGATTAGGTATTTGCTTTAATGAATGAGCAGTTGTAGTTCTAGTGTGTGCTCCAGTTTTATTACTGTGTGTGTAAGCATTTCGAAATGGTAAATGGACCAAGTGCTGCTATTTCTAACCACTTAATATACTGCTGGCTTTTTAATGTGTAACATTGTATAATTTACACTCCAGTTATGTGTTTTTAAAAGGTAAAAAACTGAAATAAATTAAATAAATTTAGTTATATCCGTTTAAATTACAGGAGAAAAGCATTATTAAGAGAGTGTGATGTTGAAGTATTTAGTTAAGTTGAAAGCTTGAACAAATTTACTTTCCAGTACTGCTGATAGCGGCTGCTCTACAACATTGCTACCATAATTCCTTGTTTGTATGGGTTAAAAAAGTTTGCTTTGTATATCCCAGCTTACACATGCTTGCAGTGTGTTTAATATCTTTTGGAGCCTTTAAGATGCTTGAAGCTACAGCCATGCTTTTGATGACGTTACACTAACAGGGTTATTTAAACATTTCAGCTGTCTTGAAAACACAAAAGAAGATTCTCATACCTGACCCATTTTTTCCCCGCTTCTCACAACGCATCATGAAAGAATCCAGCAGGAAAATGAATAATGCATCGACCTTCTTCTATTTGCAGAGCTAAGTCACCACCCCGCTTCCCCGTGTACTGAAAATAACAGAGAGGTGTAGCGAGGTGCAAAAGCTAGTGTTACATGATTCCACACTGAGCTTAGGTTTAGTGTAGATGTGGACAAAAAGATTGTTGTGTGAAGGGAAAATCGTCCAATAACCATTTCTTGGTATTTATTTGAATAAATTACACAGATTTGAACTGAATTACACATTTTTTTTTTCTTTACATCAAGCGTACAGTTTTAGAATCCAGTGCAGGAAACAAAACAAGAACAGAAGAAAAAAAACAGACAACAACCCCCCCCCCAAAAAAAACAATCCAAAGACAATCATGTGCAGCACATAATCCCTCCTGCCACATTACTTCCGGGTTAGATACTATATATACATCTATAGAGTATGTGTATACTTCTGTCACAATTACAAAAATAAGATACGTTACTGTAGATGCGCGACTATACACACACACGCACACACGAGGTGAAAACAAAACACAAAAAGCTGTACAGTCCTCATTGAGGGCAAAGATACACACGATTGTTAAAAAAGTGAACGACAAAAAGAAGGAAGAATTTGTTACGTCTTAAAAAAAAAGAATAAATATCTCTTTAAAACTGTATCGCTAGACTCCAGCCAACAAAATATACCATCTGTTAACATTGTGCTTCCCTTTGGAAGAAAAAAAGAAAAGAATACATTAAATATGGGTTATCAGCTGATTTTGCATCATTTATTGTAATTTTCCACACAAAGAAAAAAATAGTAAATGTTTATGTTTTACATTTATTCTGTGTCTCATAAAGATGTCTTATGCTGTTTTTTACTCTTAAAAGTCCCCGTCCCCCCCCCCCCCCGTGCATGTTTCTCATACAAGCATAGATGAATAGATGAACTGAAATAAATAAATATAAATCAAGCAAACATTTTTTATGAGAAACGTGTGAAAGGTCCACCGTCATAAGCATAGTATGTCTTATAAGACGAATACGTTAAACATTCTTATAGGTTTTCTTTTCCATATAGATCTGCTGAACATAGTGAATTGGTCCTTTGATTGAGGAGACATCCGTGTTTGTTTTAACGTTGAACACTGTCAGAGACAGTAGATGTTAAATACCTCAGCATCAGAGGTCCTCTGCAGCCCCATCCCTGTGCATAACTCGAAGAGTATGCAAACCCAAATAAGCCGCCCGCCCCCGAAATACACGCACAACATTTCTACAAGATGGGTGAAAATAAATAAATAAATAAATAAATAACTGAATAAAAACAGTCAGTGCTGCTGCACAGGCTGTTCTGCAGAAAAGAAAACCTCAGTGATAAAACGTGCACTACAGCTCCCGACTGGGTCGATATGAGTTCTTGGTTATCAGTAGATCACTAAAAGTTGGGGAAACAATCTCACATAATACTGCATACGAGCATATCGCAGGTTGGAAAAAAATCGGACATCTACAACAACATCTAGTTTTTTCTAAGCTCGGGCATGACGTGGGAAAGGGGAGAGAGGGGTATGGTTTATATGGTTGTATAACCGTGAAGAAAAAGCTTTTTGTGTTTGCATAATTTTAACCGATATATAAAATTTCCACCAAGACAAAAAAAAAAGGAACGAGCTCTCATTGGACTCCTTCCTTAAAACGCTCCTGCCTAGTATCATCGGTGGCTTACAGAAGCTAAACTACAGAACACTACTTGGACTAGTAAGGGATGCGGGAAGAAGAGCTATGCCTTCTTCAGCTGCACGATTATATGGTTTCCTCAGGTGTTAAGATTTATACGTCATTATATCACAACACATCAACCATGTTTCACACTGCTGATAAAATACATGTCGGAGGACTGAGACTTACGCACCGGAGTTTTTCTTTACATCACTTCAAAACAGTTTAAACTTCACGACTTGCTGTTTTTAGAAAATCATGTCATCACTTCACTAATCACTGGCTCGAGTATGTGTCACATACTTAATAAAGCTTCACCTCCTAATAGAATACCAAAGAACTCCAGGTTGCAAGCTTAAACTTGTTCCCATCAAACAGACTTTCTGATACCTTCCTGCTGGAGTTTCATTTTTATTTAGGTTTTACAAGTAACTTTGGTATAACATATGACCAATATGTTACAACACATGCACAAAAAAACCATTAAAATACTGTGTTACATGATGAATCTGTTGAGTTTTGTCTAAACTCATTTAAACTGATTTTTTTTAGGACATGACAGGAACATAGTTTCACCCAGAACTGTCAAAAGAGGCAACGACAGTTGAAAAAAGGAAATGTGAAAACAAAAATATTCAGTTAAACATTTTTTTTAAAAACATGAAACCAGTTGAAAACATGCTTGAACTACAGTCTTAAACATGAAGCATGTGGACTGATTATTTTGTAGTGGTAGTTTGAGGGAAAAAAGAGTTTCTATCTACTGCAAAGGTTTCCACGAAACACAGAGATACAGAGTGTGATTTTGCAAGCCTGCGCTGAGAAGCTTGTGACGGACTGACAGCCAACTTAAAGCGAGACAAAAGCCGGGACGGAAACGGATAAAATGACTACGGAAGCCTGAAGGTGACTCGTGGGATAAGGGGGAAGCAAGACTATAAATGCTGTTTTGTTTTTGTTTTTCTCCCCTCGCTTTCTTTAAGAGTGCTTCCTTTAAGTTATCATCAGTCTCGCTCACATCTTCATTGGTTATTGTTTCGTTGCCGTTTTGACTCCTTTAAAGCGGAGTGCAGGTGGATAAGTAGGAATGTTTAGGAAAAGGTTACTGGGAGTACTTGGAGGAGGAACTGGAGGCCAGGATTTATCATGTCGCAGCTTCGGACACTGCTGGTAGTCGAGACATCCTAGTGGGGCAGTGGCACCAGGATATCCACGTAGTTGATGGGAAAGAAGCCCGAGTTGCCCTGCAGCATCCCCTCGTACCAGTTGTCATCGATCTTATTGGTAAGGGTGATGATATCGCCCTCCTTGAAGCCTAGCTCACCTTCGTTCTCAGGGTCAAAATCGTACAGCGCACGACAGCAGGGCTGGTCCATGGGGGCTGGAGAAGAGGAAGAGAGCGGGTCGGAGAGATAAACAAATAAAAGGAGAATTAGGAGAGGCAGGCGAAGGAGACTCCACACATTGATTACAAGCAGAATAACCACAAGAAAAGCTTGTGAAAGGCTCACCTGGAGACCTGGCTAAAAGAGGGAAAGAGAGCAGGAGACAAAGCAAAAGAGACACAAAGCATCAGTAGCCGTGAATATAATTAGCGTTTCAAAGAGCAGTTTAATATTTTAGGAAATGTCCTTATGTATTCTCTTTTTGGCGTAGTGTTCAGAGTTGTTGTGCTATAGCCTGTGTGGCATTTCCTAACATCTGTTTTTGACACGATGTTAGGAAACTGGCTCATCGTTTTCCCTGTGCAGGTGCAAAATACAAGTGAGTGTTATACACCCTTGAGCCTCCAACCTCAGGGGGCAGTAATGAGCACACTACAATTTGACAACAGCACATTAAAAGAAGATAGTTGGCCCACGGACGGCTTGGAAGAACGAAGCCAGTGTGGAAGTCCTTTTTATCTGCATTCTATGGCAACACCACCAGATGGCGATAGCTGTGGTTGCGAAAAGACTTCTGGCCCTATTGAGGTTTATGGGAAAACAGGTTTCTGGCTTGACCTCTGCAGACACTTTCCTGATATATTTACGGGCACAGTCATTATGGTCAGATGCAGGATTATCTGCTGTAAGAAACTGCGCGCTCGTTTACATCTAGAGTCAGACCTGTGCGTCTTTGTCACATCCGTATTTTTGCAACCGAGACAGTAATGGGGTAGACACTCATCCTGAGGATTCAAAACAGGACTTCAGAAACCAGACAGTCTGTGACTGTCTGTGTCTTTGAATTACAAAAGAAATGGCTTATTTTGTCAAATATATTTCTGGTTATTTGCCCCAACTGTGTTAAAGAGTCGGTGCACTTCCTTTAGACCTCTTTGACCTGAACTAGACTAACATCATCTAGCTTGGTCCTGTCTAAAACTTGATTGCCAGCAGTTTTCCTTTTCACAAATTAACATGGTATACATCATTTGTTGAAGGGTTCATTATTTAATCTGTTTTATCTGGCTCTGAGCAGTTTACAAGGACCTCCAAAAAGTTAATGTTAACTCTCTTAAAAGAATATTAGTGAGGTTTACATGTGCCAGCAGGTGAAATTTGTTAAGATGAGCTGCTACACTGATCTGTCAGTTGGTTGGCTATAGCTTTATATTTAGTGTCCAGACAGGGGTGTCCTATGTTCTTATGTAAGGCTAAGCAAATACTCAATCAAGAACATTTCCAAAAATGTCAGATTACTCTTTAAAGAAAAAAAGAGCTCAAGAAAAGAGAACAAACGGGGGTTAGCACTGCAAACTAGGGCTGCCACAAACGATTATTTTGATAGTCGACTAGTCACCGATTATTTTTGCGATTAGTCGACTAATCAGATCATGCATCGATTGGACGTAAAACGTACAGCTTGAAAATATGTTAAACGTTTATTTTGTGACCCAGAAAGAATAATAAGAGTAATATTAAAACTAACTAGCTGCCGCCATTGTTGACAACTGCGCTGGGCCGCACTATGAATTCTGGGACACAGCTTCTTCTTCTTCGGGGTTTAACGGCAGCTGGCATCCTTTACATGCACTGCTGCCATCTTCTGTTTCAGTCCGTTATTACACTTTTAAATCCTACTACTTATTCCTGCGTCTTTTGTGATCTTACAAAGCTTCAAACGACGCGTCGACTATTAAATCAGTCGTCGACGATTTTGATAGTCGACGTAATCGTGACTAGTCGACTAATCGTGGCAGCTCTACTGCAAACAAACAAATAAATACAAAAAAATAAATACAAAGACAAGAATACACTTATTCAAAAGTCCATTTATGGAAGGATAAAAATAAGAGTGATAGCGAGATGTGGCATCTCTTCCCAAGTCACTCTTGCTCACCTGGAGATCTTGCTGCAAAGGAGAAAGAAAAAAAAAAAGAAGGGTGTGTGATGAGAATTTTATCACTCAAATCTTCAGATGGAGAAATGATGAACTGATGGAATTACAGTGATCACGGCGATGAAGAGTCAGTAGACAAAAGAGCAGGAAGATAAACAAGAATTTGAAAAGAGGTGGGAAGGCCATAGACTGTAGACAAAAGATGGACATAACCCCTTACAACATCAACCTCTGTGTTTGCAACATCTGTGTTTGCAACATCTGTATTTTGAAAAACATAACAAGCAAGAGAACCAGGACGCGATCCCAGTATACCCTGCTAATGACTTTAAACTAAAGGCTTTGACTCTAAAGCCATTAGAAAAATGGTTAAAGTGAGAAATACATTTTACAAAACTGGGCTTCTTTTAGCAAACCGAAGAGTTGCCCCCTGCTGGCCATTAGAGGGACAAAAATGCAAGTATGAAAGCATAAAACTGTGTCCATCTTTTATCTACAGGCTATGAGAGAAGCAGACAGACAAAGAAAGAGTGGGGGGGGGGGGGTCAAATAAGTCAGAAAATTCACAAAAGAACGAAACAGAAACAGCAAATGCTCGTCCGTCGATGCAGTTCTTTAAGTCATTGTCGAGAAATCTTTGTTAGTCAAGTGGACGGCACGTGATTTTCTGCTGTTTGTTTCATCCACTTAAAACTGACAAGTTTCTCTCACACAAAAAAATATTAATTAAAAACAAAAGATGTATAACAAAACAAAAAAGAAGAAGAGATACTGTGGTATCTCTCCTGGATTCACTGTTGTCTCACCTGGAGACCTTGCTGCAGAGACGGAAAAGGGAATCAACATAAGGAAGGGGTGCAGGAAATAAGAAGTAGTAGTTCTGAGTTTCCAGTGTAAATGAAGACGGGTGATGATGAACTGATGATCACACAAAGGTAGAAAAAAAAGCACAAGTTTAACCTGGCTCACCTGGAGACCTCGAACCTGCAAGAATTAAAAAAAAAATCATAATGGGAAAGAGAAGAGTGCAGAGTTGGATTCATTTGTTCTGGATTGATGAATATTCTGTTCAGTTCATGTTAAAAACTGTAAATGAACAGTAGGGGAAAAGATAAATTAGGAAACCAAAAGATGCACTGTAAATTCTCAAATATATTTTACTTCCTTTATTGGCTGCTGCTATTTAAAAGCAAAAAAATCATATTGTTTTTCTGCTGTTTGAACAGCTGGTTTAAATAGTTAAAAAACTGTTTGTGCTTTTGTGCATATTTGCTTTTATCTTGATAGCAGATCGACTCCTTTTTTCATGCTTTCTTTGATGTTGTTACTGTGCCGCTTTGCTGTTAAAAGCAGAAACCTGCATATATTATATTTCATAGTAAATAGCTTAAATGGGAGCACTGAAGATGTATTCTTTTCCAGAAGCCTTTTATTGTGAAATATATCGAGCAGAGCGTTACTGCAAGCAGGTCATAAAGTCAAGCTCTGCCCACAATCCAAGAACAGTTCCTGTCTGACTTATCAATTTCATAATTCTTGACACTGATGTCTGGTCTGATCTGTACCCTGGGGACGAAGGCCTGCTGTTGCTCTCCCTCCTTTGAATTTCCATGTATGCGCACGAAAGGGCAGAGACATTTGCTCTCCACACACCCCAGGCTTTTACACACATGCATGTGAAAGGGCAGGTGGGTGCCGATGCAGAGCGATGCTGCCAAGTACATTTAAGGGTCTACAATCAGACCTGACTGCAGCATGTGAAAAAGAACGTTTGCACAGGACTCTGTGCAGAGATACAGTGCAGACTGCTTCCATGGGAATTAAGAGGGTAAGTAGCAGTCAGATGCTTAACTGATCGTCACCAAGCGTGACCACCACTACTATAAAAGCAGAAGTTCCGGCAGTTTGCTGATCTGGAGCATTTGGGTGGTTGTTAGCACAACGCCACAATCTTTCCAGGGGTGGACATCCCAGAAAATTCATGCCGATGCTCAGAGAAACTGCAAAAACCCCAAGAGCTACATCTCAGACTCTGCAGGCCCCAGTTAGCATGTTTAATGTTAATGTTCATGACAGTACAATTAAAACTGAACAACTGAAGACTGGACTAAAGTCTGGCTTGCTTGTAGGTTTTTCCAAAAGAAAGGAAAAAAATGGCGGCATAGTGTTGCAATGGCCCAGCCAAAGTCCAGACCCAAACCTGACTGAAATGCTGTTGTGGGACCTTCAGAGAGCTGTCAATAAAGGTGGGATGATGAGCTGCTGAATCATGAGGTGTACTGTATATAGTTTTTTGCTAATGATGCTGCAGTCCTGTGAAACTCTTTGACCATTTGAGTCAAATATTAATCAGTGAAAGGTATGAGTGTGAGGTTTTATTAGTTAATCTGTTTCATCTGTGTTAGTGTTGTTTTCTATTTGAGAATTTGCAGTGAAAATGAAAAACAGAGAAAGGTTAAATGAAGGGAAAAAAAATAGAAAGTAGCCCAGAAACTATCCTTGAATACAAAATTAAACTCATGAGATTCTCAAAATTGAGATGAAAGCATACATATAGTACCAGGACTAGTTTCTGGGCATCTTCCTGAACAGTGAGTTTGTATTCTAGTTCTCACCTGGAGAGCGAGCACTGTGGACACCTCCATTTTGGCTCAAATTGATGGAGAAGTCCATAGACGTGCGCGGTTTTGGGACAAACTCTTTCCTTGGTTTGATGGAAGTATCCTTTATCCTAGAAAAAGCCAAAGAATCCCTCAGAGCACAAATAACCGGATTACATTAACCAGATTCTGTTTCTCTGGCTTTGCTGCGTTACTAAATAATACTTCAAACATGTAAATCATGAAAAGACCCAGTGGGAGAGTGAAATGTCAGTACTGACCGTTCATCGATCTTACTGGTCAGCTGTGTGAGGATCTCGGCAGCTCGGGTGTGATACTCCACCTGAGCGTGAACCAACGCGGCCAGCTGGCTCACCTGTTCAATCTGTTGATGCACAGGGAAGAAGCACAAGATCTACTACACATCCATACAACAGGCTGATCAGTTTCTACTTTAAACCTTTATCACCAAAGTTTCATACAAATCCAATGAACTTATTTTTTATTTTTGACTGTAAAACTCATCTTTCAGGAATCATTTGTATTTTTTCTCTAGGACTCTAGGACTCTCCTTTCTCAAGGACTTAATGTGAAGCCCACCAGGTAAAATCTAAAATATAACCAGGATTCACTCTCAGACATGTTCAGAGGTTCACATACGTCATGTGTGCTGATGAATTGAGGAAGTGCATAGTGCTTACATCACTCTCCAACAGGTGGAACATGCTCTGCTCAGCAATCTCCTTGGAGTCATCAAATTTCTCAAGCGCTTGTTTGATTTCGTCATCCGTCACTTTGCCCTGACGTTTCTTCTTATAATCAAAGTCCAGACGTCGACCTTCCAGTTTCTTCAGGTGGTGCTGAAACAAGAAAAAACAGACAGGTGATATGAATTCCCAACCCAGAGATGATTTTCATGAGTCCCCCCCCACCATGCCGCAGTGTCAGAGTACCTGGATCTCCCTGAGATCTTTTTCGTGAAGGTTCTGCAGAGGATCAATAAAGTTCTGCTTCACCTCCATGTCCAGAGCATCCTTAACCTCTCCAAGCTCACGCATGGCTTCTCCAACATCAATCAGAGCAAGACCTACAAAAACAACACAAATTTTGTATTTAGTCGCCACGTAACATGTGAACACGGATTTTGATTTCAGTGTATGATGCAGAAAAATAAGGGGATTTTAAGTGTAACTCTCTCATTAGAGCCTACAGCAGATTTTCAAAACAGGTGCTTCTCTTTGAAAAACATCTTAATGTTCAGTCGTGAAAAAAGGCAGCCTGCTGTGCATCTTGGCTGAAAAACAGACTCATACATTTTTCATGATATTTTTTTCCTGCGTCCTTGAAGGAATAAAATCGTGCTGCTTTGTTCTTGCAGAGTCTGTAAGAAAAGTGTTTGTCAGACTTTCTGTGACCAGCTTTTAATGCGCTGCGGCTCACCAAAGTTTGACTCCTCTCCGAGGTCCCTGCCAAACTTCTGCATGGCCTCCCCCAGGATGACCTCAGTCTGGGTATAGCCCGGCCCCTTCTCTTGGCCTCGGATGCGTGACATGGAGTTCATCATGCTCATCTTTGCTCTTGTGGCTAAGGAGACAGAAAACTAATGAAATCCGATTCTTCTGGGATTCACGTTTGAAGAAATTAAATCTGCAGTCATGATCCATGGCTAAATGGGTAAAATGAGTTTGTTGTTTACAGGATGTTTAATTTGCAGATTAATGTGAGTTTTGTTGCAAAATACAAGAAGAAATTAAGGCTAATAAGCATTTTGGATTAACCATTAGCGAAAAGTGGTAACACAGGTAAAGGTCAGCCAGCAACACCAAAAACCAATCCTGAAGTTTGTGGGATAACCATCATGTTACCTGGGTTTGGCTGCAGATACTCAGTGGTCTTTGTGATGATGTCCATCACCGCTCGAGCTGTGGTGTCCACCCTCTGTACACCACAACGTGGAAGGAGATACACGAGGCAAAGAAAAAAATTACAGGTAAGAAATGACAGCTGCAACAACATTATTACACGAGGATATCAGATAGACCACATCACCACACAAGTACTAACACATATCCGTGCTCTGCTCATATCCAGGTGTAACATGGAGCTGTAAAGTGGGTGCAAATCCCAAAGCTATTAGACCTTTTCAAGCGCACTTCTCTTGCAGCTTTTTAGTTTAAATTCAGCGTTGGTGCAAATATGTGTGAAACATGTCTCCACAACTTTAGAGTTTTTACAATAACGTCAGTGTACAAAAACTAAATCAGTGGATTCTTGACCAACGTTCTCTTTAAATGGTCCGTGTTAGTCCAACAAAGTTTTGATAATCCAGTAACACAGCAATAATTTCTGGAAATTATTGAACAACAAGGTGATAATGTGAACGTGTGAGTGCAGTCGTGCCTTTTCCATTTCAGTGAAGTCATCATCAAGCTTTGTTCCTTCTGCTCCTCCGACCTTCTCGCTCACTCTCTGCAAAACAAACAAACCAAAAAAAATGAATAATCAGGCCGGCAAATCGTGAAAAGGTGAAATGCTGCGAATGCAAGAGGTCAAAGAAATTTCTGTGATTCTCAGTGATGACTTTAAATTACTGAATCTGAACAATATGAAAAAAGCCCTGAGCAAAGTACAGGCACAGATAATAAAAGGTTTCTCATAAGTGCAAGCTTAAAATGAAGATTCATCATTTTATTTTGTTTTTATTTTGACTCTGATTAATAATTGAGTTTGCTCTTATTGCTAATATGAGACAATGACGAAAGAGGAAAATTTGTCCGCATTGGGTGACACGGTCGTCACTTTTTCATCTTGGTCTGTATCTGTTTGAGTAGATGACTTCAATCTGCCGCTCTCAGCAGCTGGAGCATCCTGTATGTGGATATAAGCTCTTCAAACATTTTGATTTCTTTGCTAGCCCGTGCTAAACAGATCCAGCCCTCTGACCCTCCTCAGGTGGAAATGACACGAAATCTAAACACAAGTTGTCACCCTGAAGACATAAAACAGGGTGTCAACGATGAGTGCAATATCAGTCTCAGTGATCATCAGTGAAATGAATCTGGTATTCCAGAGACTGCTGCCAAACACCAGTATAACTTGCTGCAAGATACAATGCATTTATTCCTGATATTTCTAGGGGCAAAGTGTTCTGAAGGAAAAAAAGAAGAAACAAATTAGCTAAATTTAAGGGAAAACATTTTATGGGTTAGATCGGAGTCTCTCAGGTAAACTCATGGACAGTTTAGAGCATGTAAAAGCCTCAAAGTCTGATGAAAATAAAAAGGCTTCCGGTTAGCTCCTGCTTTTTAAAGTTCAGGTTTAGTGTTGACGAAATTCACCATCATGTCTCATTATGTCTGCTGATAGAGATAAAATAAGTACGGGTGCCCAACAAGCTGCAAGCGTTTGCATTTATAGCCTCAGACATGGCACGAGGTATAAATACAGAAATAACTCCCGTCCCCTCGCTCTAACATTTCCAGCTCTGCCACCATCGGGACCAATCTGTGATACGTCCGGGCGCCTTGAGGGGGCAGCAGTCTGACACAACGAGGCCAGACACAGCCCTCAGAGGATGGACTGAGGGAGGAAAAATGCTTTCAGGGAATGTCACGATGCGTGACTGAAGAAATCATGAAAGCTAAGGTCAGTCGATGAAATCTTTCCTTGAGCGGGAATAACACTGTACACCAACACGGTTGCGTTTCCTGTGCTGATCACATCTTTAGTGATGTGGACTACGAGGAGCTGAATTATCTCTTGTTATGCGAGCAAAAGTGAGACATGTTTTTCCCTGCTGGTGGTGGTGGGGGGTGATGCAGAGGGATGATCTGTGACAGACAGAGCCGGCAGGTTTATAAGGCTAAGCCTGTGGCAGCAGTTTATGCAGTGTAAGACTTTCTGAGGATTGGTGCTTTATGAGTCATCGTAGCAAAGTCTTTTATGATCTCACTGGTGAAAGAGCTCAATATTCTGACAGCAACATACACACACAGGCACATATTGTACAAATCCAGCAGCCAGATACATTTCCTGTCATTAATTTCCCCTCGGCATGAAATTCTCCTTCAGCTGGTGACAGGTACCTGCCCATGCCTGGCTTATCAGGTGTGTGTAACTTCCTGTTCTTAATCACGCAACAAATTCTTTCTCCTGCCAGACTTCAGGATCAAAGACCGAAAGGGATCAGGAACAAAACAACCCAATAAAATGGATGAGTGTGTTTTTCAAATGTGGAAAAAAAAAGAAGCTGGAGTAATTTATATATGGTTCGTGCATTCGCTCATGAGTCACAGCTGTAGTGACACTGCTGCCGATCAAACAGGCCAGCTAATTACATCCTGAACTACTTTATACCTGGAGTGTTATATATAGGCAAGTGCATGTGATTGCTGTGCGTTCCCAGATGCACGAATGGAGCGAGCTGACCGATTACAAAAGGAAAACAAAGACAGGCCGTGTTTTATGTAGAATTATTAAAAAAACGAGCCCACCTCTACATGTGTTTGACTCTGAGCACACGCTGACGTGTCTCAGCTGACAAAACTGACAGAGATTGGGACAAAATCAAAAAGATTTATCTTTTTCATTTTTAATTATAATCGGTGTGTATAAGTCGGTGTGTCAGCTCAAAATAATTAGCACAGAATAACAGCTGTGCATAATGATCCAGTCACAGGTTTGGTGCCTCTGCAGGATTTTGCCAATTATTCTTTCACCACAGAGAGAATTAGATGATTATTACTCTTCCCATCCGCCCCAGGTTTGGCATGAGCGAGGAAAGTTTTGCTGGGTTTTCCATAATCTTGCATTTACAGGCTGAAATGTCTCCGTCAGGCTTCTCACCTGCTGTCTACAGAACCAAGCAAAACACTATTCTGTTTAACACTCAGGATTCATACACAAGTAAAACAGACAGTGAATATATATATAATATAATGTGTATGTGTTAGTCCCCATAGGGAAATTACTCCTCTGCATTTAACCCATTCACCCAGTGAAGCAGCGGGCAGCCACCAGTACAGCGCCCAGGGAGCAGTGTGCTCAGGGGTACCTCAGGGTAGCCGTTTAGTGGATTCGAACCCCTGACCTTCCGATCATGGGAGAACCACTTTACCTACTGAGCAGTCCCTGCCTCCTCCTCAGATGTGCACACGTTCAATATACAGCTATACAGTATACAGCAAACTACACATGCTCTCTCACACAGCTTTAGCACTGAATCTACACAACTGCTTTTCTGGATGTGGATTTAGAAGAGCCTTATAACATTAAATATAAAACCTATGCAATTTATTCACCTCAATTCGTTTCCATCAATTCAACATGAAAACTGTTAATTTTGTTGGTGTTAAAGAAGAAGATGTGCAGTGTTCTTTAAAAATCCCTTTAACCGGATCGTCACCTGTAAAATTACGTGAGAATTTAAACACTATTTGCCCGTCAGGACAGAACAAGCAAACATAGTGACTTTGGGTGGGGCAAACTAGATGTAATTTCAGCCCTATGTAATTTTCTCCCTATGAACCTGTATGTTTCCCATAACTAATGACTTATTTGACTTAAAGATTAAGGGAGGCTAGAAAGTAAGAGCCAACAGAAATGGATGAATAACAACAAAGTGAAGCAGCGTCTGTGGGGATCTGCATGAGAAACTGACGGAATAAGAATGAGCTCTTGGTGGCTGTTTTGAGTAAATGGAGCAGCGTTGCTGTGCTTGCTGCTGCCCAGCACAGCATTGGCTGCTGTCAGTGTACGATGAATCCCCCCCAGACACTTTGAAAGTGGAGAGCAAAGTCAGTCACTATTGTGCTTTGATGGCTGCAAGACGAGGAGACGGCACTTAAGTGCATCGATGGAGGGAAGATGTGCGCAAGCTTTCCCTCATGTTAGAGACTATATATAGAAAGTCACAGCCAGTCACGAGACAGGGAGTGAAGATTGATCCAGCTACTCCCAGTGACTTACTACACATTATGTAAATGTGTCGCATGCCAACGACCTCACCTAATGGTCAGGAAACCGACAATCTAAAACCTCCCCGGGGTAACCAGCGATGTCACTTTCTTTTTATCTTTCTAATCAGTCTCTCATCCAACAACCAACCCCACGCTTTTCTTTTCCTCCACCCATCACTGTCTCTCAGCACTCCTACTCTTCTCTTCCACCCCCCCTGCAGGGAAAGGAGACAACAAGGTGAACTGAGCAGCAGTGGTGGCAGTGTGCCGCGACCCATACACAGAACTGTAAAATGCACGGTTGGCTGCTGGGATATAACAGTAGTGTCGTAGTAGATGACACGCAACCTGTGACGTCAGAGAGACGCAGTGCTGATTTACGCAAGCACACGGACACGAGGCTGCTTTGTGGTCCCACCAGATGGAGACGCAAAGCACAGATACAGTTTCCACTGCATATCTTTGGCCAGGTTTTGTTTTTGTTTTTTTTACCACACTGCAGAGCCTTATTCTGTAGACTACTTCAAATTTAAATAAATAAATAAATATACTGTACTGTGTGATAATTTTTGCCTTGACCCTAATTGAAAAGAATCTATTAATATGCAAACAATGTTCCTTTTTCAACAATATGAAACACAAGCCGCCTCCTGCTTCAATGAAAAGTCATTTCTCAGTCTGCGTCTATAACACGTGATTAAGCTTCACATAAACATGTTATGTTTATGAGGACTGTCCAGTCGTGTCTGGCACAGTCTCAACACTTAGCAAAAACACAATTACAATGCTAGCATGAATATGCTACGTAAATTCGCTAACAAGCAGTAAAAAGCCAGTTTTCGTTTTTCAGGCCAGAACTGACACAGCCTTGCAGTAATCGCTCCAATTATTTACTTTTGAGAGATTAAAATTATGACCCGATGATGCCCCAAAGAAGGTCATTTGAACCTTATGACCTTTCAGTCTGAACATTAGATTTCTTTCTCATGGTGGCGTAGAGCAAAGATCAACGGATCAAAGTTACTGGGATTAATCTTCTAGGGACTGTCTGTCTGTACAAAATGTTATCCGCTCCATAATAGTTGGATTATTTAAAATTGGTGGAGTGACATCACAAATGCAGCAGACCACACAGAACAAGAGGTAAATTAAAAAAACACCGACTCCAGCCAGAAAACAAGATGCTCCCCCTCCGTTTCTTTTTCCTCTGGCTGCCATCCACACAACGCAAATCAGACTAGATTAAATATGCTAAACAGGGAGAGAAAAGTAGCCCAGAGGTCTTGCCAAAGGCTCTTCCTCTTCCCCTGTCTCAAGATCCGTTACGTCAGCGCTACGGTCAGACAGCGTGTCCTGACACGCTCCCATATGGATGTTTTAACAGCGCATCTACGTTCTTAGAGACTTTGGTGGAAATAACAGGATTTAGTAAAGTTAAACCGAGCGTGATGATGTAACGGGTCACCTTACTCATGACAGCGATTCAGCTCTCAGGTTCTAGATTTTACTCTGATGAAAAGTAATTACGCAAATCCAATCATCGGAACCCACCGTCTCATGCTCTTTCTTTTGCTTTTGCATTTACGTGTTTTAAATTATGTTCACGCTCATCATCAGTTTTACCGAATTACTTTCTTTTTAAAGTGTGATGTCTGTTTTTCATGCTGCAAGACAAATTACCCGAGCAAGGCGAATAAGATCTGCAGCTAAGATTGATTGTACAAGCTAATGCACACTGTCAGTTAAGGTGTAATTTAAATTAAAGATGTAGATTTTAAAAGAAAGGCAGGGATAATATATTGCCAGATGAGAAGGATTTTCTAGACAGACATCAGCACGTCAGTCTTCACATCAGCAGTAAAAACATATTAAAGGGGATATATTCCATTCACTGAAATATGAAATGTTAAAAGCTTCAGCTCAAAATCTTACACAAGTCAGCGGTTGTTTCAGTTCTTTTAGGCTCAAATCCAAGTGAGTTTTTGCCCTTTCCAGGAGCCATTTTCACAGAGGGACTACCCCCTGAACTTTTTAAGGCATTACCAGGCAGAGCTGTAAGTGAGGATACAAATGTCAGTTTGATTGGGCGTAAAGTGGACTTTACCCTCTCTGTTAGCCACATTAGCCATGCAATGCACTAACACTCACAATTATTTATGCCTTTTCTATGTTGTGGGGACACTACCAAATAAATAAAAGTAATATACTGGCTCTTCAGTTGCTAAGAAGCCAGGAGTGCATGAAGAATCTTAAGTTTTCTCCTGGAGCTGTTATAAGGTGCTCGGGGTCACAGTTCTGTGGTATGTGCAAGTGGTACCTTATGAGATTTGCTATTATGGAGATTTTGCATTGAGTGCATTGCAGTAGCCTAAACTGCAGAGCATTTGCCAGCAGAGGCAAGCATGAACCGAAGAAACAGGTTAGCTCAGTGAAATGTGAAATACGGCAACTGAATGGAACAAACTGGTATTCTGATCACAAACAACATTTTCTGTTTCCCACGTTATTCTATGTCCATACACACTAACTAACATCCACAGGCCTCACTCACAGAGGCTCGGGAAATGATCGGCGATGCCTTCTGAAATGTTTTGCTTGCAGCAAAAAGGCAGGTTTTTTTAAGGTGAATGTTTTCCTTTTCCACTTTACGTCGCACTCTTTCCACTACAGCACGAGAATTAGCTGGTGACTGTTTGCACCTACATGCAATCACAAGGAGGTCTGGCCAGTGATTGCCTGAAGTTTGCCAACCGGTCTGTAGGCTTATGTGATTGAGACTTAAAAATCCTTAATTAACCCCACTTGCATGTCTGGACTGTGGGAGGAAGCCAGAGTAGCTGGAGGAAAGGACATGCCATGCTCCACAGAGAAATGTCAAAACAAACCCGGAGATTCAGATGGTTGCGCTATCGGGCAACAATGCTAATGTCCCCGTGATGACAGCAAGAACCCCTAAAACAACCCCCCACAAAAACAAAACAAAACAGTAAACTAGTAAAAACTGAAAATGTCTTGAATCCGGTTAAAAACACTAGTTTTAGAAATAACTATAAAAGTGTGTTCAGCCTGCTGATATGACCCCTGCTGCAGGTATAATCGGCTCCTCCAGTATGGAAGAAGTTTGGGGTGTTCCTAGCAAACTATGCGCATATTTATTTAAACAGAGGTTTTAATTATTGAACTAATAGTAAGCAGATACCCAGTATTTGACCAATTTTAGCAGTGCTAGCACCGTCCACCTTCTCTCCTGGCAGGTTAACATCCACCAGTGTAACACAATCTGGAAAGCAGCTACTTTTAATGACAAATTATATCATGTTACTTTATGCAAACTCTGACTTGTAAGACGAGTGCTGGTAGGATCCATTTTTTCTAACTTTTCAGCTAAACAAGCACAAGTGTTTCTCCCTGCACACAGGCTCTCACTGGGCTCGGCTACCTGGCTGGTGGCTTCAGCTTGGCTTTTAGTGAAGGATATGAGAGTTGTATTGATCCTGCAGTCAAGCTTGCAGCAAGAACCCCAGCGACTTTTTCCTGACTTTAAAAGGTTTTATTCAACACCGTTGCCAGAATAAAACCTTTACCAGGTGCTGAATCTCACTTTTATATATTTATTTGCCAACAGTAATTCACCAGCAGGCCGTCACTGCTTGCATTTTGATTAAGAGACCTGCCCACAGGGATTACTAAAAACCCAGTTGGCAAATACAACAGGAGACTTTAAAGAGCAGGCTTTTACACCTGTGTAGGACAGGCTCAGTTAATACTCTTAAAAGGCTGCAATGAAACCGAGCTGACGCTGACACAGAAAGTGTCTGCTGTTGCTTTTAAAAGGAAGTCCAGGGTTCGATTACTTCACTGACTGCAGAGCACACTGTGATCAATTCTATATCATCATAGCTGCACCGGCACAAACCAGGCAGGCTGTTATTTTCATATTTCTACACATCCATTTTTCTTTTTATGATTCACAGTTTGGAAATCTGTCTTCTGAGGTGGTTCAGCTTATTTTATCAAAAGAATTACCATAAAGAAAAATGCAGTTTAATACAGAAGACATTTAAAAACAATTCAGTACAGTCTTTCGTATTTATTTTATCTTCTACCTTTCACTGTAAATGCTATAAGTAGAAAGAGTGGGTGGAAATAAACATGGCTTTTTTTGTTGTCTGCATGCTAAATACAAAGTTTTATATTAGGGGAGACCCCACCACCACCACCACCACCACCAAAGGAAAACTGAAGAGATCTTATGGAAGTCCTGAAAAACAACATCGCATTTCAAAGCACTTTATGGGCAAGAAAAATCCTATTAAAACTTATTTTGGCTTCATTTGTGTTTTAAATGTATTTTAATTCTGCTTCTATAATTAAAAAAACCCAGCAAGACTAGAAAACCTACAGAGCTAAATTCTAACAGTGACAGATATCATCTTCCATATCTCAGTTAAGCGTGTCAAGTGATTGCATCTGCTAAATGCTAGCAGGGACACTGTTATTATACTGATGCTATGTTTCATATTTCAGTTATTTTTGTCAGCATGCTAATATTTACAAGCTGCCACTGAACCGAAGGCGCAGCTGAGGCAGGAATGAATGTTACCTGATAACAGGTCTAAATTAAACAAACCAATAAATAAATTTGACATGGCTTACACAGTTATATGACTGCATGTAAGTTTTCTTTTTTACATGCCTGTTAAAAGTGCACCCTATGATTCAGTAGCGTTTGGAAACAGTTTAAAAAGCAATTACTTGAACCAATTATTTTCTGTATGACTTCATCGCTCTGTCGTAGCTTCAGATCATTGTAGTTTGCAGATATTTGTTCATGCACAGCGCTGTTAAGGTCCAGCCAGTATTTCAGTCAGGTTGAGATCTGGACTTGCTGTGCATGACCCAGTTTGGGCCAAGCTTTAGCTTTTGGACAGATGGCTTCATTTAATTGAGGCCATATAATTACAAGAGTCCCAGGTACCATTGCCCAAATCATCACCCCAGTTCCACAGTGTTTGACAGTTGATACAGTATAAGATGTTTGTGATGTTTGTTTGTTTTTGGTTTTCACCAAAAACATGTGTATTATGGCCAAACATCTCCACTCATCTGTCCAGAATACATTGTTCAAGAAATCTTGAGATCTGTTCAAATGTAACTTTCCAAAGCCAAGTTTGTTGCCAGGTTCTTTTTAGAGAGAAGAGGCTTTCTCCTGGCAACCCTTCCAAAATAATTGTACCGTCATGAAAATTGTCGGTTTAATTTCTGAAAAAGACAAAAATCCTTATGGGGCATCTGGAGTAAGAGAGCTTCCAAAATCAAACATGCAGAGATACCTACTGCCTCAGCGGAGTCATGAACTTTAACATTTAATCAGTGACCAACTGAGGCCTGTAGAGTCTGAGACGCAGCTCTTCTGGGGTTTTTTCCAGTTTCTGAGCATTTCACAATCTCACTTTGAGGAGAATTTGTTGGGAATGTCCACTTCTGGGAAGAATGCAGTATTGTATTATCAAGCACCCAACAAGCTAACTGCCAAAACCTCTGCTTTGATAGAGGTGGTCACACTTGCTGATGATCACATAATCAAGCAAATCTGATTATTAGCAAGTGGCTGACACTACTTACCCTCTTAATTGTTCACAGGACTGAGTAGATTCTGTGAAAACTCCTTTTCAAATGATTTCATGTATGGATTACACAGAAACCTATGGGATAGACGGAGGTTTTTCATGCTGACATCCCACAAGCCCTTCAGAGATCATGGTTTAATATAAAAAGATTAAAATTTAGATTTGATTTAAATGACCTATAGATTCTCTTTGTACACGATGTGTGTTTAAATGCAGATCTACATTTGTATCTGCTTGTCAAACTATATTAATGTAATCCAAGTGCATCCATCCTGCTGTCCTCTTCATACTAGCTTAGGCCATGTATATTCAGTATTAAAACAGTGCTGTTAGCATTAGCATTAGTCACATGGCACATAATGTGAGGCACACAAGGAGCGTGCTGCTGATGCCACTCTCCTCCCCGCTGCCTCCCACGCCTCCCCTCCTCCTTTCCTGCTCACTATTCTAATCCAGGCTGGGCACACGGAGGCCCCTGCTTTAAATACACCCAGGGTGGAAGAGGGAGATTAAAAATGACAAGAGTGATTAGTGAAGCCATTAGCAGGACAGCCCCTGCTGCTGGACAATAACAGGACGATCTCACACTTCCTGTCAGAATTAAAACATCCCTCCCCTCCTGATCCAGTTACCCGCTGCCTAACTGTCCTTTTCCCACCATAGTGGGGGAGATTTTTACAGAGGAAAAACGACACAGTCATCACACGACTCTTATTTTGTGTGTACGAAGGTTAAATTGGTACGTTTATCACCTTTTTTCCCTCGTCCGTTACCTCCTTTTATGTTGTGAAAAACAGCACTGAGGTACGGATATGTTCGGGTCAGCTGGGAATACGACAGTGAACTGTCAAATCTTCAGAAATTATTAAAAAAATATATATATTTTTAAAAACTACATAAAAATGCCCGGAAGGTTTTTTTTCTCTCTCATGTCCTTTTCTCTCTCGTGTTCTGCTTTTTCTATCACCTCTAAATCCCCCCAAGGCCTCACTGTTCTTATCGTCTTGCAACTCATGCAACACCACGCTCTGAGTTTGGACTCTGACTCACCAATTTGTCTGAATTCACCTTAACTGAAATCTGCAGTACGCTGCTAAACTTTGACCTCAGCTGACCAGGACCTCTAAGGACATAACACCAGGAAGCTGTGAGTGCGTAATGTCGCCCAATTTAGTAGACCTGTGCTCTCGTGGAATCAAGGAAAATCCCTCCGTTATTCTTAAATCGCAGTACTCAGAAACGACGTTGGGGTGGGCTGGCTGTTCCAGACGCAGCCGTTTCAGGATGATAGTAATCCTGCTAAACATCAAGGACCTTGTGAGGTATTAGTGGGGACAAAATTCAGCAATACCGTTCGTTCTAATGATGACTACAATCTCACTCAACCTACCGGGACACAAAAGCAGGGCTCATGAGGCCTTTTTTAATAGCTGTAAGACACCCAGTGCAGACAAACACCCAGACACGACAGGGTGCCAGCCACTTCTCTCTCCAAAACTGCCAGCAGCAGTCCATAGGTCCACCATGTTGCTTCACTAACCTCCATCCTTTCTAAGAGTGTGGCCCGTGGCTATTATAATCTGATTTGTAAGCCTCTGCGTGGCTCTTATGTAACAGCAGGGATGAGTCTGTAGCTGGGGAGATAGCTGTGCACACATCCTTCCATGTAATGCTCAGTAACTGGGGGAAGAGAGGGAGGAAAGAGAAGAGGGATGGGTGGCGGTGAGGGGTAGTGGTGGTGGGTGAGAACCAGCTGGCTCTGTGTGTCTGTGTGGTGAAAACGTGCCAGAGTTTGCGAGCAGTGGGACTCGTGATGATGACGACGTGACAACAGCGGGGGATGAGTAACTGCACACACGACAAAATTTGTCGGACTGAAAGTTATTTATAGTAACGAGTTATTCTCTGGCTATTATATTAAAAATGTGCCGTTTTATTTTTTGCAAATTAGGGCAGTTATGCTGATGATATTCCAGGCAAGGCAGGGCCAGTGACGCAGGAGAGTAATCCTTTATCTGTTAAAAATAAGACTGATTCTGTCATAAGGTATGAAATTCTCAGTACATCAGAATTCCCTCCTGCAGGTCTGCCCTGGAAGCACATGAAGGTGTGAAAAACTCACCATGTTCCTCTTCCATCCACTCAGTGCACTTTTGACTCAGTTGTTAATTTCACCTGTTTAATGAAGTCTTTTTGCCAGTAACTCAGTGTTTAAACCTACAAGCAATTAAGAAAAATATTTACTAAATGTATAGAAAGGGCCCTGAAAACATCATCAGCCCACTGCACAATTTCACTTTTACATAATTAATATACACTTCAGAGCTCCTGCTGCTGGATTGGGTCAGAATGTAATGTTTGTTGGTTATAATGTTTTTTTAGTCTGTAGAAGGACTCAAAGTCTATAGTGTCAATTTGCCAGTCTTATTTGACACAACAGACCTCAAAATAAAGGAAACAGGACTTCTGTTCGTTCTGATTCGTTAAGATGTTTCATCTCTCACCCAAGAGGCTTCTTCAGTTCTAAAAGCTGATGGAGAGTCCCCACCTCTAGTGGAGTTGTCCCCTTGGATGGGGTCTTGAAAGTCACTGAACCACCCTGTAATCATGTAAGTTGTTAATGGTCAGTTGAGGCAAGGTGTGAATTAAGGCGTATGTCATTACTGAGGCCGAGCTATGACTCCTCTGAGAAACATTGCCTGCCATCATGTCCGTTATAAGGTCACATGAGTCAAGGTGTGTGAGGGTTGAAATGCCTGGGAAGAGCTCTCAAGGCTGAGATATAGATGGCTGATAATTGGTGTTGTAGTCCCTCCTTCACTCCTCTCTCAACCCACCTTTACTCACATGATTGCAGGGTGGATGAACAACTCTCAGGACCCCCCCAATGTGGACAATCCCACTGGGGTCCATTGGCTTTTAGAAGTGACGAAACCTGCTGGATGAAGGCTGAAACGTCTTCATGAACCAAAAAGAAAAAGTGCATCTGCCGTTATTTCAAACGCTGAAGACTGAGAACCTCCACCGACAGATAAGCTCGATGAAGAACTGAATCGTTGGAGCTCAATGATTAAACTGAATCATTGAATTGTCCATTTGTTTCACTTGATTCATTCAGCCTGTTAATGTTTAAAGATTTCTTGCAGGAAGAGTGTTTTGAGAGGCCAGTTCTACTAAAGTGCTTGTCAGATGGTCGATTAGCTTCTTTGTAAGAAAACATTTACAGTTATCCTGTTTTTCAATCACTCATTGTGTTTGATGGGCAGTTTTTACTGAACAACAATAAACACCTTTTGATTTATTATATAGCTGAACAGCATGTCTTACAGATTAATTTTGAATGAGCGTAAACTGACCCTTTTTCTGTCCTGATCATTCAGTATTAAGGTAATCTAGTCGACACAAAGGCTTCTGTGGTGGCTGAGATGGCCAAGTTAGTTTCACAACAACAACAAAAAAGCAAAGAGCAATCGGTTTAGCAAAGAAGTATAGGAGAAGATTACTGAGGGGGATCTTCACTGGGGTTGTGGTTTATGGCTTTTGGAGCATCCTTAAAGGACTGTTTTAATATGTCATTAGCTTGTTATTTAGAAAACAAACCATTAGCATGCTTAATCTATGAATGGTTCCTCAAGATTGCTTGCAGTCGCTAGGATAAAACTGATCGCACAGAGGCTGTGGCACAAAAAAACCTCCTTGTGATTGCTTTGGTCGCTAACAGATTGCATGGGAGACGTCATACTGTCTGCAAATGCGTTAACTGCTAGCTGAATGCTAGTAAAACTTGAAAACGTGCAACACAAACAGTAAACTAAGAATGTCCTCCTTCAAACTAAAGGTCGTACCGATTCGCTGCAGCCAACACATTTCAAAAGGAGCTAGCTTTATTTTGAGGGCAGGCGGTCTCTGTCAGTACCGCTCTGTGAGTAGTTGGCAAGTGTTTGCATTCAAGCCAGCGTCTTGAATGCAATCTATGGCCGACTGTGGCAATCTGCTAGTGACCAAAGCAATTCCAAGAAGGTTTTTGATGCGACACTATATACCTCTTTGCAACCAGTTTCACCAAGATACCTCTAGCAACCCCCAGCAACCACTTGCCAAGTGGTCAGGGATTACACACCGTTCCCTAGCAACCAGCGGTTGCCAGTGGGGTGGGGGTGTCACTGAGTGGTCTCTAGGCCTGTGTAACTGGGGCTTTAATCAGCAAACAGGCAAGATTGTGGTTGCACTACTTAAGGATAACGAGTTTGCACAGCTTTTTATATATTCAGTTTAAAAGAATCCAATTTTTTTTAAAAAAAGAATCATTATTGGTTAAAAACAGAGGCATTCCTTTTTATTTATCACCAACAGACAATGAGAAACATGACCCTAAAAAAATATTTTACAACTTCAGATGGAGTGACTCACCCTTTATTTAAACACACGCCCTGCATAATATGTAAATATGAATTTAATGGCACATCGCAGCGTGTCGGTGTTCTCTGTTTCGCTGTACTTGATTGCCAGACTGCAATTTCCATTTCACGTTAGCGTGTCTCTCGGTAGAGATAATGGCAGAGCTTTGAGGCCTGCAGAGGACTTGACTTTTTCTAAAACATAACCAAACAGAAAGGCACCTTCTGTGTGTGCAGTAGATTCACAGTGATATAATTTTTCTGTTTACACAGCACTGCTGCGAGTTATATCTGTGTGGGTGTAATGATGGTGCTGTCTAGGAAATGGACGCTGAATATCCGTATTAATGATCGTTATTAAAGAGCTCAGTTGCAACCTGCTGTGTGCAGTGTGCTGTGTACCGTGTGCGTGGGCACGCGTCTGTAATCCACACTTCTGTGACCACATCAATTATCC
Organism: Oreochromis aureus; assembly: GCF_013358895.1. Taxonomy (NCBI): domain Eukaryota; kingdom Metazoa; phylum Chordata; class Actinopteri; order Cichliformes; family Cichlidae; genus Oreochromis; species Oreochromis aureus. The sequence goes on from NC_052947.1 coordinate 18,185,922, forward strand.
TTAAGATTAAGCCTGCTTGTGAGTATAAAGTTCCGCTTGACTGTCAGTTTACTAAACATAAAGAACAAGAAGTCGTCTCAACAGCTAGACTTATCAGTGCCATGTATGAACTATAGTAACTACGAGGGCTGCTCAAGTTGTGATGTCAGTTTGAATAACATCTGATCCGAGAAGATAGCAAGTGTCGGAATATGAAACAGATGGAATATTATACACTCACAGGCCACTTTGTTAGGTACACCTGCTTGTTAATGCAAATATCTACTCACCAATCACACTGCAGCAAGTGACTCTGAATCCGCCGTGGTTGTTGGTGTCAGACGAGCTGGTCTGAGTATTTCAGAAACTGCTCATCTATACTGACACCTGAACAACCATCTCCAGTGTTTGCAGAGAATGGTCTGACAAAAAGAAAATATCCAGCAACACTAACTCAAATAACCACATGTTATTTAGAATATCTCTGAAGGAACAACATGTCAAGCAAGCAGAAGACCACACGGGTGCCACTCCTGTCAGAGCTAAGAGCAGGAAACCAAGGAACTGAGGAGTGTTTCCAGCACCTTCTTGAATCTGTGTCATTAATTATTAAGGCAGTTGAGGCAAAAGGGGTTCAAAGTGGTACTAGGAAGGTGTGCCTAATAAAGTGGCTGGTGAGTAGTGTAATCCAGGTATATTAACAACCCATCGTTCCCTATGAGAACATGTGATCCAGCCGACTTGCAGATTTGGCGGGCGGAGTTGTTAAAACCAGTGAAAGAGACACAGCAGCCATTTTGTGTGTCTTCTGATTTCTTTGTGTTGTGTGTTTTTTATCGTTCGTCTCAGAGAAAACAGTTCGGCGTCAGGAACGATGTTTCCTACAAGAAAAGAATCTGGCTCGTCCGCTGAGAAAAGGTTTGCCCTTGTACCAAAAATCAGCCTCACACATATATACGCAGTCATGCACTCAATGGCCTGGGTCATTATTCTTCATTTAAAAACTAAGCAAACTCCTCACTGCCCTCCACGCTATCAGTCACTGACAGACAGCAGTCCTCCCACAGAAAACATGATCATTAATAATGAGGCTCAGTGCAAAACAACAGTACTCTTTGCACTGTTTCTGTAACGATTTATCAATTAATCAGACAATCTCGTGAGAACAGCTTTGATAAAAGAAGGATATTTATTTAAAATAAAAATACCAAAGGTTTCACACAATCACAGCCTCTCAAATATAAGGATTCATGTATGTGATGATAAAGAGAATAAAGCATGTTCAGGCTTTTGGCTGCTGGCTGGAATAAACAAGTGATTAAAAGATCATCAAGTCTGAATCACAGAGTGATTAATGATTATGAATAAACGATGATATCACACAACACCGGAGACATTGTAAGAAAATCATCTGCAATACAAAAACATCTCTTTTTAAGTAAAGATAAAATATTGCAGGAAAAAGAAAAAAGCAGAAATATTGGCTTTATGGTGTCACGGAGTGTATTATCATTATTCTTCAATTTTAATAGTGTGTCAGTATAATTAATTAGCTCGATGATATGACTCCAGGTCTTATCTGTTTACATAAGACAAAAGGAAGTGATACCATAGATTGCTGTAGCTACATGGTGTTTGGGACTTTGTATTTTCTGATTAATATAAAAGGAAACACTTCCTGGCAGCACTATAGATGAACTATACGCAGAGTGAACACATGTTTGTGTTCTGTTAAAAATCTACTATATTTACCATCTGAATGCACTGCATTGTAATATATTAGCGTAACAGAAAGCTACAACAGAATCAAGCAGAGCTCTGTGTGTGACAGTGTGACAGGTGAGGACATGTTACAGCGGCGATGACGATGATAAGAAAAGATGCGAGCGTCTAAAGCAGGAGAACAAATAGGTGGAAACAAGTGTGTCTGAGTGTGTGTGCTGTGACAGAGTGCCCGCTGAAAAACGCCATCAGTGAAAAGAACCTCCTGCTGTGTTTTTTCTACTTCTACTTCTTCTTCTTCTTTTTTTAAAAAAATCCATCATATTGGAGTCAAACACGTGCTGCAATCCATGAAATCTGGTTGATTAACATTGCTGATGATGCTACCATCAAGCTAAACCATGATTTAGGAGCAGCGCTGGGTAAAAACAAGCAGTGATGCATTTACGCCAATACCCCCCACCCCCCAAAATAAACAAATAAATGAAAACAAAAACAAACAAACCCGATTCCTTCTCCGAGACACTTATACAAATTTCCAATCTCACTGCAGAAATAACTCACAAATTACACGATGTCATCAATCTGGATCTAATAAAAGCTGAGGAAATTGAAAAGCCTCGCCAGTCAGACGTTTTGTATCTTTGATATTGACTGTCTGCTATTCAAGGCCGGTCTGGTTTGATTAGATTTCCTGCCCACAAAGGAGGTCATGACAGGAGAGGACAGAAAAACAGAAATGCAACGAAACCCAGAACAGCGAGGACACCTTCACATTTATGTAAAAGCAACTGAATTCTGACGAACATAAAATATAGTACAACATACAAAAACGTCTCAAGATGAAATGATAACTATAGAATAATTTTCTGGTCGTCGTCCTATTTTATCATAATCAGTTTTATTTATTTCAGATTTCTGCCAAGTGGGAATTTGAGACTGTTTTGTTAGTAACAGCTGATTAAAATGAGCAGTGAGAAAATAAACAGGAAGGATGCTACAGGCACATAAAATCTATCTATGAAGAAATCTGGTAAATTCAAAGATTTAAAAATGGATACTGACATACACAGCATGCAATGATATGCCAAAAGCTCCTCTATAAAGGTTATTATGCACTCAGTCGCCAGTTTATTAAGCTCGCTTCAGTAAAACTGCAGCCTTTCATAACAATTTTACATCGTGAAGGTTTCAGTTTTTGTTCAAGCTTAAAAGGCAGGAGGTGGTCTGCAGTTCCTGTTTGTGCTCATGCAAACTCAGCAGGTTAAATCAATAATTTATGAGATGAAGCTCAGAACTGCACATCCTTTGAGTTTTGAGTGTTGAGGCAAATTTTTCTATTTGTGTGCCACTGCAGCAAAAGATACCTAACAAAAACTCTAAGCGGCACCTTAATTTTGCTACTGTTTTTTTGCATTTGGTGACTGACTGACAGTACTTGGGCGCTCAACCTCTGGGTGACGACATCAGGTCATGAGGCGATTGCACTGGTCGCCTGGTGGAAGGATTAATGTTCAGCCTCCAGATTGTCAGTTTACAAATGGCTGCTGCCTAATTTATAAACACAGATAGATTTATAAACAACACTCTGCAATCAGTCTGCACCAGTGAGTGCAACCTGTCTGCAACCCGTCTCTTTGCAACAGGGGACTCAACTGGTTGTTTCTGGTTATTTTCTTGTATTAAAACATCTTTCTGGAGCGCCTTTGTCATTTTTCAGTTAAATCACCCTCCTGCAGCAACTACTTCAGTATCTGTGGAGCAGTTTCTGTTAGCCATCTATGTGGTTCTGCCTGGACTCTGAACGTAAACACTTAATGTGAATTTCTGTGTATTTAAACAGCAGCATCATCATTAGATAAATGACAGTGTGGGTTGTGACAGTTAACAGTTGTATTACCACAAAACAGATTGCATGTAATTGCAACTGTAACCCCGTTCAGTCACAACCTGATAGTAGACTGACTCCACCTTTTTTAATCAAAGGACAAATCAAGTGTTTGTTAATGGAAATGCAATGAACTGCAAGGATTTTATTATATTACACGTCAGTATCTCTTTCACCAGCATCCACTTATGGATACGCGGGAGAAATTATGCCAGCTGCTTACAAGTACATCATATTGTGTTGTAAACTATTAAATGCACTTATGACTGATAAAGCTGAAGTGTTACCCACATTACAATTCTTCTAGGACTGCCATACCTTCTTGAGTCACATCATCATCATCCTGTAATAATTTATTTAAATGTCTTCTGCAAACACACACACCTACACAGTCTACAGCCACTTTCTGATTAAAAAGCCATCTTATATTGGCTTTTAATTCAAGGTGCCTCATCTACAGCTTTGTCTGTGGGTGGTGTTTGCCATATTGAGTCTGAGCATCAGAAAAATAACCATTTACCGCCAAGCCTGCGGCACATTTTTATAAATCTAGAAGGTGATGAAGAGGATTGTTTATATGGAACATTGAGCCAAATAAATAATTACCCCATGGCACAACAAAGAACACCATGAAGGACATTATTGTGAATGTTTAATTAGAATGATTTATGACAAATAAAATGAACATTTTGAGGCCATATTTATAATAGGATTGTAGCAAAACATATTTTATCTCTATTCTCACACCATTTGTAATCATCTTAACATATAGCTCGATAAAATAAGAACTAAACTAAATAAGAACTAAATGAATCCACAAAAAAAACAACCCCAAAACAGCCTGATTGCAGAGTCGTGAGTCTCTGTCACATGGTCTATTTTGCGGTCTTGTCCGGCACATGCTGCACGTTTCACAGATTACCGTGCAGCGCCCTGATTTTGGCTCGCACACAGCTCAAATATGATGCAAAGTCACTGTGCTCCGATTAATCTGAGCATAATCCCTGACAAGCCATTCAGTCTTACCCCCACAGCTGGTGCGAGGCTGTTGTCTGGGCACGAGGCGAGTGAGTGTTTTTTGTGTGTCCACGTCTAAGATGGAAACATGCATTTTCTGTTTGGGGGGAGGGGGCGGGGGATGTTGAGGTCGTTGGTGTTGTTTTAAAGAAACAAACAAACAAAAAACAGAGGGACCCCACCTTGTCACGTCCTGACATACCCCCCTCTCAAAACACCCGAAGAGCTGCTTTATCAGACATGTAAGTACAATGAAGCGTTCTGTTCCCGATCCTCATTACTGCCCCTTCATGAGCCAAATTAGGCATTAAACTGAGGACACAAAGCGCTGCCTCCTCGTCAGCTCTGTTCCCAACATCCTCCACTTCTCTCCATTTAACTCCATTACTTCCTCCTCTCATCTCTTCCTGCTCTCTCTTCACAAAATAACCCCCTTTTCCTAGATTTTTTATTTTTTTAACTTGCTTTCACACACACACACACACACACACACACACACACACACACACACACACACACACACACACACACACACACACACACACACACACCATCTGCAGTCAGGGAATGAAACCCATATAATGGACAAGAAGAGCTTCTTCATTCAAACAGAAATACAACAACTGAAAAATAAAAAACAGCAGCAATCACAAAATTCCTTTATTACCAATATTACATATGAAACACAAACTTCTATAACTGTATTATCTGATATTTTTTTGTAATCTTTCTTTCTTTATTATATATTTGACATAATTAAACATCTGAATAGAGAAAAGTGTGATTAGTAGAACTGCTCGCTGCTTAGTTGATGCCCCAGAGGAAGTGGTCACAGTGATCAGGGGTAACTGCTTTAATCTGTAACGCTGCACAGCTTTTATATTTTCCGATACAGGATGTATCGGAAAATATAAAATCATATAAATTAAATATAAACAAAATGAAAATAAATAAATGAGTAAATAGGAATAAAAACTAGCTAGTACTTGGCTACAAACTATCACTGCCTGTCAGATGTGTTCTCAGCTCTGCTGTAACAGTATTATTAACACCTAATATTTTTTTTCTGCTTAAATCTAAAACATGGTGCTTTTATGTGACTTAAACATGACCTCTAATTCCAAGTGACGGCACAATAACAGCATACGTGTCCCTAAAATATGTTGCAGTTCCTCATCGACATGTCCAAGCACGTAGGCAGCTCAACAATCAGCAGGATAAGCAGATTTACAGGGAAATCTTCTGCATTCTTCAGGGTTATAAATGCAGGTAATAATGATGTGACCTGAATGCTCCTGAAGTAGACGTCAGTCCTATCTCTGTCTGCAAGAACACCACATTTTGCTTCACAATCCTCGCACAGGAAAATCTTATAAAAACATATTTAAAATGGGCAAATGCTCATTTTTCTTATTAATTAAGTCTGGTGAGGATAACCTTGTCTTTATTCTTAGTAACAGGTACTGAGAGTTCCTTTTTACCGGCCCCAAGTCAAAGCTAGTGCCTCTTGCAGTGGCTGATGCCAGGAATACATAATATGAATAAAACATCCACCATGGCCTGAATACTGATGCTGAGAGAGAGAAAGAGGATGAGGAAGGAGTGAAAGGAGAAACCACGGACGGTGAAGACACTGCAGGAAGAAAGAAAAAAAGGACCTCTAGCGACTGCTGCTGTCAAAATAAGAATGAGTGAAATAGCAGAACACCGGGCACCAATGTTTTCGCTCTGCACACCTTCTTCTCTGACAGATATCAAACTGGCTAAACAATGTTCATTCACGTTTCCTCTGCATATTTAGAAAGTCCACCGTCATCTTTGCTTTTATTCAAAATGTGCCGACAGCACCCAGTCACTGGACGAGCTAATAATAGGGAATATGGGGAACGCTGCAGGTCGTGACTGTCTTTAACCCACAGAACAAAAACCTGACGTCACAACAATGGCAACTCCAAAGGCCAGTGCTCAGTCCATGAGCTCTCCGTGGGCTTTACATTGCGGGTAGTTTTCAGCTGCTTAAACCTGATTAAATAATTTAAGTAAACATACAGGATTTAGTTAGATATACAGCGTGTCAGATCTGTTACTGTGTTGTTTTTGGAGACACCCTTTCCCTGAAATGTGTGGCAGCAGCTCTGGAGAAAGCTAGTCACACGCTCAAAGGTCAATAAAAACTTGTTGTAATACTATCTTTAGGATTAATGCAGTGTCAGGGAAATTAATGATTTGTTTGAGGTGTGGTGATGGAGGTGGCGTTTGACTTTCACACTGGACGAAAACCTGTCACAGTTACTTTGATGTATCTATGTGAAGGTTTAAATTTCTTTCTGAAGCACGCCTAATAAGAAAACAAGAGTTTGCACGTGTGCTGTACAATATACGGCAAAACTGTGTTAGAACCAGCGAAAAATCTTCCAGTTTCAAGACAAAAATCAAACATTATATGTCCTGGAAGTTTACGCAAAACGTAGAAGGGCACTGCAGAAAAGTTTGATATTTAGCTGGGAGGGAAATGACAAGCAAGTGCAGATAATTAGAAGCACCAAGGAAGGGGAGAAATAAAGGAGGTAAAAAGATGAGAGGGATATTAATGCAGGTACTGCTGCTGGACTGGATCCAGTGCAGCACTGCTTTTACTGCATTGCTGATCCACTGCCGGGCAAACCTGGATGCACTGGGTTGACTTAAAGAAAGAGCATCCAGGCCTTTGGAGGACATTTCACTTCATGATGTACGTGCAGGAAGAAGCGTGCCACATATGACGCGAAGCAGAAAGGTGGGAAGAGTACAGCACCTATTTGTTCAGAAATCAAGTATTTATTAACAGTAAAGATTTCCATAAGTGCCACCTTGGGTTTGTTCTATGACCTTAAATGGGATATTTTATGCAACATGGTACTGCAGCTCAATATTGTTATTTTTGGACTCTATTAGCCTTGAATGATTCAGTTTAGTTACAGCTCTTATTGATCTTATCATCTCACGTTAAGCCCCTCTACTCCCTTCTCCTCACGGTTTCTTATGATTGGCTGCTCTTTGCAAACAGATGGTTTCCAGGTTGAACCTGTCAAATGAGAGGGACTTCTGGGCTCACAGCCAGAGCTGTATGAGAGGATCATGTTGAGGATATCTGCTCTTAATGACATCATACAGAGCCTACAGCAGGAGTGTCAAAGTTCCTATTTTTCACTCCTGACTACAGAATGTTTTTAAACAATGAGTCAAAAAAGAAAAATAAATTTTCTGTGAATTTTACAGAAACTTTTAATTGCATAATTACAGTCCAGTCTAGGCAATGAACAACACCTTTATTCCTTACATTAAAGATTTCTTTCATTAACCACAGCAGTGTCTCTTTATCGTGTGGAAAAACTGAGACAAACAGCAATTTTAAACTTGCAATTCTATTTCTTATATTAAGATATCTTCTGGTGGATTAAATGTGTGGTTAAACGTCTTTTCACTGAAAGAAAGGGAAGTTTTACTTAGAAGTGTGTTGTATGTGACTTATATGTGATTACAGCATTATAGGCACCATTTGACTACAATTTAAGCTCTGCCATCAAAGTGGTGCTGTTTTTCTAACCTTTGCAAAAGCAAGAACAGGCTGTTTCCCATGCCATCTCTGTTTTACACCGTGTGAAATTTCTGATATTATTTAGAAAAAATTTGGCCAATTAATAGAAAGAATCCATCAAATAACTGAGAAAGAAAGCAAATGTAAGCTGCAGCCTTAATTTAGAAGTAAAAAAAAGATCCTGTCAATTGTCAAAATTCAGCATTGAGCTGCATTTTTCCCTACAGCCTGCATGTGAGTAAATCCCTGCAGAGCTTTTCTGTCCTCCACACTCTCTCCTGACTTCGGAGAGTTTGTCCTTCTGCTGCAGCCTTCAGCATCTCTTGGCTGAATTCTCCCTCTGCCTCTGTGCCACTCCCTATCAGCACAAGGATGCTTCCTATCCTCCTCTTCATCGCTTTTCTTATCTCTTTCCTTGCTTCACTCTTGTTGTTCCTCCCGCCCCATCTGTTATCTCCCAGCTGGATCTGTTTTACGCTGCACTGCAGTAGGCCTATAGCGAGGATCCAGGCTGAATGAGTCACCCACTTGCAATCTGCTGCCCTAAAGCCCTGCAGGCGTCAATCACATCCAAGGACCCTGCTGCTATCCCCAGGCTCGCATGGGTGTCCGTCCATGGGCGTTCACATTTTGTCACTGCATACTTTTCCAGAACCAAGAGATGACACTGGAAACATATACACGCACAGTGTTACATGCTAAAGAATTTGCCTTTCACCCACAAACTAAAATGAACCGCCCAGTTTTTGAAGAAGCATAAATCAGAGTGGCACGTGCGTAGCTGTTATATTAGCATTCAGCACACACGCTGGGAAATCTCCTGTAGAACCAGGCCTGACTGCTAAATAAAGGATCACCACTTCCATTACCCACTGCAAGAAATATACCACGTTCAAATCTAATAACTGCCTCTTGATTTTACAACTCGTAACGGCTCGCAGACAGCCCCAGAATCCAACAATCACTCATCGACATGTAGCTAAACTATCTTCACAGATAATTTCATTTGCAAACAGATCAGGGCTGCTTGTGTTTCTGTTCCTCAACTGCATCCTCAGCTCTGATTTCCATCTTTTGGCATCCACTGAAACATAAAAGGTGGCATTATTACCCAAATATACCAGCGCATAGATTTAAAAAGTAGTGCAGGTTGATTCCAAATTATTCTGTTATCATGTCAATGCACACATTTTTACTCATATTGATGAGCGCTATACTATAGTTAATAAACTGTACGGCATATCGCCACATTGTGTTGATCATTATCCAAGAACAGGCTGAAAACGTGGGTAGTGCATATGCAGAACAGACACGATTCACTCATAGCTAACAGGCTATCTTATGACACTCCTGTGGACCAGTCTGGATCGAGATAACAGGCTCTGCAGTGTGTGAGGTGGGGTTGAGATGCACATGTAATACAGACAGGAGCGAGCTCTACACACATGCGTAATTTCAGTCGTTTTCAGATGACATTTTATGCAACAAGAAGCTAAATATTCCAACATGATATGAAACAAACTGGACTCTTTAGACTCACTATGTTTTAGATGCAAGCGTGACTCATACGGAGGGAGCCAAACTTGGAAACTCGTCAGCTTCTTTCTGACACTGACGAGAAGCAAAGAAACCATTTTATCTGAAAAGCCTGCAAGAGTGAAAACCCCAAAGACTCTCTGTATTTTTTCATCTCTCACTGGTTCTGCCACACGTTCTCAAGCTTTCCTGCTCATCCTCCCTCCCTCCTCTCTCCTGCAGCTTCTATTAGATGAACAGATTTTCGTCTTCCTGCTTGCAGCACCGAGATAAAAATGTGCTCACCGCAGCCCTAAAATCCCCCAAAACCAGTATTGAAAATAGTCCCATCACAAGAAGCTTTTGTTTTCTATACAGTTAGCAGATGGTACAATATAAAAAGCTGCACGTCCACACACACACCATTGGCTGCAAATGAACCTGAAAGCGACGGCGGTATCGTGAAAGTAGAATCTGCTCTAAGCGTGACTCATTTGACTCCGAGGTGGAGTTGACTTGTGACGTATTAAGCCAGAGATCATCACCTTTAAAAATAAGACGGATGAAAACACTGTTTGTGAGCTTAAAAACAGAAGAGGAAGAATACACCGTGCTGTCGTTATAGCAGGTTTAAATGAAATACAAACACTTTCGAGGTATTGTAACCTATTATAGCATGTGCTGAGTTACATCACATAGTGAGAATGACTAATGGATTGCAGATTAAATGAACAAAGTTTTTAAAAAAAAGCAATTCCTAGGGACCCTGCTGGGTTTTACCCTTCATGCCCCCATGCTTCACTTCTTTTTAAAATGGCCCCCATTATTAATGCAGCACACAGGGCATCGATGTCCTTGAGTGAGGGAGAGAGATGTATTCTGTCAGAGAAAAGTGTGATTATGCTTGTGTGAAATAAATTACTCTGTGATGCATGTGAAAAGGTGAAACTGAGTTTGCGTGTGTGTATTTCATGAAGTCGCAGTTAACTTCAGGGTATTCTGCCTTTTATGAGCCGTTTTTCTCAGCAGTGTCTACAATAAAGAAATGCATCTTCCTCTTCCACTAAAACGAGGATTTTCTGTTGCTCATACAGCAGACGCCATAGTCCTCAACTCCAGACTGAAGCTGCACAGATAATTAGCAATTAGAGACACATTGGGCTAAAAGGTCGATGCAGCATTTTAGGATAAAAAAAAATTCCAGTTCACATCTAAAACATTTTGATGTTAGTGTGGTTTTTTGATTTTCAAACTATTACTCCATAAGTGTTGTATACAGGCCTGCTTGTGTGGGTATATCATCTATTTGATGTTCCTGAACTTAATTTTCATATAACCTAATATGCAGTAACATCTGTTATAGTATATCATTGCTGAAAAAAATCGACTATTTGATATTAATTGTTAATCTGTCATTTTGATCGTATTTATTCAATAAACTGAATAATAAGGTGATCGAGGGCTCAAGGTGCTTTATGTTGTTAGTTAAAGACCCTCAAATCATAGAGAGAAAACCCCAACAATCAAACAACCCCCTTTAAACAAGCACTTGACCACAGTGGAGGGAACATCCATCAAATCCCCAAATTTATTTTCCAGTCATATAAGACCACAAGAACCAGTAAATGTTACTGGGACACTCCAACCAGAGAATTTTTGGGGGCATATTTGCTTAAAAAATGGTCTAAAGTTTATCTGGGAATTTTTATTCACTGATTAGCCAGAGTATGGAAAATCAATCAAATGTGAATATCACAGGTAATCAGTTCAGGCTTCCTGACAGTCACTTTAACATGCATCACTGACCAAGCACTGACCTGCAACTCACAGGACCCAAATCATCTCCTCCTGCAGCCCCGTGCCAGACGCCACAGGACAACACTACAGGTTCTGCATCCGTGTCCTGATAGGTCAGAGGTGTTTTAGTGGCACTACGGGGACTTACACAATATCAGGCATATGATTTTAATGCTGTGGATTATTGCCTCTAGCCTGCACTGAGACGTGACAATGATAAAACAATTGAAGTAAAAAAACAAAAGCAGATATGGATATAGATTATTTATTACTGCTTTCTGACCATTATGACTCTCTGATTCTAACACTTCATGCATTGACGGCATCTTCTCGTGTTGTGTGACTTTCTTCTTAAAGTATGTTTGAGCAACATTTGTCATCTGTGTATAACTAGCCAGCTTGCTGCGTTGCTTCCCACATAAGTCTGGGCTTGGATTACAAGGCTGTGGCACAGGAACAGAGGGGTTGAGGGGAACCTTCTGCCACTGGGATTCTGGGGAAGAGGACTGTGTGTGTGTGTGTGTGTGTGTGTGTGTGTGTGTGTGTGTGTGTGTGTGTGTGTGTGTGTGTGTATAATGTTGAGGAACAGACAGCAGGATACCACAGAGACAACACACTGTGAGCCTAAAGCTGATTAAATCACACTGGGAATAAAACTGAGTAATGAAGACAGCACCAAGTAAAAATCTCCAAGTTCAGAAACAGTTACTGCATATTTAGACAGTCAACAACA